>NW_027184629.1:316818-618636 GCF_032405125.1 Capricornis sumatraensis
GGACGGCAGAGCTCCAGCTCTGCTCAGAGGCCCGATCTGGCAGAGTCGCTGGCGTGAGGCTGCTCTGCCCTGGGCGAGCCTTGCCCAGACTTGCCTCACGGCTAGGCTTCCAGTCCAGGAAGGAGCAGGCTGCGAGAGACTGGGAGATGCTACTGGCGCCTTCCTGGCCTCAGCTCCACTCCTGCCTTGCCTTTGCACCTAGTCCCCAGGCGTTCTTGTGGAGGGCTTAGTTGCCGGTGGGTTGCACACTGCCAAGCGTTTCAGCTTGAGGGCTCTAGTATAGGCAAAGTGAGGGCAACTGAATGTCTATTCTTACGGTTGCTTGACCGCCCAGACTCAGCACAGCACGGAGAGCACAAGGCTCACAGGGCCTCTGGCTGTGGTCTGCAGCCCCACACACGCGGAGGCTGACTCGGTGAGCGCCCAGAAGGTGCCTGACAGACGTCATTTCCCTAGTGCTCTCCTCCCCAGCAGAGACGTGTGCAGGTGGTTGGGGCCTGCCCCTGCGAGTCTGGGCTCCCGTCCACAGCCCCAGCTCAGGGAAGCAGCTCCTCAGCCAAGACCTGTAGGAGGCGCGGGGCGCCCCCTCCTGGAAGCCTAGTGAACAGCATGAGGGAAGCGAGCCTCCTTGGGAGAAGAGGAGGCAGCCCAGATGCGTGGGGCTGCAATCACTGCTTGGGCGGAGCCGAGTGCGCCTCCAGTACGGCAGAGCTCCAGCTCTGCTCAGAGGCCCGATCTGGCAGAGTGCTGGCGTGAGGCTGCTCTGGCCTGGGCGAGCCTTGCCCAGACTTGCCTCACGGCTAGTCTTCCTGTCCAGAAAGGAGCGGGCTGCGCGAGACTGGGAGATGCTACTGGCGCCTTCCTGGCCTCAGCTCCACTCCTGCCTTGCCTTTGCACCTAGTCCCCAGGCGTTCTTGTGGAGGGCTCAGTTGCCGGTGGGTTGCACACTGCCAAGCGCTCCAGCTTGAGGGCTCTATTAGAGGCAAATTGAGGGCAACTGGAAGTCTATTCTTACGGTTGCTTGACCGCCCAGACTCAGCACAGCACGGAGAGCACAAGGCTCACAGGGCCCCTGGCTGGGGTCTGCAGCCCCACACACGCAGAGGCTGACTCGGTGAGTGCCCAGAAGTTGCCTGACAGACCTCATTTCCCTAGTGCTCTCCTCCCCAGCAGAGACGTGTGCAGGTGGTTGGGGCCTGCCCCTGCGTGTCTGGGCTCCCGTCCACAGCCCCAGCTCAGGGAAGCAGCTCCTGAGCCAAGACCTGTGGCAGGCGCAGGGGGCCCCGCCTGGAAGCCTAGTTTACAGCATGCGGGAAGCGAGCCTCCTCGGGAGAAGAGAAGGCAGCCCTGCTGTGTGCGGCTGCATTCACTGCTTTGGCGGAGCCGAGTGCGCCTCCAGGACGGCAGAGCTCCAGCTCTGCTCAGAGGCCCGATCTGGCAGAGTCGCTGGCGTGAGGCTGCTCTGCCCTGGGCGAGCCTTGCCCAGACTTGCCTCACGGCTAGGCTTCCAGTCCAGGAAGGAGCAGGCTGCGAGAGACTGGGAGATGCTACTGGCGCCTTCCTGGCCTCAGCTCCACTCCTGCCTTGCCTTTGCACCTAGTCCCCAGGCGTTCTTGTGGAGGGCTTAGTTGCCGGTGGGTTGCACACTGCCAAGCGCTCCAGCTTGAGGGCTCTAGTAGAGGCAAAGTGAGGGCAACTGAAAGTCTATTCTTACGGTTGCTTGACCGCCCAGACTCAGCACAGCACGGAAAGCACAAGGCTCACAGGGCCTCTGGCTGTGGTCTGCAGCCCCACACACGCGGAGGCTGACTCGGTGAGCGCCCAGAAGGTGCCTGACAGACGTCATTTCCCTAGTGCTCTCCTCCCCAGCAGAGACGTGTGCAGGTGGTTGGGGCCTGCCCCTGCGAGTCTGGGCTCCCGTCCACAGCCCCAGCTCAGGGAAGCAGCTCCTCAGCCAAAACCTGTAGAAGGCGCGGGGCGCCCCCGTCTGGAAGCCTAGTGCACAGCATGAGGGAAGCGAGCCTCCTTGGGAGAAGAGGAGGCAGCCCAGATGCGTGGGGCTGCAATCACTGCTTGGGCGTAGCCGAGTGCGCCTCCAGTACGGCAGAGCTCCAGCTCTGCTCAGAGGCCCGATCTGGCAGAGTGCTGGCGTGAGGCTGCTCTGCCCTGGGCGAGCCTTGCCCAGACTTGCCTCGCGCCTAGGCTTCCAGTCCAGGAACGAGCAGGCTGCGCGAGACTGGGAGATGCTACTGGCGCCTTCCTGGCCTCAGCTCCACTCCTGCCTTGCCTTTGCACCTAGTCCCCAGGCGTTCTTGTGGAGGGCTTAGTTGCCGGTGGGTTGCACACTGCCAAGCGCTCCAGCTTGAGGGCTGTATCAGAGGCAAATTGAGGGCAACTGGAAGTCTATTCTTACGGTTGCTTGACCGCCCAGACTCAGCACAGCACGGAGAGCACAAGGCTCACAGGGCCCCTGGCTGGGGTCTGCAGCCCCACACACGCAGAGGCTGACTCGGTGAGTGCCCAGAAGTTGCCTGACAGACCTCATTTCCCTAGTGCTCTCCTCCCCAGCAGAGACGTGTGCAGGTGCTTGGGGCCTGCCCCTGCGTGTCTGGGCTCCCGTCCACAGCCCCAGCTCAGGGAAGCAGCTCCTGAGCCAAGACCTGTGGCAGGCGCAGGGGGCCCCGCCTGGAAGCCTAGTTTACAGCATGCGGGAAGTGAGCCTCCTCGGGAGAAGAGAAGGCAGCCCTGCTGTGTGCGGCTGCATTCACTGCTTTGGCGGAGCCGAGTGCGCCTCCAGGACGGCAGAGCTCCAGCTCTGCTCAGAGGCCCGATCTGGCAGAGTCGCTGGCGTGAGGCTGCTCTGCCCTGGGCGAGCCTTGCCCAGACTTGCCTCGCGGCTAGGCTTCCAGTCCCGAAAGGAGCGGGCTGCGCGAGACTGGGAGATGCTACTGGCGCCTTCCTGGCCTCAGCTCCACTGCTGCCTTGCCTTTGCACCTAGTCCCCAGGCGTTCTTGTGGAGGGCTTAGTTGCCGGTGGGTTGCACACTGCCAAGCGCTCCAGCTTGAGGGCTCTAGTAGAGGCAAAGTGAGGGCAACTGAAAGTCTATTCTTACGGTTGCTTGACCGCCCAGACTCAGCACAGCACGGAAAGCACAAGGCTCACAGGGCCTCTGGCTGTGGTCTGCAGCCCCACACACGCGGAGGCTGACTCGGTGAGCGCCCAGAAGGTGCCTGACAGACGTCATTTCCCTAGTGCTCTCCTCCCCAGCAGAGACGTGTGCAGGTGGTTGGGGCCTGCCCCTGCGTGTCTGGGCTCCCGTCCACAGCCCCAGCTCAGGGAAGCAGCTCCTCAGCCAAGACCTGTAGAAGGCGCGGGGCGCCCCCGTCTGGAAGCCTAGTGCACAGCATGAGGGAAGCGAGCCTCCTTGGGAGAAGAGGAGGCAGCCCAGATGCGTGGGGCTGCAATCACTGCTTGGGCGTAGCCGAGTGCGCCTCCAGTACGGCAGAGCTCCAGCTCTGCTCAGAGGCCCGATCTGGCAGAGTGCTGGCGTGAGGCTGCTCTGCCCTGGGCGAGCCTTGCCCAGACTTGCCTCGCGCCTAGGCTTCCAGTCCAGGAACGAGCAGGCTGCGCGAGACTGGGAGATGCTACTGGCGCCTTCCTGGCCTCAGCTCCACTCCTGCCTTGCCTTTGCACCTAGTCCCCAGGCGTTCTTGTGGAGGGCTTAGTTGCCGGTGGGTTGCACACTGCCAAGCGCTCCAGCTTGAGGGCTGTATTAGAGGCAAATTGAGGGCAACTGGAAGTCTATTCTTACGGTTGCTTGACCGCCCAGACTCAGCACAGCACGGAGAGCACAAGGCTCACAGGGCCCCTGGCTGGGGTCTGCAGCCCCACACACGCAGAGGCTGACTCGGTGAGTGCCCAGAAGTTGCCTGACAGACCTCATTTCCCTAGTGCTCTCCTCCCCAGCAGAGACGTGTGCAGGTGGTTGGGGCCTGCCCCTGCGTGTCTGGGCTCCCGTCCACAGCCCCAGCTCAGGGAAGCAGCTCCTGAGCCAAGACCTGTGGCAGGCGCAGGGGGCCCCGCCTGGAAGCCTAGTTTACAGCATGCGGGAAGCGAGCCTCCTCGGGAGAAGAGAAGGCAGCCCTGCTGTGTTTCGGCTGCATTCACTGCTTTGGCGGAGCCGAGTGCGCCTCCAGGACGGCAGAGCTCCAGCTCTGCTCAGAGGCCCGATCTGGCAGAGTCGCTGGCGTGAGGCTGCTCTGCCCTGGGCGAGCCTTGCCCAGACTTGCCTCACGGCTAGGCTTCCAGTCCAGGAAGGAGCAGGCTGCGAGAGACTGGGAGATGCTACTGGCGCCTTCCTGGCCTCAGCTCCACTCCTGCCTTGCCTTTGCACCTAGTCCCCAGGCGTTCTTGTGGAGGGCTTAGTTGCCGGTGGGTTGCACACTGCCAAGCGTTTCAGCTTGAGGGCTCTAGTATAGGCAAAGTGAGGGCAACTGAATGTCTATTCTTACGGTTGCTTGACCGCCCAGACTCAGCACAGCACGGAGAGCACAAGGCTCACAGGGCCTCTGGCTGTGGTCTGCAGCCCCACACACGCGGAGGCTGACTCGGTGAGCGCCCAGAAGGTGCCTGACAGACGTCATTTCCCTAGTGCTCTCCTCCCCAGCAGAGACGTGTGCAGGTGGTTGGGGCCTGCCCCTGCGAGTCTGGGCTCCCGTCCACAGCCCCAGCTCAGGGAAGCAGCTCCTCAGCCAAGACCTGTAGGAGGCGCGGGGCGCCCCCTCCTGGAAGCCTAGTGCACAGCATGAGGGAAGCGAGCCTCCTTGGGAGAAGAGGAGGCAGCCCAGATGCGTGGGGCTGCAATCACTGCTTGGGCGGAGCCGAGTGCGCCTCCAGTACGGCAGAGCTCCAGCTCTGCTCAGAGGCCCGATCTGGCAGAGTGCTGGCGTGAGGCTGCTCTGGCCTGGGCGAGCCTTGCCCAGACTTGCCTCGCGGCTAGTCTTCCTGTCCAGAAAGGAGCGGGCTGCGCGAGACTGGGAGATGCTACTGGCGCCTTCCTGGCCTCAGCTCCACTCCTGCCTTGCCTTTGCACCTAGTCCCCAGGCGTTCTTGTGGAGGGCTTAGTTGCCGGTGGGTTGCACACTGCCAAGCGCTCCAGCTTGAGGGCTCTATTAGAGGCAAATTGAGGGCAACTGGAAGTCTATTCTTACGGTTGCTTGACCGCCCAGACTCAGCACAGCACGGAGAGCACAAGGCTCACAGGGCCCCTGGCTGGGATCTGCAGCCCCACACACGCAGAGGCTGACTCGGTGAGTGCCCAGAAGTTGCCTGACAGACCTCATTTCCCTAGTGCTCTCCTCCCCAGCAGAGACGTGTGCAGGTGGTTGGGGCCTGCCCCTGCGTGTCTGGGCTCCCGTCCACAGCCCCAGCTCAGGGAAGCAGCTCCTGAGCCAAGACCTGTGGCAGGCGCAGGGGGCCCCGCCTGGAAGCCTAGTTTACAGCATGCGGGAAGCGAGCCTCCTCGGGAGAAGAGAAGGCAGCCCTGCTGTGTTCGGCTGCATTCACTGCTTTGGCGGAGCCGAGTGCGCCTCCAGGACGGCAGAGCTCCAGCTCTGCTCAGAGGCCCGATCTGGCAGAGTCGCTGGCGTGAGGCTGCTCTGCCCTGGGCGAGCCTTGCCCAGACTTGCCTCGCGGCTAGGCTTCCAGTCCCGAAAGGAGCGGGCTGCGCGAGACTGGGAGATGCTACTGGCGCCTTCCTGGCCTCAGCTCCACTGCTGCCTTGCCTTTGCACCTAGTCCCCAGGCGTTCTTGTGGAGGGCTTAGTTGCCGGTGGGTTGCACACTGCCAAGCGCTCCAGCTTGAGGGCTCTAGTAGAGGCAAAGTGAGGGCAACTGAAAGTCTATTCTTACGGTTGCTTGACCGCCCAGACTCAGCACAGCACGGAAAGCACAAGGCTCACAGGGCCTCTGGCTGTGGTCTGCAGCCCCACACACGCAGAGGCTGACTCGGTGAGCGCCCAGAAGGTGCCTGACAGACGTCATTTCCCTAGTGCTCTCCTCCCCAGCAGAGACGTGTGCAGGTGGTTGGGGCCTGCCCCTGCGTGTCTGGGCTCCCGTCCACAGCCCCAGCTCAGGGAAGCAGCTCCTCAGCCAAGACCTGTAGAAGGCGCGGGGCGCCCCCGCCTGGAAGCCTAGTGCACAGCATGAGGGAAGCGAGCCTCCTTGGGAGAAGAGGAGGCAGCCCAGATGCGTGGGGCTGCAATCACTGCTTGGGCGTAGCCGAGTGCGCCTCCAGTACGGCAGAGCTCCAGCTCTGCTCAGAGGCCCGATCTGGCAGAGTGCTGGCGTGAGGCTGCTCTGCCCTGGGCGAGCCTTGCCCAGACTTGCCTCGCGCCTAGGCTTCCAGTCCAGGAACGAGCAGGCTGCGCGAGACTGGGAGATGCTACTGGCGCCTTCCTGGCCTCAGCTCCACTCCTGCCTTGCCTTTGCACCTAGTCCCCAGGCGTTCTTGTGGAGGGCTTAGTTGCCGGTGGGTTGCACACTGCCAAGCGCTCCAGCTTGAGGGCTGTATTAGAGGCAAATTGAGGGCAACTGGAAGTCTATTCTTACGGTTGCTTGACCGCCCAGACTCAGCACAGCACGGAGAGCACAAGGCTCACAGGGCCCCTGGCTGGGGTCTGCAGCCCCACACACGCAGAGGCTGACTCGGTGAGTGCCCAGAAGTTGCCTGACAGACCTCATTTCCCTAGTGCTCTCCTCCCCAGCAGAGACGTGTGCAGGTGGTTGGGGCCTGCCCCTGCGTGTCTGGGCTCCCGTCCACAGCCCCAGCTCAGGGAAGCAGCTCCTGAGCCAAGACCTGTGGCAGGCGCAGGGGGCCCCGCCTGGAAGCCTAGTTTACAGCATGCGGGAAGCGAGCCTCCTCGGGAGAAGAGAAGGCAGCCCTGCTGTGTTTCGGCTGCATTCACTGCTTTGGCGGAGCCGAGTGCGCCTCCAGGACGGCAGAGCTCCAGCTCTGCTCAGAGGCCCGATCTGGCAGAGTCGCTGGCGTGAGGCTGCTCTGCCCTGGGCGAGCCTTGCCCAGACTTGCCTCACGGCTAGGCTTCCAGTCCAGGAAGGAGCAGGCTGCGAGAGACTGGGAGATGCTACTGGCGCCTTCCTGGCCTCAGCTCCACTCCTGCCTTGCCTTTGCACCTAGTCCCCAGGCGTTCTTGTGGAGGGCTTAGTTGCCGGTGGGTTGCACACTGCCAAGCGTTTCAGCTTGAGGGCTCTAGTATAGGCAAAGTGAGGGCAACTGAATGTCTATTCTTACGGTTGCTTGACCGCCCAGACTCAGCACAGCACGGAGAGCACAAGGCTCACAGGGCCTCTGGCTGTGGTCTGCAGCCCCACACACGCGGAGGCTGACTCGGTGAGCGCCCAGAAGGTGCCTGACAGACGTCATTTCCCTAGTGCTCTCCTCCCCAGCAGAGACGTGTGCAGGTGGTTGGGGCCTGCCCCTGCGTGTCTGGGCTCCCGTCCACAGCCCCAGCTCAGGGAAGCAGCTCCTCAGCCAAGACCTGTAGAAGGCGCGGGGCGCCCCCGCCTGGAAGCCTAGTGCACAGCATGAGGGAAGCGAGCCTCCTTGGGAGAAGAGGAGGCAGCCCAGATGCGTGGGGCTGCAATCACTGCTTGGGCGTAGCCGAGTGCGCCTCCAGTACGGCAGAGCTCCAGCTCTGCTCAGAGGCCCGATCTGGCAGAGTGCTGGCGTGAGGCTGCTCTGCCCTGGGCGAGCCTTGCCCAGACTTGCCTCGCGCCTAGGCTTCCAGTCCAGGAACGAGCAGGCTGCGCGAGACTGGGAGATGCTACTGGCGCCTTCCTGGCCTCAGCTCCACTCCTGCCTTGCCTTTGCACCTAGTCCCCAGGCGTTCTTGTGGAGGGCTTAGTTGCCGGTGGGTTGCACACTGCCAAGCGCTCCAGCTTGAGGGCTGTATTAGAGGCAAATTGAGGGCAACTGGAAGTCTATTCTTACGGTTGCTTGACCGCCCAGACTCAGCACAGCACGGAGAGCACAAGGCTCACAGGGCCCCTGGCTGGGGTCTGCAGCCCCACACACGCAGAGGCTGACTCGGTGAGTGCCCAGAAGTTGCCTGACAGACCTCATTTCCCTAGTGCTCTCCTCCCCAGCAGAGACGTGTGCAGGTGGTTGGGGCCTGCCCCTGCGTGTCTGGGCTCCCGTCCACAGCCCCAGCTCAGGGAAGCAGCTCCTGAGCCAAGACCTGTGGCAGGCGCAGGGGGCCCCGCCTGGAAGCCTAGTTTACAGCATGCGGGAAGCGAGCCTCCTCGGGAGAAGAGAAGGCAGCCCTGCTGTGTGCGGCTGCATTCACTGCTTTGGCGGAGCCGAGTGCGCCTCCAGGACGGCAGAGCTCCAGCTCTGCTCAGAGGCCCGATCTGGCAGAGTCGCTGGCGTGAGGCTGCTCTGCCCTGGGCGAGCCTTGCCCAGACTTGCCTCACGGCTAGGCTTCCAGTCCAGGAAGGAGCAGGCTGCGAGAGACTGGGAGATGCTACTGGCGCCTTCCTGGCCTCAGCTCCACTCCTGCCTTGCCTTTGCACCTAGTCCCCAGGCGTTCTTGTGGAGGGCTTAGTTGCCGGTGGGTTGCACACTGCCAAGCGTTTCAGCTTGAGGGCTCTAGTATAGGCAAAGTGAGGGCAACTGAATGTCTATTCTTACGGTTGCTTGACCGCCCAGACTCAGCACAGCACGGAGAGCACAAGGCTCACAGGGCCTCTGGCTGTGGTCTGCAGCCCCACACACGCGGAGGCTGACTCGGTGAGCGCCCAGAAGGTGCCTGACAGACGTCATTTCCCTAGTGCTCTCCTCCCCAGCAGAGACGTGTGCAGGTGGTTGGGGCCTGCCCCTGCGAGTCTGGGCTCCCGTCCACAGCCCCAGCTCAGGGAAGCAGCTCCTCAGCCAAGACCTGTAGGAGGCGCGGGGCGCCCCCTCCTGGAAGCCTAGTGAACAGCATGAGGGAAGCGAGCCTCCTTGGGAGAAGAGGAGGCAGCCCAGATGCGTGGGGCTGCAATCACTGCTTGGGCGGAGCCGAGTGCGCCTCCAGTACGGCAGAGCTCCAGCTCTGCTCAGAGGCCCGATCTGGCAGAGTGCTGGCGTGAGGCTGCTCTGGCCTGGGCGAGCCTTGCCCAGACTTGCCTCACGGCTAGTCTTCCTGTCCAGAAAGGAGCGGGCTGCGCGAGACTGGGAGATGCTACTGGCGCCTTCCTGGCCTCAGCTCCACTCCTGCCTTGCCTTTGCACCTAGTCCCCAGGCGTTCTTGTGGAGGGCTCAGTTGCCGGTGGGTTGCACACTGCCAAGCGCTCCAGCTTGAGGGCTCTATTAGAGGCAAATTGAGGGCAACTGGAAGTCTATTCTTACGGTTGCTTGACCGCCCAGACTCAGCACAGCACGGAGAGCACAAGGCTCACAGGGCCCCTGGCTGGGGTCTGCAGCCCCACACACGCAGAGGCTGACTCGGTGAGTGCCCAGAAGTTGCCTGACAGACCTCATTTCCCTAGTGCTCTCCTCCCCAGCAGAGACGTGTGCAGGTGGTTGGGGCCTGCCCCTGCGTGTCTGGGCTCCCGTCCACAGCCCCAGCTCAGGGAAGCAGCTCCTGAGCCAAGACCTGTGGCAGGCGCAGGGGGCCCCGCCTGGAAGCCTAGTTTACAGCATGCGGGAAGCGAGCCTCCTCGGGAGAAGAGAAGGCAGCCCTGCTGTGTGCGGCTGCATTCACTGCTTTGGCGGAGCCGAGTGCGCCTCCAGGACGGCAGAGCTCCAGCTCTGCTCAGAGGCCCGATCTGGCAGAGTCGCTGGCGTGAGGCTGCTCTGCCCTGGGCGAGCCTTGCCCAGACTTGCCTCACGGCTAGGCTTCCAGTCCAGGAAGGAGCAGGCTGCGAGAGACTGGGAGATGCTACTGGCGCCTTCCTGGCCTCAGCTCCACTCCTGCCTTGCCTTTGCACCTAGTCCCCAGGCGTTCTTGTGGAGGGCTTAGTTGCCGGTGGGTTGCACACTGCCAAGCGTTTCAGCTTGAGGGCTCTAGTATAGGCAAAGTGAGGGCAACTGAATGTCTATTCTTACGGTTGCTTGACCGCCCAGACTCAGCACAGCACGGAGAGCACAAGGCTCACAGGGCCTCTGGCTGTGGTCTGCAGCCCCACACACGCGGAGGCTGACTCGGTGAGCGCCCAGAAGGTGCCTGACAGACGTCATTTCCCTAGTGCTCTCCTCCCCAGCAGAGACGTGTGCAGGTGGTTGGGGCCTGCCCCTGCGAGTCTGGGCTCCCGTCCACAGCCCCAGCTCAGGGAAGCAGCTCCTCAGCCAAGACCTGTAGGAGGCGCGGGTCGCCCCCTCCTGGAAGCCTAGTGCACAGCATGAGGGAAGCGAGCCTCCTTGGGAGAAGAGGAGGCAGCCCAGATGCGTGGGGCTGCAATCACTGCTTGGGCGGAGCCGAGTGCGCCTCCAGTACGGCAGAGCTCCAGCTCTGCTCAGAGGCCCGATCTGGCAGAGTGCTGGCGTGAGGCTGCTCTGCCCTGGGCGAGCCTTGCCCAGACTTGCCTCGCGGCTAGTCTTCCTGTCCAGAAAGGAGCGGGCTGCGCGAGACTGGGAGATGCTACTGGCGCCTTCCTGGCCTCAGCTCCACTCCTGCCTTGCCTTTGCACCTAGTCCCCAGGCGTTCTTGTGGAGGGCTTAGTTGCCGGTGGGTTGCACACTGCCAAGCGCTCCAGCTTGAGGGCTCTATTAGAGGCAAATTGAGGGCAACTGGAAGTCTATTCTGACGGTTGCTTGACCGCCCAGACTCAGCACAGCACGGAGAGCACAAGGCTCACAGGGCCCCTGGCTGGGATCTGCAGCCCCACACACGCAGAGGCTGACTCGGTGAGTGCCCAGAAGTTGCCTGACAGACCTCATTTCCCTAGTGCTCTCCTCCCCAGCAGAGACGTGTGCAGGTGGTTGGGGCCTGCCCCTGCGTGTCTGGGCTCCCGTCCACAGCCCCAGCTCAGGGAAGCAGCTCCTGAGCCAAGACCTGTGGCAGGCGCAGGGGGCCCCGCCTGGAAGCCTAGTTTACAGCATGCGGGAAGCGAGCCTCCTCGGGAGAAGAGAAGGCAGCCCTGCTGTGTGCGGCTGCATTCACTGCTTTGGCGGAGCCGAGTGCGCCTCCAGGACGGCAGAGCTCCAGCTCTGCTCAGAGGCCCGATCTGGCAGAGTCGCTGGCGTGAGGCTGCTCTGCCCTGGGCGAGCCTTGCCCAGACTTGCCTCACGGCTAGGCTTCCAGTCCCGAAAGGAGCGGGCTGCGCGAGACTGGGAGATGCTACTGGCGCCTTTCTGGCCTCAGCTCCACTGCTGCCTTGCCTTTGCACCTAGTCCCCAGGCGTTCTTGTGGAGGGCTTAGTTGCCGGTGGGTTGCACACTGCCAAGCGCTCCAGCTTGAGGGCTCTAGTAGAGGCAAAGTGAGGGCAACTGAAAGTCTATTCTTACGGTTGCTTGACCGCCCAGACTCAGCACAGCACGGAAAGCACAAGGCTCACAGGGCCTCTGGCTGTGGTCTGCAGCCCCACACACGCGGAGGCTGACTCGGTGAGCGCCCAGAAGTTGCCTGACAGACGTCATTTCCCTAGTGCTCTCCTCCCCAGCAGAGACGTGTGCAGGTGGTTGGGGCCTGCCCCTGCGTGTCTGGGCTCCCGTCCACAGCCCCAGCTCAGGGAAGCAGCTCCTCAGCCAAGACCTGTAGAAGGCGCGGGGCGCCCCCGCCTGGAAGCCTAGTGCACAGCATGAGGGAAGCGAGCCTCCTTGGGAGAAGAGGAGGCAGCCCAGATGCGTGGGGCTGCAATCACTGCTTGGGCGTAGCCGAGTGCGCCTCCAGTACGGCAGAGCTCCAGCTCTGCTCAGAGGCCCGATCTGGCAGAGTGCTGGCGTGAGGCTGCTCTGCCCTGGGCGAGCCTTGCCCAGACTTGCCTCGCGCCTAGGCTTCCAGTCCAGGAACGAGCAGGCTGCGCGAGACTGGGAGATGCTACTGGCGCCTTCCTGGCCTCAGCTCCACTCCTGCCTTGCCTTTGCACCTAGTCCCCAGGCGTTCTTGTGGAGGGCTTAGTTGCCGGTGGGTTGCACACTGCCAAGCGCTCCAGCTTGAGGGCTGTATTAGAGGCAAATTGAGGGCAACTGGAAGTCTATTCTTACGGTTGCTTGACCGCCCAGACTCAGCACAGCACGGAGAGCACAAGGCTCACAGGGCCCCTGGCTGGGGTCTGCAGCCCCACACACGCAGAGGCTGACTCGGTGAGTGCCCAGAAGTTGCCTGACAGACCTCATTTCCCTAGTGCTCTCCTCCCCAGCAGAGACGTGTGCAGGTGGTTGGGGCCTGCCCCTGCGTGTCTGGGCTCCCGTCCACAGCCCCAGCTCAGGGAAGCAGCTCCTGAGCCAAGACCTGTGGCAGGCGCAGGGGGCCCCGCCTGGAAGCCTAGTTTACAGCATGCGGGAAGCGAGCCTCCTCGGGAGAAGAGAAGGCAGCCCTGCTGTGTGCGGCTGCATTCACTGCTTTGGCGGAGCCGAGTGCGCCTCCAGGACGGCAGAGCTCCAGCTCTGCTCAGAGGCCCGATCTGGCAGAGTCGCTGGCGTGAGGCTGCTCTGCCCTGGGCGAGCCTTGCCCAGACTTGCCTCACGGCTAGGCTTCCAGTCCAGGAAGGAGCAGGCTGCGAGAGACTGGGAGATGCTACTGGCGCCTTCCTGGCCTCAGCTCCACTCCTGCCTTGCCTTTGCACCTAGTCCCCAGGCGTTCTTGTGGAGGGCTTAGTTGCCGGTGGGTTGCACACTGCCAAGCGTTTCAGCTTGAGGGCTCTAGTATAGGCAAAGTGAGGGCAACTGAATGTCTATTCTTACGGTTGCTTGACCGCCCAGACTCAGCACAGCACGGAGAGCACAAGGCTCACAGGGCCTCTGGCTGTGGTCTGCAGCCCCACACACGCGGAGGCTGACTCGGTGAGCGCCCAGAAGGTGCCTGACAGACGTCATTTCCCTAGTGCTCTCCTCCCCAGCAGAGACGTGTGCAGGTGGTTGGGGCCTGCCCCTGCGAGTCTGGGCTCCCGTCCACAGCCACAGCTCAGGGAAGCAGCTCCTCAGCCAAGACCTGTAGGAGGCGCGGGGCGCCCCCTCCTGGAAGCCTAGTGAACAGCATGAGGGAAGCGAGCCTCCTTGGGAGAAGAGGAGGCAGCCCAGATGCGTGGGGCTGCAATCACTGCTTGGGCGGAGCCGAGTGCGCCTCCAGTACGGCAGAGCTCCAGCTCTGCTCAGAGGCCCGATCTGGCAGAGTGCTGGCGTGAGGCTGCTCTGGCCTGGGCGAGCCTTGCCCAGACTTGCCTCGCGGCTAGTCTTCCTGTCCAGAAAGGAGCGGGCTGCGCGAGACTGGGAGATGCTACTGGCGCCTTCCTGGCCTCAGCTCCACTCCTGCCTTGCCTTTGCACCTAGTCCCCAGGCGTTCTTGTGGAGGGCTTAGTTGCCGGTGGGTTGCACACTGCCAAGCGCTCCAGCTTGAGGGCTCTATTAGAGGCAAATTGAGGGCAACTGGAAGTCTATTCTTACGGTTGCTTGACCGCCCAGACTCAGCACAGCACGGAGAGCACAAGGCTCACAGGGCCCCTGGCTGGGATCTGCAGCCCCACACACGCAGAGGCTGACTCGGTGAGTGCCCAGAAGTTGCCTGACAGACCTCATTTCCCTAGTGCTCTCCTCCCCAGCAGAGACGTGTGCAGGTGGTTGGGGCCTGCCCCTGCGTGTCTGGGCTCCCGTCCACAGCCCCAGCTCAGGGAAGCAGCTCCTGAGCCAAGACCTGTGGCAGGCGCAGGGGGCCCCGCCTGGAAGCCTAGTTTACAGCATGCGGGAAGCGAGCCTCCTCGGGAGAAGAGAAGGCAGCCCTGCTGTGTGCGGCTGCATTCACTGCTTTGGCGGAGCCGAGTGCGCCTCCAGGACGGCAGAGCTCCAGCTCTGCTCAGAGGCCCGATCTGGCAGAGTCGCTGGCGTGAGGCTGCTCTGCCCTGGGCGAGCCTTGCCCAGACTTGCCTCGCGGCTAGGCTTCCAGTCCCGAAAGGAGCGGGCTGCGCGAGACTGGGAGATGCTACTGGCGCCTTCCTGGCCTCAGCTCCACTGCTGCCTTGCCTTTGCACCTAGTCCCCAGGCGTTCTTGTGGAGGGCTTAGTTGCCGGTGGGTTGCACACTGCCAAGCGCTCCAGCTTGAGGGCTCTAGTAGAGGCAAAGTGAGGGCAACTGAAAGTCTATTCTTACGGTTGCTTGACCGCCCAGACTCAGCACAGCACGGAAAGCACAAGGCTCACAGGGCCTCTGGCTGTGGTCTGCAGCCCCACACACGCGGAGGCTGACTCGGTGAGCGCCCAGAAGGTGCCTGACAGACGTCATTTCCCTAGTGCTCTCCTCCCCAGCAGAGACGTGTGCAGGTGGTTGGGGCCTGCCGCTGCGTGTCTGGGCTCCCGTCCACAGCCCCAGCTCAGGGAAGCAGCTCCTGAGCCAAGACCTGTGGCAGGCGCAGGGGGCCCCGCCTGGAAGCCTAGTTTACAGCATGCGGGAAGCGAGCCTCCTCGGGAGAAGAGAAGGCAGCCCTGCTGTGTGCGGCTGCATTCACTGCTTTGGCGGAGCCGAGTGCGCCTCCAGGACGGCAGAGCTCCAGCTCTGCTCAGAGGCCCGATCTGGCAGAGTCGCTGGCGAGAGGCTGCTCTGCCCTGGGCGAGCCTTGCCCAGACTTGCCTCACGGCTAGGCTTCCAGTCCAGGAAGGAGCAGGCTGCGAGAGACTGGGAGATGCTACTGGCGCCTTCCTGGCCTCAGCTCCACTTCTGCCTTGCCTTTGCACCTAGTCCCCAGGCGTTCTTGTGGAGGGCTTAGTTGCCGGTGGGTTGCACACTGCCAAGCGTTTCAGCTTGAGGGCTCTAGTATAGGCAAAGTGAGGGCAACTGAATGTCTATTCTTACGGTTGCTTGACCGCCCAGACTCAGCACAGCACGGAGAGCACAAGGCTCACAGGGCCTCTGGCTGTGGTCTGCAGCCCCACACACGCGGAGGCTGACTCGGTGAGCGCCCAGAAGGTGCCTGACAGACGTCATTTCCCTAGTGCTCTCCTCCCCAGCAGAGACGTGTGCAGGTGGTTGGGGCCTGCCCCTGCGTGTCTGGGCTCCCGTCCACAGCCCCAGCTCAGGGAAGCAGCTCCTCAGCCAAGACCTGTAGGAGGCGCGGGGCGCCCCCGCCTGGAAGCCTAGTGCACAGCATGAGGGAAGCGAGCCTCCTTGGGAGAAGAGGAGGCAGCCCAGATGCGTGGGGCTGCAATCACTGGTGGGCGGAGCCGAGTGCGCCTCCAGTACGGCAGAGCTCCAGCTCTGCTCAGAGGCCCGATCTGGCAGAGTGCTGGCGTGAGGCTGCTCTGGCCTGGGCGAGCCTTGCCCAGACTTGCCTCGCGGCTAGTCTTCCTGTCCAGAAAGGAGCGGGCTGCGCGAGACTGGGAGATGCTACTGGCGCCTTCCTGGCCTCAGCTCCACTCCTGCCTTGCCTTTGCACCTAGTCCCCAGGCGTTCTTGTGGAGGGCTTAGTTGCCGGTGGGTTGCACACTGCCAAGCGCTCCAGCATGAGGGCTCTATTAGAGGCAAATTGAGGGCAACTGGAAGTCTATTCTTACGGTTTTCTTGACCGCCCAGACTCAGCACAGCACGGAGAGCACAAGGCTCACAGGGCCCCTGGCTGGGGTCTGCAGCCCCACACACGCAGAAGCTGACTCGGTGAGTGCCCAGAAGTTGCCTGACAGACCTCATTTCCCTAGTGCTCTTCTCCCCAGCAGAGACGTGTGCAGGTGGTTTGGGCCTGCCCCTGCGTGTCTGGGCTCCCGTCCACAGCCCCAGCTCAGGGAAGCAGCTCCTGAGCCAAGACCTGTGGCAGGCGCAGGGGGCCCCGCCTGGAAGCCTAGTTTACAGCATGCGGGAAGCGAGCCTCCTCGGGAGAAGAGAAGGCAGCCCTGCTGTGTGCGGCTGCATTCACTGCTTTGGCGGAGCCGAGTGCGCCTCCAGGAAGGCAGAGCTCCAGCTCTGCTCAGAGGCCCGATCTGGCAGAGTCGCAGGCGTGAGGCTGCTCTGCCCTGGGCGAGACTTGCCCAGACTTGCCTCAAGGCTAGGCTTCCAGTCCAGGAAGGAGCAGGCTGCGAGAGACTGGGAGATGCTACTGGCGCCTTCCTGGCCTCAGCTCCACTCCTGCCTTGCCTTTGCACCTAGTCCCCAGGCGTTCTTGTGGAGGGCTTAGTTGCCGGTGGGTTGCACACTGCCAAGCGCTCCAGCAGTGAGGGCTCTATTAGAGGCAATGGGAGGGCAACTGCAGGGCTCCTCCAGCGGTTGCTTGACCGCCCAGACTCAGCACAGCACGTAAAGCACAAGGCTCACAGGGCCCCTGGCTGGCGTCTGCAGCCCCACACACGCAGAGGCTGACTCTGTGAGCGCCCAGATGGTGCCTGACAGACGTCATTTCCCTAGTGCTCTCCTCCCCAGCAGAGACGTGTGCAGGTGGTTTGGGCCTGCCCCTGCGTGTCTGGGCTCCCGTCCACAGCCCCAGCTCAGGGAAGCAGCTCCTGAGCCAAGACCTGTGGGAGGCGCAGGGGGCCCCGCCTGGAAGCCTAGTTTACAGCATGTGGGAAGCGAGCCTCCTCGGGAGAAGAGAAGGCAGCCCTGCTGTGTGCGGCTGCATTCACTGCTTTGGCGGAGCCAAGTGCGCCTCCAGTACGGCAGAGCTCCAGCTCTGCTCAGAGGCACGATCTGGCAGAGTTGCTGGCGTGAGGCTGCTCTGCCCTGGGCGAGCCTTGCCCAGACTTGCCTCGCGGCTAGGCTTCCAGTCCCGAAAGGAGCGGGCTGCGCGAGACTGGGAGATGCTACTGGCGCCTTCCTGGCCTCAGCTCCACTGCTGCCTTGCCTTTGTACCTAGTCCCCAGGCGTTCTTGTGGAGGGCTTAGTTGCCGGTGGGTTGCACACTGCCAAGCGCTCCAGCTTGAGGGCTCTAGTAGAGGCAAAGTGAGGGCAACTGAAAGTCTATTCTTACGGTTGCTTGACCGCCCAGACTCAGCACAGCACGGAAAGCACAAGGCTCACAGGGCCTCTGGCTGTGGTCTGCAGCCCCACACACGCGGAAGCTGACTCGGTGAGCGCCCAGAAGGTGCCTGACAGACGTCATTTCCCTAGTGCTCTCCTCCCCAGCAGAGACGTGTGCAGGTGGTTGGGGCCTGCCCCTGCGTGTCTGGGCTCCCGTCCACAGCCCAAGCTCAGGGAAGCAGCTCCTCAGCCAAGACCTGTAGGAGGCGCGGGGCGCCCCCGCCTGGAAGCCTAGTGCACAGCATGAGGGAAGTGAGCCTCCTTGGGAGAAGAGGAGGCAGCCCAGATGCGTGGGGCTGCAATCACTGCTTGGGCGGAGCCGAGTGCGCCTCCAGTACGGCAGAGCTCCAGCTCTGCTCAGAGGCCCGATCTGGCAGAGTGCTGGCGTGAGGCTGCTCTGCCCTGGGCGAGCCTTGCCCAGACTTGCCTCGCGCCTAGGCTTCCAGTCCAGGAAGGAGCAGGCTGCGAGAGACTGGGAGATGCTACTGGCGCCTTCCTGGCCTCAGCTCCACTCCTGCCTTGCCTTTGCACCTAGTCCTCAGGCGTTCTTGTGGAGGGCTTAGTTGCCGGTGGGTTGCACACGGCCAAGCGCTCCAGCAGTGAGGGCTCTATTAGAGGCAATGGGAGGGCAACTGCAGGGCTCCTCCAGCGGTTGCTTGACCGCCCAGACTCAGCACAGCACGGTGAGCACAAGGCTCACATGGCCCCTGGCTGGGGTCTGCAGCCCCACACACGCGGAAGCTGACTCGGTGAGCGCCCAAAAGGTGCCTGACAGACGTCATTTCCCTAGTGCTCTCCTCCCCAGCAGAGACGTGTGCAGGTGGTTTGGGCCTGCCCCTGCGTGTCTGGGCTCCCGTCCACAGCCCCAGCTCAGGGAAGCAGCTCCTGAGCCAAGACCTGTGGGAGGCGCAGGGGGCCCCGCCTGGAAGCCTAGTTTACAGCATGTGGGAAGCGAGCCTCCTCGGGAGAAGAGAAGGCAGCCCTGCTGTGTGCGGATGCTTTCACTGCTTTGGCGGAGCCAATTGCGCCTCCAGTACGACAGAGCTCCAGCTCTGCTCAGAGGCCCGATCTGGCAGAGTTCATGGCGTGAGGCTGCTCTGCCCTGGGCGAGCCTTGCCCAGAATTGCCTCGTGGCTAGGCTTCCAGTCCAGAAAGGAGCGTGCTGCGCGAGACTGGGAGATGCTACTGGCGCGTTCCTGGCCTCAGCTCCACTGCTGCCTTGCCTTTGCACCTAGTCCCCAGGCGTTCTTGTGGAGGGCTTAGTTGGCGGTGGATTGCACACTGCCAAGCGCTCCAGCTTGAGGTCTCTATTAGAGGCAAAGTGAGGGCAACTGGAAGTCTATTCTTACGGTTGCTTGACCGCCCAGACTCAGCACAGCACGGAGAGCACAAGGCTCACAGGGCCTCTGGCTGTGGTCTGCAGCCCCACACACGCGGAGGCTGACTCGGTCAGTGCCCAGAAGGTGCCTGACAGACGTCATTTCCCTAGTGCTCTCTTCCCCAGCTGAGACGTGTGCAGGTGGTTGGGGCCTGCCCCTGCGTGTCTGAGCTCCCGTCCACAGCCACAGCTCAGGGAAGGAGCTCCTCAGCCAAGACCTGTAGGAGGCGCGGGGCGCCCCCGCCTGGAAGCCTAGTGCACAGCATGAGGGAAGCGAGCCTCCTTGGGAGAAGAGGAGGCAGCCCAGATGCGTGGGGCTGCAATCACTGGTGGGCGGAGCCGAGTGCGCCTCCAGTACGGCAGAGCTCCAGCTCTGCTCAGAGGCCCGATCTGGCAGAGTGCTGGCGTGAGGCTGCTCTGCCCTGGGCGAGCCTTGCCCAGACTTGCCTCGCGGCTAGGCTTCCAGTCCAGAAAGGAGCGGGCTGCGAGAGACTGGGAGATGCTACTGGCGCCTTCCTGGCCTCAGCTCCACTCCTGCCTTGCCTTTGCACCTAGTCCCCAGGCGTTCTTGTGGAGGGCTTAGTTGCCGGTTGGTTGCACACTGCCAAGCCCTCCAGCTTGAGGGCTCAATTACAGGCAAATTGAGGGCAACTGGAAGTCTATTCTTACGGTTGCTTGACCGCCCAGACTCAGCACAGAACGGAGAGCACAAGGCTCACAGGGCCCCTGGCTGGGGTCTGCAGCCCCACACACGCAGAGGCTGACTCGGTGAGTGCCCAGAAGTTGCCTGACAGACCTCATTTCCCTAGTGCTCTCCTCCCCAGCAGAGACGTGTGCAGGTGGTTGGGGCCTGCCCCTGCGTGTCTGGGCTCCCATCCACAGCCCCAGCTCAGGGAAGCAGCTCCTGAGCCAAGACCTGTGGCAGGCGCCGGGGGCCCCGCCTGGAAGCCTAGTTTACAGCATGAGGGAAGCGAGCCTCCTCGGGAGAAGAGAAGGCAGCCCTGCTGTGTGCAGCTGCATTCACTGCTTTGGCGGAGCCGAGTGCGCCTCCAGGACGGCAGAGCTCCAGCTCTGCTCAGAGGCCTGATCTGGCAGAGTGCTGGCGTGAGGCTGCTCTGCCCTGGGCGAGCCTTGCCCAGACTTGCCTCGCGGCTAGGCTTCCAATCCAGAAAGGAGCGGGCTGCGCGAGACTGGGAGATGCTACTGGCGCCTTCCTGGCCTCAGCTCCACTCCTGCCTTGCCTTTGCACCTAGTCCCCAGGCGTTCTTGTGGAGGGCTTAGTTGCCGGTGGGTTGCACACTGCCAAGCGCTCCAGCTTGAGAGCTCAATTAGAGGCAAACTGAGGGCAACTGGAAGTCTATTCTTACGGTTGCTTGACCGCCCAGACTCAGCACAGCACGGAGAGCACAAGGCTCACAGGGCCCCTGGCTGGGGTCTGCAGCCCCGCACACGCAGAGGCTGACTCGGTGAGTGCCCAGAAGTTGCCTGACAGACCTCATTTCCCTAGTGCTCTCCTCCCCAGCAGAGACGTGTGCAGGTGGTTGGGGCCTGCCCCTGCGTGTCTGGGCTCCCATCCACAGCCCCAACTCAGGGAAGCAGCTCCTGTGCCAAGACCTGTGGCAGGCGCCGGGGGCCCCGCCTGGAAGCCTAGTTTACAGCATGTGGGAAGCGAGCCTCCTCGGGAGAAGAGAAGGCAGCCCTGCTGTGTGCGGCTGCATTCACTGCTTTGGCGGAGCCGAGTGCGCCTCCAGTACGGCAGAGCTCCAGCTCTGCTCAGAGGCCCGATCTGGCAGAGTGCTGGCGTGAGGCTGCTCTGCCCTGGGCGAGCCTTGCCCTGACTTGCCTCGCGGCTAGGCTTCCAGTCCAGAAAGGAGCGGGCTGCGCGAGACTGGGAGATGCTACTGGCGCCTTCCTGGCCTCAGCTCCACTCCTGCCTTCCCTTTGCACCTAGTCCCAAGGCGTTCTTGTGGAGGTCTTAGTTGCCTGTGGGTTGCACACTCCCAAGCTTTCCAGCTTGAGGGCTCTAGTAGAGGCAAAGTGAGGGCAACTGGAAGTCTATTCTTACGGTTGCTTGACTGCCCAGACTCAGCACAGCATGGAGAGCACAAGGCTCACAGGGCCTCTGGCTGTGGTCTGCAGCCCCACACACGCGGAGGCTGACTCGGTGAGCGCCCAGAAGGTGCCTGACAGACGTCATTTCCCTAGTGCTCTCCTCCCCAGCAGAGACGTGTGCAGGTGGTTGGGGCCTGCCCCTGCGTGTCTGGGCTCCCGTCCACAGCCCAAGGTCAGGGAAGCAGCTCCTCAGCCAAGACCTGTAGGAGGCGCGGGGCGCCCCCGCCTGGAAGCCTAGTGCACAGCATGAGGGAAGCGAGCCTCCTTGGGAGAAGAGGAGGCAGCCCAGATGCGTGGGGCTGCAATCACTGCTTGGGCGGAGCCGAGTGCGCCTCCAGTACGGCAGAGCTCCAGCTCTGCTCAGAGGCCCGATCTGGCAGAGTGCTGGCGTGAGGCTGCTCTGCCCTGGGCGAGCCTTGCCCAGACTTGCCTCGCGCCTAGGCTTCCAGTCCAGGAAGGAGCAGGCTGCGAGAGACTGGGAGATGCGACTGGCGCCTTCCTGGCCTCAGCTCCACTCCTGCCTTGCCTTTGCACCTAGTCCTCAGGCGTTCTTGTGGAGGGCTTAGTTGCAGGTGGGTTGCACACGGCCAAGCGCTCCAGCAGTGAGGGCTCTATTAGAGGCAATGGGAGGGCAACTGCAGGGCTCCTCCAGCGGTTGCTTGACCGCCCAGACTCAGCACAGCACGGAGAGCACAAGGCTCACAGGGCCTCTGGCTGGGGTCTGCAGCCCCACACACGCGGAAGCTGACTCGGTGAGCGCCCAGAAGGTGCCTGACAGACGTCATTTCCCTAGTGCTCTCCTCCCCAGCAGAGACGTGTGCAGGTGGTTTGGGCCTGCCCCTGAGGGTCTGGGCTCCCGTCCACAGCCCCAGCTCAGGGAAGCAGCTCCTGAGCCAAGACCTGTGGGAGGCGCAGGGGGCCCCGCCTGGAAGCCTAGTTTACAGCATGTGGGAAGCGAGCCTCCTCGGGAGAAGAGAAGGCAGCCCTGCTGTGTGCGGATGCTTTCACTGCTTTCGCGGAGCCAATTGCGCTTCCAGTACGACAGAGCTCCAGCTCTGCTCAGAGGCCCGATCTGGCAGAGTTGATGGCGTGAGGCTGCTCTGCCCTGGGCGAGCCTTGCCCAGACTTGCCTCGCGGCTAGGCTTCCAGTCCAGAAAGGAGCGTGCTGCGCGAGACTGGGAGATGCTACTGGCGCGTTCCTGGCCTCAGCTCCACTGCTGCCTTGCCTTTGCACCTAGTCCCCAGGCGTTCTTGTGGAGGGCTTAGTTGGCGGTGGATTGCACACTGCCAAGCGCTCCAGCTTGAGGGCTCTATTAGAGGCAAAGTGAGGGCAACTGGAAGTCTATTCTTACGGTTGCTTGACCGCCCAGACTCAGCACAGCACGGAGAGCACAAGGCTCACAGGGCCTCTGGCTGTGGTCTGCAGCCCCACACACGCGGAGGCTGACTCGGTGAGTGCCCAGAAGGTGCCTGACAGACGTCATTTCCCTAGTGCTCTCTTCCCCAGCTGAGACGTGTGCAGGTGGTTGGGGCCTGCCCCTGCGAGTCTGGGCTCCCGTCCACAGCCCCAGCTCAGGGAAGCAGCTCCTCAGCCAAGACCTGTAGGAGGCGCGGGGCGCCCCCTCCTGGAAGCCTAGTGCACAGCATGAGGGAAGCGAGCCTCCTTGGGAGAAGAGGAGGCAGCCCAGATGCGTGGGGCTGCAATCACTGCTTGGGCGGAGCCGAGTGCGCCTCCAGTACGGCAGAGCTCCAGCTCTGCTCAGAGGCCCGATCTGGCAGAGTGCTGGCGTGAGGCTGCTCTGGCCTGGGCGAGCCTTGCCCAGACTTGCCTCGCGGCTAGTCTTCCTGTCCAGAAAGGAGCGGGCTGCGCGAGACTGGGAGATGCTACTGGCGCCTTCCTGGCCTCAGCTCCACTCCTGCCTTGCCTTTGCACCTAGTCCCCAGGCGTTCTTGTGGAGGGCTTAGTTGCCGGTGGGTTGCACACTGCCAAGCGCTCCAGCTTGAGGGCTCTATTAGAGGCAAATTGAGGGCAACTGGAAGTCTATTCTTACGGTTGCTTGACCGCCCAGACTCAGCACAGCACGGAGAGCACAAGGCTCACAGGGCCCCTGGCTGGGATCTGCAGCCCCACACACGCAGAGGCTGACTCGGTGAGTGCCCAGAAGTTGCCTGACAGACCTCATTTCCCTAGTGCTCTCCTCCCCAGCAGAGACGTGTGCAGGTGGTTGGGGCCTGCCCCTGCGTGTCTGGGCTCCCGTCCACAGCCCCAGCTCAGGGAAGCAGCTCCTGAGCCAAGACCTGTGGCAGGCGCAGGGGGCCCCGCCTGGAAGCCTAGTTTACAGCATGCGGGAAGCGAGCCTCCTCGGGAGAAGAGAAGGCAGCCCTGCTGTGTGCGGCTGCATTCACTGCTTTGGCGGAGCCGAGTGCGCCTCCAGTACGGCAGAGCTCCAGCTCTGCTCAGAGGCCCGATCTGGCAGAGTCGCTGGCGTGAGGCTGCTCTGCCCTGGGCGAGCCTTGCCCAGACTTGCCTCGCGGCTAGGCTTCCAGTCCCGAAAGGAGCGGGCTGCGCGAGACTGGGAGATGCTACTGGCGCCTTCCTGGCCTCAGCTCCACTGCTGCCTTGCCTTTGCACCTAGTTCCCAGGCGTTCTTGTGGAGGGCTTAGTTGCCGGTGGGTTGCACACTGCCAAGCGCTCCAGCTTGAGGGCTCTAGTAGAGGCAAAGTGAGGGCAACTGAAAGTCTATTCTTACGGTTGCTTGACCGCCCAGACTCAGCACAGCACGGAAAGCACAAGGCTCACAGGGCCTCTGGCTGCGGTCTGCAGCCCCACACACGCGGAGGCTGACTCGGTGAGCGCCCAGAAGGTGCCTGACAGACGTCATTTCCGTAGTGCTCTCCTCCCCAGCAGAGACGTGTGCAGGTGGTTGGGGCCTGCCCCTGCGTGTCTGGGCTCCCGTCCACAGCCCCAGCTCAGGGAAGCAGCTCCTCAGCCAAGACCTGTAGGAGGCGCGGGGCGCCCCCGCTTGGAAGCCTAGTGCACAGCATGAGGGAAGCGAGCCTCCTTGGGAGAAGAGGAGGCAGCCCAGATGCGTGGGGCTGCAATCACTGCTTGGGCGGAGCCGAGTGCGCCTCCAGTACGGCAGAGCTCCAGCTCTGCTCAGAGGCCCGATCTGGCAGAGTGCTGGCGTGAGGCTGCTCTGCCCTGGGCGAGCCTTGCCCAGACTTGCCTCGCGCCTAGGCTTCCAGTCCAGGAACGAGCAGGCTGCGCGAGACTGGGAGATGCTACTGGCGCCTTCCTGGCCTCAGCTCCACTCCTGCCTTGCCTTTGCACCTAGTCCCCAGGCGTTCTTGTGGAGGGCTTAGTTGCCGGTGGGTTGCACACTGCCAAGCGCTCCAGCTTGAGGGCTGTATTAGAGGCAAATTGAGGGCAACTGGAAGTCTATTCTTACGGTTGCTTGACCGCCCAGACTCAGCACAGCACGGAGAGCACAAGGCTCACAGGGCCCCTGGCTGGGGTCTGCAGCCCCACACATGCAGAGGCTGACTCGGTGAGTGCCCAGAAGTTGCCTGACAGACCTCATTTCCCTAGTGCTCTCCTCCCCAGCAGAGACGTGTGCAGGTGGTTGGGGCCTGCCCCTGCGTGTCTGGGCTCCCGTCCACAGCCCCAGCTCAGGGAAGCAGCTCCTGAGCCAAGACCTGTGGCAGGCGCAGGGGGCCCCGCCTGGAAGCCTAGTTTACAGCATGCGGGAAGCGAGCCTCCTCGGGAGAAGAGAAGGCAGCCCTGCTGTGTGCGGCTGCATTCACTGCTTTGGCGGAGCCGAGTGCGCCTCCAGGACGGCAGAGCTCCAGCTCTGCTCAGAGGCCCGATCTGGCAGAGTCGCTGGCGTGAGGCTGCTCTGCCCTGGGCGAGCCTTGCCCAGACTTGCCTCACGGCTAGGCTTCCAGTCCAGGAAGGAGCAGGCTGCGAGAGACTGGGAGATGCTACTGGCGCCTTCCTGGCCTCAGCTCCACTCCTGCCTTGCCTTTGCACCTAGTCCCCAGGCGTTCTTGTGGAGGGCTTAGTTGCCGGTGGGTTGCACACTGCCAAGCGTTTCAGCTTGAGGGCTCTAGTATAGGCAAAGTGAGGGCAACTGAATGTCTATTCTTAAGGTTGCTTGACCGCCCAGACTCAGCACAGCACGGAGAGCACAAGGCTCACAGGGCCTCTGGCTGTGGTCTGCAGCCCCACACACGCGGAGGCTGACTCGGTGAGCGCCCAGAAGGTGCCTGACAGACGTCATTTCCCTAGTGCTCTCCTCCCCAGCAGAGACGTGTGCAGGTGGTTGGGGCCTGCCCCTGCGAGTCTGGGCTCCCGTCCACAGCCCCAGCTCAGGGAAGCAGCTCCTCAGCCAAGACCTGTAGGAGGCGCGGGGCGCCCCCTCCTGGAAGCCTAGTGCACAGCATGAGGGAAGCGAGCCTCCTTGGGAGAAGAGGAGGCAGCCCAGATGCGTGGGGCTGCAATCACTGCTTGGGCGGAGCCGAGTGCGCCTCCAGTACGGCAGAGCTCCAGCTCTGCTCAGAGGCCCGATCTGGCAGAGTCGCTGGCGTGAGGCTGCTCTGCCCTGGGCGAGCCTTGCCCAGACTTGCCTCGCGGCTAGGCTTCCAGTCCCGAAAGGAGCGGGCTGCGCGAGACTGGGAGATGCTACTGGCGCCTTCCTGGCCTCAGCTCCACTGCTGCCTTGCCTTTGCACCTAGTTCCCAGGCGTTCTTGTGGAGGGCTTAGTTGCCGGTGGGTTGCACACTGCCAAGCGCTCCAGCTTGAGGGCTCTAGTAGAGGCAAAGTGAGGGCAACTGAAAGTCTATTCTTACGGTTGCTTGACCGCCCAGACTCAGCACAGCACGGAAAGCACAAGGCTCACAGGGCCTCTGGCTGCGGTCTGCAGCCCCACACACGCGGAGGCTGACTCGGTGAGCGCCCAGAAGGTGCCTGACAGACGTCATTTCCGTAGTGCTCTCCTCCCCAGCAGAGACGTGTGCAGGTGGTTGGGGCCTGCCCCTGCGTGTCTGGGCTCCCGTCCACAGCCCCAGCTCAGGGAAGCAGCTCCTCAGCCAAGACCTGTAGGAGGCGCGGGGCGCCCCCGCCTGGAAGCCTAGTGCACAGCATGAGGGAAGCGAGCCTCCTTGGGAGAAGAGGAGGCAGCCCAGATGCGTGGGGCTGCAATCACTGCTTGGGCGGAGCCGAGTGCGCCTCCAGTACGGCAGAGCTCCAGCTCTGCTCAGAGGCCCGATCTGGCAGAGTGCTGGCGTGAGGCTGCTCTGCCCTGGGCGAGCCTTGCCCAGACTTGCCTCGCGCCTAGGCTTCCAGTCCAGGAACGAGCAGGCTGCGCGAGACTGGGAGATGCTACTGGCGCCTTCCTGGCCTCAGCTCCACTCCTGCCTTGCCTTTGCACCTAGTCCCCAGGCGTTCTTGTGGAGGGCTTAGTTGCCGGTGGGTTGCACACTGCCAAGCGCTCCAGCTTGAGGGCTGTATTAGAGGCAAATTGAGGGCAACTGGAAGTCTATTCTTACGGTTGCTTGACCGCCCAGACTCAGCACAGCACGGAGAGCACAAGGCTCACAGGGCCCCTGGCTGGGGTCTGCAGCCCCACACACGCAGAGGCTGACTCGGTGAGTGCCCAGAAGTTGCCTGACAGACCTCATTTCCCTAGTGCTCTCCTCCCCAGCAGAGACGTGTGCAGGTGGTTGGGGCCTGCCCCTGCGTGTCTGGGCTCCCGTCCACAGCCCCAGCTCAGGGAAGCAGCTCCTGAGCCAAGACCTGTGGCAGGCGCAGGGGGCCCCGCCTGGAAGCCTAGTTTACAGCATGCGGGAAGCGAGCCTCCTCGGGAGAAGAGAAGGCAGCCCTGCTGTGTGCGGCTGCATTCACTGCTTTGGCGGAGCCGAGTGCGCCTCCAGGACGGCAGAGCTCCAGCTCTGCTCAGAGGCCCGATCTGGCAGAGTCGCTGGCGTGAGGCTGCTCTGCCCTGGGCGAGCCTTGCCCAGACTTGCCTCACGGCTAGGCTTCCAGTCCAGGAAGGAGCAGGCTGCGAGAGACTGGGAGATGCTACTGGCGCCTTCCTGGCCTCAGCTCCACTCCTGCCTTGCCTTTGCACCTAGTCCCCAGGCGTTCTTGTGGAGGGCTTAGTTGCCGGTGGGTTGCACACTGCCAAGCGTTTCAGCTTGAGGGCTCTAGTATAGGCAAAGTGAGGGCAACTGAATGTCTATTCTTAAGGTTGCTTGACCGCCCAGACTCAGCACAGCACGGAGAGCACAAGGCTCACAGGGCCTCTGGCTGTGGTCTGCAGCCCCACACACGCGGAGGCTGACTCGGTGAGCGCCCAGAAGGTGCCTGACAGACGTCATTTCCCTAGTGCTCTCCTCCCCAGCAGAGACGTGTGCAGGTGGTTGGGGCCTGCCCCTGCGAGTCTGGGCTCCCGTCCACAGCCCCAGCTCAGGGAAGCAGCTCCTCAGCCAAGACCTGTAGGAGGCGCGGGGCGCCCCCTCCTGGAAGCCTAGTGCACAGCATGAGGGAAGCGAGCCTCCTTGGGAGAAGAGGAGGCAGCCCAGATGCGTGGGGCTGCAATCACTGCTTGGGCGGAGCCGAGTGCGCCTCCAGTACGGCAGAGCTCCAGCTCTGCTCAGAGGCCCGATCTGGCAGAGTGCTGGCGTGAGGCTGCTCTGGCCTGGGCGAGCCTTGCCCAGACTTGCCTCGCGGCTAGTCTTCCTGTCCAGAAAGGAGCGGGCTGCGCGAGACTGGGAGATGCTACTGGCGCCTTCCTGGCCTCAGCTCCACTCCTGCCTTGCCTTTGCACCTAGTCCCCAGGCGTTCTTGTGGAGGGCTTAGTTGCCGGTGGGTTGCACACTGCCAAGCGCTCCAGCTTGAGGGCTCTATTAGAGGCAAATTGAGGGCAACTGGAAGTCTATTCTTACGGTTGCTTGACCGCCCAGACTCAGCACAGCACGGAGAGCACAAGGCTCACAGGGCCCCTGGCTGGGGTCTGCAGCCCCACACACGCAGAGGCTGACTCGGTGAGTGCCCAGAAGTTGCCTGACAGACGTCATTTCCCTAGTGCTCTCCTCCCCAGCAGAGACGTGTGCAGGTGGTTGGGGCCTGCCCCTGCGTGTCTGGGCTCCCGTCCACAGCCCCAGCTCAGGGAAGCAGCTCCTGAGCCAAGACCTGTGGCAGGCGCAGGGGGCCCCGCCTGGAAGCCTAGTTTACAGCATGCGGGAAGCGAGCCTCCTCGGGAGAAGAGAAGGCAGCCCTGCTGTGTGCGGCTGCATTCACTGCTTTGGCGGAGCCGAGTGCGCCTCCAGGACGGCAGAGCTCCAGCTCTGCTCAGAGGCCCGATCTGGCAGAGTCGCTGGCGTGAGGCTGCTCTGCCCTGGGCGAGCCTTGCCCAGACTTGCCTCGCGGCTAGGCTTCCAGTCCCGAAAGGAGCGGGCTGCGCGAGACTGGGAGATGCTACTGGCGACTTCCTGGCCTCAGCTCCACTGCTGCCTTGCCTTTGCACCTAGTCCCCAGGCGTTCTTGTGGAGGGCTTAGTTGCCGGTGGGTTGCACACTGCCAAGCGCTCCAGCTTGAGGGCTCTAGTAGAGGCAAAGTGAGGGCAACTGAAAGTCTATTCTTACGGTTGCTTGACCGCCCAGACTCAGCACAGCACGGAAAGCACAAGGCTCACAGGGCCTCTGGCTGCGGTCTGCAGCCCCACACACGCGGAGGCTGACTCGGTGAGCGCCCAGAAGGTGCCTGACAGACGTCATTTCCCTAGTGCTCTCCTCCCCAGCAGAGACGTGTGCAGGTGGTTGGGGCCTGCCCCTGCGTGTCTGGGCTCCCGTCCACAGCCCCAGCTCAGGGAAGCAGCTCCTCAGCCAAGACCTGTAGGAGGCGCGGGGCGCCCCCGCCTGGAAGCCTAGTGCACAGCATGAGGGAAGCGAGCCTCCTTGGGAGAAGAGGAGGCAGCCCAGATGCGTGGGGCTGCAATCACTGCTTGGGCGGAGCCGAGTGCGCCTCCAGTACGGCAGAGCTCCAGCTCTGCTCAGAGGCCCGATCTGGCAGAGAGCTGGCGTGAGGCTGCTCTGCCCTGGGCGAGCCTTGCCCAGACTTGCCTCGCGCCTAGGCTTCCAGTCCAGGAACGAGCAGGCTGCGCGAGACTGGGAGATGCTACTGGCGCCTTCCTGGCCTCAGCTCCACTCCTGACTTGCCTTTGCACCTAGTCCCCAGGCGTTCTTGTGGAGGGCTTAGTTGCCGGTGGGTTGCACACTGCCAAGCGCTCCAGCTTGAGGGCTGTATTAGAGGCAAATTGAGGGCAACTGGAAGTCTATTCTTACGGTTGCTTGACCGCCCAGACTCAGCACAGCACGGAGAGCACAAGGCTCACAGGGCCCCTGGCTGGGGTCTGCAGCCCCACACACGCAGAGGCTGACTCGGTGAGTGCCCAGAAGTTGCCTGACAGACCTCATTTCCCTAGTGCTCTCCTCCCCAGCAGAGACGTGTGCAGGTGGTTGGGGCCTGCCCCTGTGTGTCTGGGCTCCCGTCCACAGCCCCAGCTCAGGGAAGCAGCTCCTGAGCCAAGACCTGTGGCAGGCGCAGGGGGCCCCGCCTGGAAGCCTAGTTTACAGCATTCGGGAAGCGAGCCTCCTCGGGAGAAGAGAAGGCAGCCCTGCTGTGTGCGGCTGCATTCACTGCTTTGGCGGAGCCGAGTGCGCCTCCAGGACGGCAGAGCTCCAGCTCTGCTCAGTGGCCCGATCTGGCAGAGTGCTGGCGTGAGGCTGCTCTGCCCTGGGCGAGCCTTGCCCTGACTTTCCTCGCGGCTAGGCTTCCAGTCCAGAAAGGAGCGGGCTGCGCGAGACTGGGAGATGCTACTGGCGCCTTCCTGGCCTCAGCTCCACTCCTGCCTTGCCTTTGCACCTAGTCCTCAGGCGTTCTTGTGGAGGGCTTAGTTGCCGGTGGGTTGCACACGGCCAAGCGCTCCAGCAGTGAGGGCTCTATTAGAGGCAATGGGAGGGCAACTGCAGGGCTCCTCCAGCGGTTGCTTGACCGCCCAGACTCAGCACAGCACGGAGAGCACAAGGCTCACAGGGCCCCTGGCTGGGGTCTGCAGCCCCACACACGCGGAAGCTGACTCGGTGAGCGCCCAGAAGGTGCCTGACAGACGTCATTTCCCTAGTGCTCTCCTCCCCAGCAGAGACGTGTGCAGGTGGTTTGGGCCTGCCCCTGCGGGTCTGGGCTCCCGTCCACAGCCCCAGCTCAGGGAAGCAGCTCCTGAGCCAAGACCTGTGGGAGGCGCAGGGGGCCCCGCCTGGAAGCCTAGTTTACAGCATGTGGGAAGCGAGCCTCCTCGGGAGAAGAGAAGGCAGCCCTGCTGTGTGCGGATGCTTTCACTGCTTTCGCGGAGCCAATTGCGCCTCCAGTACGACAGAGCTCCAGCTCTGCTCAGAGGCCCGATCTGGCAGAGTTGATGGCGTGAGGCTGCTCTGCCCTGGGCGAGCCTTGCCCAGACTTGCCTCGCGGCTAGGCTTCCAGTCCAGAAAGGAGCGTGCTGCGCGAGACTGGGAGATGCTACTGGCGCGTTCCTGGCCTCAGCTCCACTGCTGCCTTGCCTTTGCACCTAGTCCCCAGGCGTTCTTGTGGAGGGCTTAGTTGGCGGTGGATTGCACACTGCCAAGCGCTCCAGCTTGAGGGCTCTATTAGAGGCAAAGTGAGGGCAACTGGAAGTCTATTCTTACGGTTGCTTGACCGCCCAGACTCAGCACAGCACGGAGAGCACAAGGCTCACAGGGCCTCTGGCTGTGGTCTGCAGCCCCACACACGCGGAGGCTGACTCGGTGAGTGCCCAGAAGGTGCCGGACAGACGACATTTCCCTAGTGCTCTCTTCCCCAGCTGAGACGTGTGCAGGTGGTTGGGGCCTGCCCCTGCGTGTCTGAGCTCCCGTCCACAGCCCCAGCTCAGGGAAGCAGCTCCTCAGCCAAGACCTGTAGGAGGCGCGGGGCGCCCCCGCCTGGAAGCCTAGTGCACAGCATGAGGGAAGCGAGCCTCCTTGGGAGAAGAGGAGGCAGCCCAGATGCGTGGGGCTGCAATCACTGGTGGGCGGAGCCGAGTGCGCCTCCAGTACGGCAGAGCTCCAGCTCTGCTCAGAGGCCCGATCTGGCAGAGTGCTGGCGTGAGGCTGCTCTGCCCTGGGCGAGCCTTGCCCAGACTTGCCTCGCGGCTAGGCTTCCAGTCCAGAAAGGAGCGGGCTGCGCGAGACTGGGAGATGCTACTGGCGCCTTCCTGGCCTCAGCTCCACTCCTGCCTTGCCTTTGCACCTAGTCCCCAGGCGTTCTTGTGGAGGGCTTAGTTGCCGGTGGGTTGCACACTGCCAAGCCCTCCAGCTTGAGGGCTCAATTACAGGCAAATTGAGGGCAACTGGAAGTCTATTCTTACGGTTGCTTGACCGCCCAGACTCAGCACAGCACGGAGAGCACAAGGCTCACAGGGCCCCTGGCTGGGGTCTGCAGCCCCACACACGCAGAGGCAGACTCGGTGAGTGCCCAGAAGTTGCCTGACAGACCTCATTTCCCTAGTGCTCTCCTCCCCAGCAGAGACGTGTGCAGGTGGTTGGGGCCTGCCCCTGCGTGTCTGGGCTCCCATCCACAGCCCCAGCTCAGGGTAGCAGCTCCTGAGCCAAGACCTGTGGCAGGCGCCGGGGGCCCCGCCTGGAAGCCTAGTTTACAGCATGCGGGAAGCGAGCCTCCTCGGGAGAAGAGAAGGCAGCCCTGCTGTGTGCAGCTGCATTCACTTCTTTGGCGGAGCCGAGTGCGCCTCCAGGACGGCAGAGCTCCAGCTCTGCTCAGAGGCCTGATCTGGCAGAGTGCTGGCGTGAGGCTGCTCTGCCCTGGGCGAGCCTTGCCCAGACTTGCCTCGCGGCTCGGCTTCCAATCCAGAAAGGAGCGGGCTGCGCGAGACTGGGAGATGCTACTGGCGCCTTCCTGGCCTCAGCTCCACTCCTGCCTTCCCTTTGCACCTAGTCCCAAGGCGTTCTTGTGGAGGGCTTAGTTGCCTGTGGGTTGCACACTGCCAAGCGTTCCAGCTTGAGGGCTCTAGTAGAGGCAAAGTGAGGGCAACTGGAAGTCTATTCTTACGGTTGCTTGACTGCCCAGACTCAGCACAGCATGGAGAGCACAAGGCTCACAGGGCCTCTGGCTGTGGTCTGCTGCCCCACACACGCGGAGGCTGACTCGGTGAGCGCCCAGAAGGTGCCTGACAGACGTCATTTCCCTAGTGCTCTCCTCCCCAGCAGAGACGTGTGCAGGTGGTTGGGGCCTGCCCCTGCGTGTCTGGGCTCCCGTCCACAGCCCCAGGTCAGGGAAGCAGCTCCTCAGCCAAGACCTGTAGGAGGCGCGGGGCGCCCCCGCCTGGAAGCCTAGTGCACAGCATGAGGGAAGCGAGCCTCCTTGGGAGAAGAGGAGGCAGCCCAGATGCGTGGGGCTGCAATGACTGCTTGGGCGGAGCCGCGTGCGCCTCCAGTACGGCAGAGCTCCAGCTCTGCTCACAGGCCCGATCTGGCAGAGTGCTGGCGTGAGGCTGCTCTGCCCTGGGCGAGCCTTGCCCAGACTTGCCTCGCGCCTAGGCTTCCAGTCCAGGAAGGAGCAGGCTGCGAGAGACTGTGAGATGCTACTGGCGCCTTCCTGGCCTCAGCTCCACTCCTGCCTTGCCTTTGCACCTAGTCCTCAGGCGTTCTTGTGGAGGGCTTAGTTGCCGGTGGGTTGCACATGGCCAAGCGCTCCAGCAGTGAGGGCTCTATTAGAGGCAATGGGAGGGCAACTGCAGGGCTCCTCCAGCGGTTGCTTGACCGCCCAGACTCAGCACAGCACGTAAAGCACAAGGCTCACAGGGCCCCTGGCTGGGGTCTGCAGCCCCACACAAGCGGAGGCTGACTCGGTGAGCGCCCAGAAGGTGCCTGACAGACCTCATTTCCCTAGTGCTCTCCTCCCCAGCAGAGACGTGTGCAGGTGGTTGGGGCCTGCCCCTGCGTGTCTGGGCTCCCGTCCACAGCCCCAGCTCAGGGAAGCAGCTCCTGAGCCAAGACCTGTGGGAGGCGCAGGGGACCCCGCCTGGAAGCCTAGTTTACAGCATGTGGAAAGCGAGCCTCCTCGGGAGAAGAGAAGGCAGCCCTGCTGTGTGCGGCTGCATTCACTGCTTTGGCGGAGCCGAGTGCGCCTCCAGTACGGCAGAGCTCCAGCTCTGCTCAGAGGCCCGATCTGGCAGAGTGCTGGCGTGAGGCTGCTCTGCCCTGGGCGAGCCTTGCCCTGACTTGCCTCGCGGCTAGGCTTCCAGTCCAGAAAGGAGCGGGCTGCGCGAGACTGGGAGATGCTACTGGCGCCTTCCTGGCCTCAGCTCCACTCCTGCCTTCCCTTTGCACCTAGTCCCAAGGCGTTCTTGTGGAGGGCTTAGTTGCCGGTGGGTTGCACACTGCCAAGCGTTCCAGCTTGAGGGCTCTAGTAGAGGCAAAGTGAGGGCAACTGGAAGTCTATTCTTACGGTTGCTTGACTGCCCAGACTCAGCACAGCATGGAGAGCACAAGGCTCACAGGGCCTCTGGCTGTGGTCTGCAGCCCCACACACGCGGAGGCTGACTCGGTGAGCGCCCAGAAGGTGCCTGACAGACGTCATTTCCCTAGTGCTCTCCTCCCCAGCAGAGACGTGTGCAGGTGGTTGGGGCCTGCCCCTGCGTGTCTGGGCTCCCGTCCACAGCCCCAGGTCAGGGAAGCAGCTCCTCAGCCAAGACCTGTAGGAGGCGCGGGGCGCCCCCGCTTGGAAGCCTAGTGCACAGCATGAGGGAAGCGAGCCTCCTTGGGAGAAGAGGAGGCAGCCCAGATGCGTGGGGCTGCAATCACTGCTTGGGCGGAGCCGAGTGCGCCTCCAGTACGGCAGAGCTCCAGCTCTGCTCAGAGGCCCGATCTGGCAGAGTGCTGGCGTGAGGCTGCTCTGCCCTGGGCGAGCCTTGCCCAGACTTGCCTCGCGCCTAGGCTTCCAGTCCAGGAAGGAGCAGGCTGCGAGAGACTGGGAGATGCTACTGGCGCCTTCCTGGCCTCAGCTCCACTCCTGCCTTGCCTTTGCACTTAGTCCTCAGGCGTTCTTATGGAGGGCTTAGTTGCCGGTGGATTGCACACGGCCAAGCGCTCCAGCAGTGAGGACTCTATTAGAGGCAATGGGAGGGAAACTGCAGGGCTCCTCCAGCGGTTGCTTGACCGCCCAGACTCAGCACAGCACGGAGAGCACAAGGCTCACAGGGCCCCTGGCTGGGGTGTGCAGCCCCACACACGCGGAAGCTGACTCGGTGAGCGCCCAGAAGGTGCCTGACAGACGTCATTTCCCTAGTGCTCTCCTCCCCAGCAGAGACGTGTGCAGGTGGTTTGGGCCTGCCCCTGCGTGTCTGGGCTCCCGTCCACAGCCCCAGCTCAGGGAAGCAGCTCCTGAGCCAAGACCTGTGGGAGGCGCAGGGGGCCCCGCCTGGAAGCCTAGTTTACAGCATGTGGGAAGCGAGCCTCCTCGGGAGAAGAGAAGGCAGCCCTGCTGTGTTCGGCTGCATTCACTGCTTTGGCGGAGCCGAGTGCGCCTCCAGTACGGCAGAGCTCCAGCTCTGCTCAGAGGCACGATCTGGCAGAGTGCTGGCGTGAGGCTGCTCTGCCCTGGGCGAGCCTTGCCCTGACTTTCCTCGCGGCTAGGCTTCCAGTCCAAAAAGGAGCGGGCTGCGCGAGACTGGGAGATGCTACTGGCGCCTTCCTGGCTTCAGCTCCACTCCTGCCTTCCCTTTGCACCTAGTCCCAAGGCGTTCTTGTGGAGGGCTTAGTTGCCTGTGGGTTGCACACTGCCAAGCGTTCCAGCTTGAGGGCTCTAGTAGAGGCAAAGTGAGGGCAACTGGAAGTCTATTCTTACGGTTGCTTGACTGCCCAGACTCAGCACAGCATGGAGAGCACAAGGCTCACAGGGCCTCTGGCTGTGGTCTGCAGCCCCACACACGCGGAGGCTGACTCGGTGAGCGCCCAGAAGGTGCCTGACAGACGTCATTTCCCTAGTGCTCTCCTCCCCAGCAGAGACGTGTGCAGGTGGTTGGGGCCTGCCCCTGCGTGTCTGGGCTCCCGTCCACAGCCCCAGGTCAGGGAAGCAGCTCCTCAGCCGAGACCTGTAGGAGGCGCGGGGCGCCCCCGCCTGGAAGCCTAGTGCACAGCATGAGGGAAGCGAGCCTCCTTGGGAGAAGAGAAGGCAGCCCAGATGCGTGAGGCTGCAATCACTGCTTGGGCGGAGCCGAGTGCGCCTCCAGTACGGCAGAGCTCCAGCTCTGCTCAGAGGCCCGATCTGGCAGAGTGCTGGCGTGAGGCTGCTCTGCCCTGGGCGAGCCTTGCCCAGACTTGCCTCGCGGCTAGGCTTCCAGTCCAGAAAGGAGCGGGCTGCGCGAGACTGGGAGATGCTACTGGCGCCTTCCTGGCCTCAGCTCCACTCCTGCCTTCTCTTTGCACCTAGTCCCAAGGCGTTCTTGTGGAGGGCTTAGTTGCCTGTGGGTTGCACACTGCCAAGCGTTCCAGCTTGAGGGCTCTAGTAGAGGCAAAGTGAGGGCAACTGGAAGTCTATTCTTACGGTTGCTTGACTGCCCAGACTCAGCACAGCATGGAGAGCACAAGGCTCATAGGGCCTCTGGCTGTGGTCTGCAGCCCCACACACGCGGAGGCTGACTCGGTGAGCGCCCAGAAGGTGCCTGACAGACGTCATTTCCCTAGTGCTCTCCTCCCCAGCAGAGACGTGTGCAGGTGGTTGGGGCCTGCCCCTGCGTGTCTGGGCTCCCGTCCACAGCCCCAGGTCAGGGAAGCAGCTCCTCAGCCAAGACCTGTAGGAGGCGCGGGGCGCCCCCGCCTGGAAGCCTAGTGCACAGCATGAGGGAAGCGAGCCTCCTTGGGAGAAGAGGAGGCAGCCCAGATGCGTGGGGCTGCAATGACTGCTTGGGCGGAGCCGCGTGCGCCTGCAGTACGGCAGAGCTCCAGCTCTGCTCAGAGGCCCGATCTGGCAGAGTGCTGGCGTGAGGCTGCTCTGCCCTGGGCGAGCCTTGCCCAGACTTGCCTCGCGCCTAGGCTTCCAGTCCAGGAAGGAGCAGGCTGCGAGAGACTGGGAGATGCTACTGGCGCCTTCCTGGCCTCAGCTCCACTCCTGCCTTGCCTTTGCACCTAGTCCTCAGGCGTTCTTGTGAAGGGCTTAGTTGCCGGTGGGTTGCACACGGCCAAGCGCTCCAGCAGTGAGGGCTCTATTAGAGGCAATGGGAGGGCAACTGCAGGGCTCCTCCAGCGGTTGCTTGACCGCCCAGACTCAGCACAGCACGTAAAGCACAAGGCTCACAGGGCCCCTGGCTGGGGTCTGCAGCCCCACACAAGCGGAGGCTGACTCGGTGAGCGCCCAGAAGGTGCCTGACAGACCTCATTTCCCTAGTGCTCTCCTCCCCAGCAGAGACGTGTGCAGGTGGTTGGGGCCTGCCCCTGCGTGTCTGGGCTCCCGTCCACAGCCCCAGCTCAGGGAAGCAGCTCCTGAGCCAAGACCTGTGGGAGGCGCAGGGGACCCCGCCTGGAAGCCTAGTTTACAGCATGTGGGAAGCGAGCCTCCTCGGGAGAAGAGAAGGCAGCCCTGCTGTGTGCGGCTGCATTCACTGCTTTGGCGGAGCCGAGTGCGCCTCCAGTACGGCAGAGCTCCAGCTCTGCTCAGAGGCCCGATCTGGCAGAGTGCTGGCGTGAGGCTGCTCTGCCCTGGGCGAGCCTTGCCCTGACTTGCCTCGCGGCTAGGCTTCCAGTCCAGAAAGGAGCGGGCTGCGCGAGACTGGGAGATGCTACTGGCGCCTTCCTGGCTTCAGCTCCACTCCTGCCTTCCCTTTGCACCTAGTCCCAAGGCGTTCTTGTGGAGGGCTTAGTTGCCTGTGGGTTGCACACTGCCAAGCGTTCCAGCTTGAGGGCTCTAGTAGAGGCAAAGTGAGGGCAACTGGAAGTCTATTCTTACGGTTGCTTGACTGCCCAGACTCAGCACAGCATGGAGAGCACAAGGCTCACAGGGCCTCTGGCTGTGGTCTGCAGCCCCACACACGCGGAGGCTGACTCGGTGAGCGCCCAGAAGGTGCCTGACAGACGTCATTTCCCTAGTGCTCTCCTCCCCAGCAGAGACGTGTGCAGGTGGTTGGGGCCTGCCCCTGCGTGTCTGGGCTCCCGTCCACAGCCCCAGGTCAGGGAAGCAGCTCCTCAGCCAAGACCTGTAGGAGGCGCGGGGCGCCCCCGCCTGGAAGCCTAGTGCACAGCATGAGGGAAGCGAGCCTCCTTGGGAGAAGAGAAGGCAGCCCAGATGCGTGGGGCTGCAATCACTGCTTGGGCGGAGCCGAGTGCGCCTCCAGTACGGCAGAGCTCCAGCTCTGCTCAGAGGCCCGATCTGGCAGAGTGCTGGCGTGAGGCTGCTCTGCCCTGGGCGAGCCTTGCCCTGACTTGCCTCGCGGCTAGGCTTCCAGTCCAGAAAGGAGCGGGCTGCGCGAGACTGGGAGATGCTACTGGCGCCTTCCTTGCCTCAGCTCCACTCCTGCCTTGCCTTTGCACCTAGTCCTCAGGCGTTCTTATGGAGTGCTAGGTTGCCGGTGGGTTGCACACGGCCAAGCGCTCCAGCAGTGAGGGCTCTATTAGAGGCAATGGGAGGGCAACTGCAGGGCTCCTCCAGCGGTTGCTTGACCGCCCAGACTCAGCACAGCACGGAGAGCACAAGGCTCACAGGGCCCCTGGCTGGGGTGTGCAGCCCCACACACGCGGAAGCTGACTCGGTGAGCGCCCAGAAGGTGCCTGACAGACGTCATTTCCATAGTGCTCTCCTCCCCAGCAGAGACGTGTGCAGGTGGTTTGGGCCTGCCCCTGCGTGTCTGGGCTCCCGTCCACAGCCCCAGCTCAGGGAAGCAGCTCCTGAGCCAAGACCTGTGGGAGGCGCAGGGGGCCCCGCCTGGAAGCCTAGTTTACAGCATGTGGGAAGCGAGCCTCCTCGGGAGAAGAGAAGGCAGCCCTGCTGTGTGCGGCTGCATTCACTGCTTTGGCGGAGCCGAGTGCGCCTCCAGTACGGCAGAGCTCCAGCTCTGCTCAGAGGCCCGATCTGGCAGAGTGCTGGCGTGAGGCTGCTCTGCCCTGGGCGAGCCTTGCCCTGACTTGCCTCGCGGCTAGGCTTCCAGTCCAGAAAGGAGCGGGCTGCGCGAGACTGGGAGATGCTACTGGCGCCTTCCTGGCCTCAGCTCCACTCCTGCCTTCCCTTTGCACCTAGTCCCAAGGCGTTCTTGTGGAGGGCTTAGTTGCCTGTGGGTTGCACACTGCCAAGCGTTCCAGCTTGAGGGCTCTAGTAGAGGCAAAGTGAGGGCAACTGGAAGTCTATTCTTATGGTTGCTTGACTGCCCAGACTCAGCACAGCATGGAGAGCACAAGGCTCACAGGGCCTCTGGCTGTGGTCTGCAGCCCCACACACGCGGAGGCTGACTCGGTGAGCGCCCAGAAGGTGCCTGACAGACGTCATTTCCCTAGTGCTCTCCTCCCCAGCAGAGACGTGTGCAGGTGGTTGGGGCCTGCCCCTGCGTGTCTGGGCTCCCGTCCACAGCCCCAGGTCAGGGAAGCAGCTCCTCAGCCAAGACCTGTAGGAGGCGCGGGGCGCCCCCGCCTGGAAGCCTAGTGCAGAGCATGAGGGAAGCGAGCCTCCTTGGGAGAAGAGGAGGCAGCCCAGATGCGTGGGGCTCCAATCACTGCTTGGGCGGAGCCGAGTGCGCCTCCAGTACGGCAGAGCTCCAGCTCTGCTCAGAGGCCCGATCTGGCAGAGTGCTGGCGTGAGGCTGCTCTGCCCTGGGCGAGCCTTGCCCAGACTTGCCTCGCGCCTAGGCTTCCAGTCCAGGAAGGAGCAGGCTGCGAGAGACTGGGAGATGCTACTGGCGCCTTCCTGGCCTCAGCTCCACTTCTGCCTTGCCTTTGCACCTAGTCCTCAGGCGTTCTTGTGGAGGGCTTAGTTGCCGGTGGGTTGCACACGGCCAAGCGCTCCAGCAGTCAGGGCTCTATTAGAGGCAATGGGAGGGCAACTGCAGGGCTCCTCCAGCGGTTGCTTGACCGCCCAGACTCAGCACAGCACGGAGAGCACAAGGCTCACAGGGGCCCTGGCTGGGGTCTGCAGCCCCACACACGCGGAAGCTGACTCGGTGAGCGCCCAGAAGGTGCCTGACAGACGTCATTTCCCTAGTGCTCTCCTCCCCAGCAGAGACGTGTGCAGGTGGTTTGGGCCTGCCCCTGCGTGTCTGGGCTCCCGTCCACAGCCCCAGCTCAGGGAAGCAGCTCCTGAGCCAAGACCTGTGGGAGGCGCAGGGGGCCCCGCCTGGAAGCCTAGTTTACAGCATGTGGGAAGCGAGCCTCCTCGGGAGAAGAGAAGGCAGCCCTGCTGTGTGCGGATGCTTTCACTGCTTTGGCGGAGCCAATTGCGCCTCCAGTACGACAGAGCTCCAGCACTGCTCAGAGGCCCGATCTGGCAGAGTTGATGGCGTGAGGCTGCTCTGCCCTGGGCGAGCCTTGCCCAGACTTGCTTCGCGGCTAGGCTTCCAGTCCAGAAAGGAGCGTGCTGCGCGAGACTGGGAGATGCTACTGGCGCGTTCCTGGCCTCAGCTCCACTGCTGCCTTGCCTTTGCACCTAGTCCCCAGGCGTTCTTGTGGAGGGCTTAGTTGGCGGTGGATTGCACACTGCCAAGCGCTCCAGCTTGAGGGCTCTATTAGAGGCAAAGTGAGGGCAACTGGAAGTCTATTCTTACGGTTGCTTGACCGCCCAGACTCAGCACAGCACGGAGAGCACAAAGCTCACAGGGCCTCTGGCTGTGGTCTGCAGCCCCACACACGCGGAGGCTGACTCGGTGAGTGCCCAGAAGGTGCCTGACAGACGTCATTTCCCTAGTGCTCTGTTCCCCAGCTGAGACGTGTGCAGGTGGTTGGGGCCTGCCCCTGCGTGTCTGAGCTCCCGTCCACAGCCACAGCTCAGGGAAGCAGCTCCTCAGCCAAGACCTGTAGGAGGCGCGGGGCGCCCCAGCCTGGAAGCCTAGTGCACAGCATGAGGGAAGCGAGCCTCCTTGGGAGAAGAGGAGGCAGCCCAGATGCGTGGGGCTGCAATCACTGGTGGGCGGAGCCGAGTGCGCCTCCAGTACGGCAGAGCTCCAGCTCTGCTCAGAGGCCCGATCTGGCAGAGTGCTGGCGTGAGGCTGCTCTGCCCTGGGCGAGCCTTGCCCAGACTTGCCTCGCGGCTAGGCTTCCAGTCCAGAAAGGAGCGGGCTGCGCGAGACTGGGAGATGCTACTGGCGCCTTCCTGGCCTCAGCTCCACTCCTGCCCTGCCTTTGCACCTAGTCCCCAGGCGTTCTTGTGGAGGGCTTAGTTGCCGGTGGGTTGCACACTGCCAAGCCCTCCAGCTTGAGGGCTCAATTACAGGCAAATTGAGGGCAACTGGAAGTCTATTCTTACGGTTGCTTGACCGCCCAGACTCAGCACAGCACGGAGAGCACAAGGCTCACAGGGCCCCTGGCTGGGGTCTGCAGCCCCACACACGCAGAGGCTGACTCGGTGAGTGCCCAGAAGTTGCCTGACAGACCTCATTTCCCTAGTGCTCTCCTCCCCAGCAGAGACGTGTGCAGGTGGTTGGGGCCTGCCCCTGCGTGTCTGGGCTCCCGTCCACAGCCCCAGCTCAGGGAAGCAGCTCCTGAGCCAAGACCTGTGGCAGGCGCCGGGGGCCCCGCCTGGAAGCCTAGTTTACAGCATGCGGGAAGCGAGCCTCCTCGGGAGAAGAGAAGGCAGCCCTGCTGTGTGCAGCTGCATTCACTGCTTTGGCGGAGCTGAGTGCGCCTCCAGGACGGCAGAGCTCCAGCTCTGCTCAGAGGCCTGATCTGGCAGAGTGCTGGCGTGAGGCTGCTCTGCCCTGGGCGAGCCTTGCCCAGACTTGCCTCGCGGCTAGGCTTCCAATCCAGAAAGGAGCGGGCTGCGCGAGACTGGGAGATGCTACTGGCGCCTTCCTGGCCTCAGCTCCACTCCTGCCTTGCCTTTGCACCTAGTCCCCAGGCGTTCTTGTGGAGGGCTTAGTTGCCGGTGGGTTGCACACTGCCAAGCGCTCCAGCTTGAGGGCTCAGTTAGAGGCAAATTGAGGGCAACTGGAAGTCTATTCTTACGGTTGCTTGACCGCCCAGACTCAGCACAGCACGGAGAGCACAAGGCTCACAGGGCCCCTGGCTGGGGTCTGCAGCCCCGCACACGCAGAGGCTGACTCGGTGAGTGCCCAGAAGTTGCCTGACAGACCTCATTTCCCTAGTGCTCTCCTCCCCAGCAGAGACGTGTGCAGGTGGTTGGGGCCTGCCCCTGCGTGTCTGGGCTCCCATCCACAGCCCCAACTCAGGGAAGCAGCTCCTGTGCCAAGACCTGTGGCAGGCGCCGGGGGCCCCGCCTGGAAGCCTAGTTTACAGCATGTGGGAAGCGAGCCTCCTCGGGAGAAGAGAAGGCAGCCCTGCTGTGTGCGGCTGCATTCACTGCTTTGGCGGAGCCGAGTGCGCCTCCAGTACGGCAGAGCTCCAGCTCTGCTCAGAGGCCCGATCTGGCAGAGTGCTGGCGTGAGGCTGCTCTGCCCTGGGCGAGCCTTGCCCTGACTTGCCTCGCGGCTAGGCTTCCAGTCCAGAAAGGAGCGGGCTGCGCGAGACTGGGAGATGCTACTGGCGCCTTCCTGGCCTCAGCTCCACTCCTGCCTTCCCTTTGCACCTAGTCCCAAGGCGTTCTTGTGGAGGGCTTAGTTGCCTGTGGGTTGCACACTGCCAAGCGTTCCAGCTTGAGGGCTCTAGTAGAGGCAAAGTGAGGGCAACTGGAAGTCTATTCTTACGGTTGCTTGACTGCCCAGACTCAGCACAGCATGGAGAGCACAAGGCTCACAGGGCCTCTGGCTGTGGTCTGCAGCCCCACACACGCGGAGGCTGACTCGGTGAGCGCCCAGAAGGTGCCTGACAGACGTCATTTCCCTAGTGCTCTCCTCCCCAGCAGAGACGTGTGCAGGTGGTTGGGGCCTGCCCCTGCGTGTCTGGGCTCCCGTCCACAGCCCCAGGTCAGGGAAGCAGCTCCTCAGCCAAGACCTGTAGGAGGCGCGGGGCGCCCCCGCCTGGAAGCCTAGTGCACAGCATGAGGGAAGCGAGCCTCCTTGGGAGAAGAGGAGGCAGCCCAGATACGTGGGGCTGCAATCACTGCTTGGGCGGAGCCGAGTGCGCCTCCAGTACGGCAGAGCTCCAGCTCTGCTCAGAGGCCCGATCTGGCAGAGTGCTGGCGTGAGGCTGCTCTGCCCTGGGCGAGCCTTGCCCTGACTTGCCTCGCGGCTAGGCTTCCAGTCCAGAAAGGAGCGGGCTGCGCGAGACTGGGAGATGCTACTGGCGCCTTCCTGGCCTCAGCTCCACTCCTGCCTTGCCTTTGCACCTAGTCCTCAGGCGTTCTTGTGGAGGGCTTAGTTGCCGGTGGGTTGCACACGGCCAAGCGCTCCAGCAGTGAGGGCTCTATTAGAGGCAATGGGAGGGCAACTGCAGGGCTCCTCCAGCGGTTGCTTGACCGCCCAGACTCAGCACAGCACGGAGAGCACAAGGCTCACAGGGCCCCTGGCTGGGGTCTGCAGCCCCACACACGCGGAAGCTGACTCGGTGAGCGCCCAGAAGGTGCCTGACAGACGTCATTTCCCTAGTGCTCTCCTCCCCAGCAGAGACGTGTGCAGGTGGTTTGGGCCTGCCCCTGCGGGTCTGGGCTCCCGTCCACAGCCCCAGCTCAGGGAAGCAGCTCCTGAGCCAAGACCTGTGGGAGGCGCAGGGGGCCCCGCCTGGAAGCCTAGTTTACAGCATGTGGGAAGCGAGCCTCCTCGGGAGAAGAGAAGGCAGCCCTGCTGTGTGCGGATGCTTTCACTGCTTTCGCGGAGCCAATTGCGCCTCCAGTACGACAGAGCTCCAGCTCTGCTCAGAGGCCCGATCTGGCAGAGTTGATGGCGTGAGGCTGCTCTGCCCTGGGCGAGCCTTGCCCAGACTTGCCTCGCGGCTAGGCTTCCAGTCCAGAAAGGAGCGTGCTGCGCGAGACTGGGAGATGCTACTGGCGCGTTCCTGGCCTCAGCTCCACTGCTGCCTTGCCTTTGCACCTAGTCCCCAGGCGTTCTTGTGGAGGGCTTAGTTGGTGGTGGATTGCACACTGCCAAGCGCTCCAGCTTGAGGGCTCTATTAGAGGCAAAGTGAGGGCAACTGGAAGTCTATTCTTACGGTTGCTTGACCGCCCAGACTCAGCACAGCACGGAGAGCACAAGGCTCACAGGGCCTCTGGCTGTGGTCTGCAGCCCCACACACGCGGAGGCTGACTCGGTGAGTGCCCAGAAGGTGCCGGACAGACGACATTTCCCTAGTGCTCTCTTCCCCAGCTGAGACGTGTGCAGGTGGTTGGGGCCTGCCCCTGCGTGTCTGAGCTCCCGTCCACAGCCCCAGCTCAGGGAAGCAGCTCCTCAGCCAAGACCTGTAGGAGGCGCGGGGCGCCCCCGCCTGGAAGCCTAGTGCACAGCATGAGGGAAGCGAGCCTCCTTGGGAGAAGAGGAGGCAGCCCAGATGCGTGGGGCTGCAATCACTGGTGGGCGGAGCCGAGTGCGCCTCCAGTACGGCAGAGCTCCAGCTCTGCTCAGAGGCCCGATCTGGCAGAGTGCTGGCGTGAGGCTGCTCTGCCCTGGGCGAGCCTTGCCCAGACTTGCCTCGCGGCTAGGCTTCCAGTCCAGAAAGGAGCGGGCTGCGCGAGACTGGGAGATGCTACTGGCGCCTTCCTGGCCTCAGCTCCACTCCTGCCTTGCCTTTGCACCTAGTCCCCAGGCGTTCTTGTGGAGGGCTTAGTTGCCGGTGGGTTGCACACTGCCAAGCCCTCCAGCTTGAGGGCTCAATTACAGGCAAATTGAGGGCAACTGGAAGTCTATTCTTACGGTTGCTTGACCGCCCAGACTCAGCACAGCACGGAGAGCACAAGGCTCACAGGGCCCCTGGCTGGGGTCTGCAGCCCCACACACGCAGAGGCAGACTCGGTGAGTGCCCAGAAGTTGCCTGACAGACCTCATTTCCCTAGTGCTCTCCTCCCCAGCAGAGACGTGTGCAGGTGGTTGGGGCCTGCCCCTGCGTGTCTGGGCTCCCATCCACAGCCCCAGCTCAGGGTAGCAGCTCCTGAGCCAAGACCTGTGGCAGGCGCCGGGGGCCCCGCCTGGAAGCCTAGTTTACAGCATGCGGGAAGCGAGCCTCCTCGGGAGAAGAGAAGGCAGCCCTGCTGTGTGCAGCTGCATTCACTTCTTTGGCGGAGCCGAGTGCGCCTCCAGGACGGCAGAGCTCCAGCTCTGCTCAGAGGCCTGATCTGGCAGAGTGCTGGCGTGAGGCTGCTCTGCCCTGGGCGAGCCTTGCCCAGACTTGCCTCGCGGCTCGGCTTCCAATCCAGAAAGGAGCGGGCTGCGCGAGACTGGGAGATGCTACTGGCGCCTTCCTGGCCTCAGCTCCACTCCTGCCTTCCCTTTGCACCTAGTCCCAAGGCGTTCTTGTGGAGGGCTTAGTTGCCTGTGGGTTGCACACTGCCAAGCGATCCAGCTTGAGGGCTCTAGTAGAGGCAAAGTGAGGGCAACTGGAAGTCTATTCTTACGGTTGCTTGACTGCCCAGACTCAGCACAGCATGGAGAGCACAAGGCTCACAGGGCCTCTGGCTGTGGTCTGCTGCCCCACACACGCGGAGGCTGACTCGGTGAGCGCCCAGAAGGTGCCTGACAGACGTCATTTCCCTAGTGCTCTCCTCCCCAGCAGAGACGTGTGCAGGTGGTTGGGGCCTGCCCCTGCGTGTCTGGGCTCCCGTCCACAGCCCCAGCTCAGGGAAGCAGCTCCTCAGCCAAGACCTGTAGGAGGCGCGGGGCGCCCCCGCCTGGAAGCCTAGTGCACAGCATGAGGGAAGCGAGCCTCCTTGGGAGAAGAGGAGGCAGCCCAGATGCGTGGGGCTGCAATGACTGCTTGGGCGGAGCCGCGTGCGCCTCCAGTACGGCAGAGCTCCAGCTCTGCTCACAGGCCCGATCTGGCAGAGTGCTGGCGTGAGGCTGCTCTGCCCTGGGCGAGCCTTGCCCAGACTTGCCTCGCGCCTAGGCTTCCAGTCCAGGAAGGAGCAGGCTGCGAGAGACTGTGAGATGCTACTGGCGCCTTCCTGGCCTCAGCTCCACTCCTGCCTTGCCTTTGCACCTAGTCCTCAGGCGTTCTTGTGGAGGGCTTAGTTGCCGGTGGGTTGCACATGGCCAAGCGCTCCAGCAGTGAGGGCTCTATTAGAGGCAATGGGAGGGCAACTGCAGGGCTCCTCCAGCGGTTGCTTGACCGCCCAGACTCAGCACAGCACGTAAAGCACAAGGCTCACAGGGCCCCTGGCTGGGGTCTGCAGCCCCACACAAGCGGAGGCTGACTCGGTGAGCGCCCAGAAGGTGCCTGACAGACCTCATTTCCCTAGTGTTCTCCTCCCCAGCAGAGACGTGTGCAGGTGGTTGGGGCCTGCCCCTGCGTGTCTGGGCTCCCGTCCACAGCCCCAGCTCAGGGAAGCAGCTCCTGAGCCAAGACCTGTGGGAGGCGCAGGGGACCCCGCCTGGAAGCCTAGTTTACAGCATGTGGGAAGCGAGCCTCCTCGGGAGAAGAGAAGGCAGCCCTGCTGTGTGCGGCTGCATTCACTGCTTTGGCGGAGCCGAGTGCGCCTCCAGTACGGCAGAGCTCCAGCTCTGCTCAGAGGCCCGATCTGGCAGAGTGCTGGCGTGAGGCTGCTCTGCCCTGGGCGAGCCTTGCCCTGACTTGCCTCGCGGCTAGGCTTCCAGTCCAGAAAGGAGCGGGCTGCGCGAGACTGGGAGATGCTACTGGCGCCTTCCTGGCCTCAGCTCCACTCCTGCCTTCCCTTTGCACCTAGTCCCAAGGCGTTCTTGTGGAGGGCTTAGTTGCCGGTGGGTTGCACACTGCCAAGCGTTCCAGCTTGAGGGCTCTAGTAGAGGCAAAGTGAGGGCAACTGGAAGTCTATTCTTACGGTTGCTTGACTGCCCAGACTCAGCACAGCATGGAGAGCACAAGGCTCATAGGGCCTCTGGCTGTGGTCTGCAGCCCCACACACGCGGAGGCTGACTCGGTGAGCGCCCAGAAGGTGCCTGACAGACGTCATTTCCCTAGTGCTCTCCTCCCCAGCAGAGACGTGTGCAGGTGGTTGGGGCCTGCCCCTGCGTGTCTGGGCTCCCGTCCACAGCCCCAGGTCAGGGAAGCAGCTCCTCAGCCAAGACCTGTAGGAGGCGCGGGGCGCCCCCGCCTGGAAGCCTAGTGCACAGCATGAGGGAAGCGAGCCTCCTTGGGAGAAGAGGAGGCAGCCCAGATGCGTGGGGCTGCAATGACTGCTTGGGCGGAGCCGCGTGCGCCTGCAGTACGGCAGAGCTCCAGCTCTGCTCAGAGGCCCGATCTGGCAGAGTGCTGGCGTGAGGCTGCTCTGCCCTGGGCGAGCCTTGCCCAGACTTGCCTCGCGCCTAGGCTTCCAGTCCAGGAAGGAGCAGGCTGCGAGAGACTGGGAGATGCTACTGGCGCCTTCCTGGCCTCCGCTCCACTCCTGCCTTGCCTTTGCACCTAGTCCTCAGGCGTTCTTGTGAAGGGCTTAGTTGCCGGTGGGTTGCACACGGCCAAGCGCTCCAGCAGTGAGGGCCCTATTAGAGGCAATGGGAGGGCAACTGCAGGGCTCCTCCAGCGGTTGCTTGACCGCCCAGACTCAGCACAGCACGTAAAGCACAAGGCTCACAGGGCCCCTGGCTGGGGTCTGCAGCCCCACACAAGCGGAGGCTGACTCGGTGAGCGCCCAGAAGGTGCCTGACAGACCTCATTTCCCTAGTGCTCTCCTCCCCAGCAGAGACGTGTGCAGGTGGTTGGGGCCTGCCCCTGCGTGTCTGGGCTCCCTTCCACAGCCCCAGCTCAGGGAAGCAGCTCCTGAGCCAAGACCTGTGGGAGGCGCAGGGGACCCCGCCTGGAAGCCTAGTTTACAGCATGTGGGAAGCGAGCCTCCTCGGGAGAAGAGAAGGCAGCCCTGCTGTGTGCGGCTGCATTCACTGCTTTGGCGGAGCCGAGTGCGCCTCCAGTACGGCAGAGCTCCAGCTCTGCTCAGAGGCCCGATCTGGCAGAGTGCTGGCGTGAGGCTGCTCTGCCCTGGGCGAGCCTTGCCCTGACTTGCCTCGCGGCTAGGCTTCCAGTCCAGAAAGGAGCGGGCTGCGCGAGACTGGGAGATGCTACTGGCGCCTTCCTATCTTCAGCTCCACTCCTGCCTTCCCTTTGCACCTAGTCCCAAGGCGTTCTTGTGGAGGGCTTAGTTGCCTGTGGGTTGCACACTGCCAAGCGTTCCAGCTTGAGGGCTCTAGTAGAGGCAAAGTGAGGGCAACTGGAAGTCTATTCTTACGGTTGCTTGACTGCCCAGACTCAGCACAGCATGGAGAGCACAAGGCTCACAGGGCCTCTGGCTGTGGTCTGCAGCCCCACACACGCGGAGGCTGACTCGGTGAGCGCCCAGAAGGTGCCTGACAGACGTCATTTCCCTAGTGCTCTCCTCCCCAGCAGAGACGTGTGCAGGTGGTTGGGGCCTGCCCCTGCGTGTCTGGGCTCCCGTCCACAGCCCCAGGTCAGGGAAGCAGCTCCTCAGCCAAGACCTGTAGGAGGCGCGGGGCGCCCCCGCCTGGAAGCCTAGTGCACAGCATGAGGGAAGCGAGCCTCCTTGGGAGAAGAGAAGGCAGCCCAGATGCGTGGGGCTGCAATCACTGCTTGGGCGGAGCCGAGTGCGCCTCCAGTACGGCAGAGCTCCAGCTCTGCTCAGAGGCCCGATCTGGCAGAGTGCTGGCGTGAGGCTGCTCTGCCCTGGGCGAGCCTTGCCCAGACTTGCCTCGCGGCTAGGCTTCCAGTCCAGAAAGGAGCGGGCTGCGCGAGACTGGGAGATGCTACTGGCGCCTTCCTGGCCTCAGCTCCACTCCTGCCTTCCATTTGCACCTAGTCCCAAGGCGTTCTTGTGGAGGGCTTAGTTGCCTGTGGGTTGCACACTGCCAAGCGTTCCAGCTTGAGGGCTCTAGTAGAGGCAAAGTGAGGGCAACTGGAAGTCTATTCTTACGGTTGCTTGACCGCCCAGACTCAGCACAGCACGGAGAGCACAAGGCTCACAGGGCCTCTGGCTGTGGTCTGCAGCCCCACACACGCGGAGGCTGACTCGGTGAGCGCCCAGAAGGTGCCTGACAGACGTCATTTCCCTAGTGCTCTCCTCCCCAGCAGAGACGTGTGCAGGTGGTTGGGGCCTGCCCCTGCGTGTCTGGGCTCCCGTCCACAGCCCCAGGTCAGGGAAGCAGCTCCTCAGCCAAGACCTGTAGGAGGCGCGGGGCGCCCCCGCCTGGAAGCCTAGTGCACAGCATGAGGGAAGCGAGCCTCCTTGGGAGAAGAGGAGGCAGCCCAGATGCGTGGGGCTGCAATGACTGCTTGGGCGGAGCCGCGTGCGCCTCCAGTACGGCAGAGCTCCAGCTCTGCTCAGAGGCCCGATCTGGCAGAGTGCTGGCGTGAGGCTGCTCTGCCCTGGGCGAGCCTTGCCCAGACTTGCCTCGCGCCTAGGCTTCCAGTCCAGGAAGGAGCAGGCTGCGAGAGACTGGGAGATGCTACTGGCGCCTTCCTGGCCTCAGCTCCACTCCTGCCTTGCCTTTGCACCTAGTCCTCAGGCGTTCTTGTGAAGGGCTTAGTTGCCGGTGGGTTGCACACGGCCAAGCGCTCCAGCAGTGAGGGCTCTATTAGAGGCAATGGGAGGGCAACTGCAGGGCTCCTCCAGCGGTTGCTTGACCGCCCAGACTCAGCACAGCACGTAAAGCACAAGGCTCACAGGGCCCCTGGCTGGGGTCTGCAGCCCCACACAAGCGGAGGCTGACTCGGTGAGCGCCCAGAAGGTGCCTGACAGACCTCATTTCCCTAGTGCTCTCCTCCCCAGCAGAGACGTGTGCAGGTGGTTGGGGCCTGCCCCTGCGTGTCTGGGCTCCCGTCCACAGCCCCAGCTCAGGGAAGCAGCTCCTGAGCCAAGACCTGTGGGAGGCGCAGGGGACCCCGCCTGGAAGCCTAGTTTACAGCATGTGGGAAGCGAGCCTCCTCGGGAGAAGAGAAGGCAGCCCTGCTGTGTGCGGCTGCATTCACTTCTTTGGCGGAGCCGAGTGCGCCTCCAGTACGGCAGAGCTCCAGCTCTGCTCAGAGGCCCGATCTGGCAGAGTGCTGGCGTGAGGCTGCTCTGCCCTGGGCGAGCCTTGCCCTGACTTGCCTCGCGGCTAGGCTTCCAGTCCAGAAAGGAGCGGGCTGCGCGAGACTGGGAGATGCTACTGGCGCGTTCCTGGCCTCAGCTCCACTGCTGCCTTGCCTTTGCACCTAGTCCCCAGGCGTTCTTGTGGAGGGCTTAGTTGGCGGTGGATTGCACACTGCCAAGCGCTCCAGCTTGAGGGCTCTATTAGAGGCAAAGTGAGGGCAACTGGAAGTCTATTCTTACGGTTGCTTGACCGCCAAGACTCAGCACAGCACGGAGAGCACAAAGCTCACAGGGCCTCTGGCTGTGGTCTGCAGCCCCACACACGCGGAGGCTGACTCGGTGAGTGCCCAGAAGGTGCCTGACAGACGTCATTTCCCTAGTGCTCTCTTCCCCAGCTGAGACGTGTGCAGGTGGTTGGGGCCTGCCCCTGCGTGTCTGAGCTCCCGTCCACAGCCACAGCTCAGGGAAGCAGCTCCTCAGCCAAGACCTGTAGGAGGCGCGGGGCGCCCCCGCCTGGAAGCCTAGTGCACAGCATGAGGGAAGCGAGCCTCCTTGGGAGAAGAGGAGGCAGCCCAGATGCGTGGGGCTGCAATCACTGGTGGGCGGAGCCGAGTGCGCCTCCAGTACGGCAGAGCTCCAGCTCTGCTCAGAGGCCCGATCTGGCAGAGTGCTGGCGTGAGGCTGCTCTGCCCTGGGCGAGCCTTGCCCAGACTTGCCTCGCGGCTAGGCTTCCAGTCCAGAAAGGAGCGGGCTGCGCGAGACTGGGAGATGCTACTGGCGCCTTCCTGGCCTCAGCTCCACTCCTGCCCTGCCTTTGCACCTAGTCCCCAGGCGTTCTTGTGGAGGGCTTAGTTGCCGGTGGGTTGCACACTGCCAAGCCCTCCAGCTTGAGGGCTCAATTACAGGCAAATTGAGGGCAACTGGAAGTCTATTCTTACGGTTGCTTGACCGCCCAGACTCAGCACAGCACGGAGAGCACAAGGCTCACAGGGCCCCTGGCTGGGGTCTGCAGCCCCACACACGCAGAGGCTGACTCGGTGAGTGCCCAGAAGTTGCCTGACAGACCTCATTTCCCTAGTGCTCTCCTCCCCAGCAGAGACGTGTGCAGGTGGTTGGGGCCTGCCCCTGCGTGTCTGGGCTCCCGTCCACAGCCCCAGCTCAGGGAAGCAGCTCCTGAGCCAAGACCTGTGGGAGGCGCAGGGGACCCCGCCTGGAAGCCTAGTTTACAGCATGTGGGAAGCGAGCCTCCTCGGGAGAAGAGAAGGCAGCCCTGCTGTGTGCGGCTGCATTCACTGCTTTGGCGGAGCCGAGTGCGCCTCCAGTACGGCAGAGCTCCAGCTCTGCTCAGAGGCCCGATCTGGCAGAGTGCTGGCGTGAGGCTGCTCTGCCCTGGGCGAGCCTTGCCCTGACTTGCCTCGCGGCTAGGCTTCCAGTCCAGAAAGGAGCGGGCTGCGCGAGACTGGGAGATGCTACTGGCGCCTTCCTGGCCTCAGCTCCACTCCTGCCTTCCCTTTGCACCTAGTCCCCAGGCGTTCTTGTGGAGGGCTTAGTTGCCGGTGGGTTGCACACTGCCAAGCGTTCCAGCTTGAGGGCTCTAGTAGAGGCAAATTGAGGGCAACTGGAAGTCTATTCTTACGGTTGCTTGACCGCCCAGACTCAGCACAGCATGGAGAGCACAAGGCTCACAGGGCCTCTGGCTGTGGTCTGCAGCCCCACACACGCGGAGGCTGACTCGGTGAGCGCCCAGAAGGTGCCTGACAGACGTCATTTCCCTAGTGCTCTCCTCCCCAGCAGAGACGTGTGCAGGTGGTTGGGGCCTGCCCCTGCGTGTCTGGGCTCCCGTCCACAGCCCCAGGTCAGGGAAGCAGCTCCTCAGCCAAGACCTGTAGGAGGCGCGGGGCGCCCCCGCTTGGAAGCCTAGTGCACAGCATGAGGGAAGCGAGCCTCCTTGGGAGAAGAGGAGGCAGCCCAGATGCGTGGGGCTGCAATCACTGCTTGGGCGGAGCCGAGTGCGCCTCCAGTACGGCAGAGCTCCAGCTCTGCTCAGAGGCCCGATCTGGCAGAGTGCTGGCGTGAGGCTGCTCTGCCCTGGGCGAGCCTTGCCCAGACTTGCCTCGCGCCTAGGCTTCCAGTCCAGGAAGGAGCAGGCTGCGAGAGACTGGGAGATGCTACTGGCGCCTTCCTTGCCTCAGCTCCACTCCTGCCTTGCCTTTGCACCTAGTCCTCAGGCGTTCTTATGGAGTGCTAGGTTGCCGGTGGGTTGCACACGGCCAAGCGCTCCAGCAGTCAGGGCTCTATTAGAGGCAATGGGAGGGCAACTGCAGGGCTCCTCCAGCGGTTGCTTGACCGCCCAGACTCAGCACAGCACGGAGAGCACAAGGCTCACAGGGGCCCTGGCTGGGGTCTGCAGCCCCACACACGCGGAAGCTGACTCGGTGAGCGCCCAGAAGGTGCCTGACAGACGTCATTTCCCTAGTGCTCTCCTCCCCAGCAGAGACGTGTGCAGGTGGTTTGGGCCTGCCCCTGCGTGTCTGGGCTCCCGTCCACAGCCCCAGCTCAGGGAAGCAGCTCCTGAGCCAAGACCTGTGGGAGGCGCAGGGGGCCCCGCCTGGAAGCCTAGTTTACAGCATGTGGGAAGCGAGCCTCCTCGGGAGAAGAGAAGGCAGCCCTGCTGTGTGCGGATGCTTTCACTGCTTTGGCGGAGCCAATTGCGCCTCCAGTACGACAGAGCTCCAGCACTGCTCAGAGGCCCGATCTGGCAGAGTTGATGGCGTGAGGCTGCTCTGCCCTGGGCGAGCCTTGCCCAGACTTGCTTCGCGGCTAGGCTTCCAGTCCAGAAAGGAGCGTGCTGCGCGAGACTGGGAGATGCTACTGGCGCGTTCCTGGCCTCAGCTCCACTGCTGCCTTGCCTTTGCACCTAGTCCCCAGGCGTTCTTGTGGAGGGCTTAGTTGGCGGTGGATTGCACACTGCCAAGCGATCCAGCTTGAGGGCTCTATTAGAGGCAAAGTGAGGGCAACTGGAAGTCTATTCTTACGGTTGCTTGACCGCCCAGACTCAGCACAGCACGGAGAGCACAAAGCTCACAGGGCCTCTGGCTGTGGTCTGCAGCCCCACACACGCGGAGGCTGACTCGGTGAGTGCCCAGAAGGTGCCTGACAGACGTCATTTCCCTAGTGCTCTCTTCCCCAGCTGAGACGTGTGCAGGTGGTTGGGGCCTGCCCCTGCGTGTCTGAGCTCCCGTCCACAGCCACAGCTCAGGGAAGCAGCTCCTCAGCCAAGACCTGTAGGAGGCGCGGGGCGCCCCCGCCTGGAAGCCTAGTGCACAGCATGAGGGAAGCGAGCCTCCTTGGGAGAAGAGGAGGCAGCCCAGATGCGTGGGGCTGCAATCACTGGTGGGCGGAGCCGAGTGCGCCTCCAGTACGGCAGAGCTCCAGCTCTGCTCAGAGGCCCGATCTGGCAGAGTGCTGGCGTGAGGCTGCTCTGCCCTGGGCGAGCCTTGCCCAGACTTGCCTCGCGGCTAGGCTTCCAGTCCAGAAAGGAGCGGGCTGCGCGAGACTGGGAGATGCTACTGGCGCCTTCCTGGCCTCAGCTCCACTCCTGCCCTGCCTTTGCACCTAGTCCCCAGGCGTTCTTGTGGAGGGCTTAGTTGCCGGTGGGTTGCACACTGCCAAGCCCTCCAGCTTGAGGGCTCAATTACAGGCAAATTGAGGGCAACTGGAAGTCTATTCTTACGGTTGCTTGACCGCCCAGACTCAGCACAGCACGGAGAGCACAAGGCTCACAGGGCCCCTGGCTGGGGTCTGCAGCCCCACACACGCAGAGGCTGACTCGGTGAGTGCCCAGAAGTTGCCTGACAGACCTCATTTCCCTAGTGCTCTCCTCCCCAGCAGAGACGTGTGCAGGTGGTTGGGGCCTGCCCCTGCGTGTCTGGGCTCCCGTCCACAGCCCCAGCTCAGGGAAGCAGCTCCTGAGCCAAGACCTGTGGCAGGCGCCGGGGGCCCCGCCTGGAAGCCTAGTTTACAGCATGCGGGAAGCGAGCCTCCTCGGGAGAAGAGAAGGCAGCCCTGCTGTGTGCAGCTGCATTCACTGCTTTGGCGGAGCTGAGTGCGCCTCCAGGACGGCAGAGCTCCAGCTCTGCTCAGAGGCCTGATCTGGCAGAGTGCTGGCGTGAGGCTGCTCTGCCCTGGGCGAGCCTTGCCCAGACTTGCCTCGCGGCTAGGCTTCCAATCCAGAAAGGAGCGGGCTGCGCGAGACTGGGAGATGCTACTGGCGCCTTCCTGGCCTCAGCTCCACTCCTGCCTTGCCTTTGCACCTAGTCCCCAGGCGTTCTTGTGGAGGGCTTAGTTGCCGGTGGGTTGCACACTGCCAAGCGCTCCAGCTTGAGGGCTCAGTTAGAGGCAAATTGAGGGCAACTGGAAGTCTATTCTTACGGTTGCTTGACCGCCCAGACTCAGCACAGCACGGAGAGCACAAGGCTCACAGGGCCCCTGGCTGGGGTCTGCAGCCCCGCACACGCAGAGGCTGACTCGGTGAGTGCCCAGAAGTTGCCTGACAGACCTCATTTCCCTAGTGCTCTCCTCCCCAGCAGAGACGTGTGCAGGTAGTTGGGGCCTGCCCCTGCGTGTCTGGGCTCCCATCCACAGCCCCAACTCAGGGAAGCAGCTCCTGTGCCAAGACCTGTGGCAGGCGCCGGGGGCCCCGCCTGGAAGCCTAGTTTACAGCATGTGGGAAGCGAGCCTCCTCGGGAGAAGAGAAGGCAGCCCTGCTGTGTGCGGCTGCATTCACTGCTTTGGCGGAGCCGAGTGCGCCTCCAGTACGGCAGAGCTCCAGCTCTGCTCAGAGGCCCGATCTGGCAGAGTGCTGGCGTGAGGCTGCTCTGCCCTGGGCGAGCCTTGCCCTGACTTGCCTCGCGGCTAGGCTTCCAGTCCAGAAAGGAGCGGGCTGCGCGAGACTGGGAGATGCTACTGGCGCCTTCCTGGCCTCAGCTCCACTCCTGCCTTCCCTTTGCACCTAGTCCCAAGGCGTTCTTGTGGAGGGCTTAGTTGCCTGTGGGTTGCACACTGCCAAGCGTTCCAGCTTGAGGGCTCTAGTAGAGGCAAAGTGAGGGCAACTGGAAGTCTATTCTTACGGTTGCTTGACTGCCCAGACTCAGCACAGCATGGAGAGCACAAGGCTCACAGGGCCTCTGGCTGTGGTCTGCAGCCCCACACACGCGGAGGCTGACTCGGTGAGCGCCCAGAAGGTGCCTGACAGACGTCATTTCCCTAGTGCTCTCCTCCCCAGCAGAGACGTGTGCAGGTGGTTGGGGCCTGCCCCTGCGTGTCTGGGCTCCCGTCCACAGCCCCAGGTCAGGGAAGCAGCTCCTCAGCCAAGACCTGTAGGAGGCGCGGGGCGCCCCCGCCTGGAAGCCTAGTGCACAGCATGAGGGAAGCGAGCCTCCTTGGGAGAAGAGGAGGCAGCCCAGATACGTGGGGCTGCAATCACTGCTTGGGCGGAGCCGAGTGCGCCTCCAGTACGGCAGAGCTCCAGCTCTGCTCAGAGGCCCGATCTGGCAGAGTGCTGGCGTGAGGCTGCTCTGCCCTGGGCGAGCCTTGCCCAGACTTGCCTCGCGCCTAGGCTTCCAGTACAGGAAGGAGCAGGCTGCGAGAGACTGGGAGATGCTACTGGCGCCTTCCTGGCCTCAGCTCCACTGCTGCCTTGCCTTTGCACCTAGTCCCCAGGCGTTCTTGTGGAGGGCTTAGTTGGCGGTGGATTGCACACTGCCCAGCGCTCCAGCTTGAGGGCTCTATTAGAGGCAAAGTGAGGGCAACTGGAAGTCTATTCTTACGGTTGCTTGACCACCCAGACTCAGCACAGCACGGAGAGGACAAGGCTCACAGGGCCTCTGGCTGTGGTCTGCAGCCCCACACACGCGGAGGCTGACTCGGTGAGTGCCCAGAAGGTGCCTGACAGACGTCATTTCCCTAGTGCTCTCTTCCCCAGCTGAGACGTGTGCAGGTGGTTGGGGCCTGCCCCTGCGTGTCTGAGCTCCCGTCCACAGCCACAGCTCACGGAAGCAGCTCCTCAGCCAAGACATGTAGGAGGCGCGGGGCGCCCCCGCCTGGAAGCCTAGTGCACAGCATGAGGGAAGCGAGCCTCCTTGGGAGAAGAGGAGGCAGCCCAGATGCGTGGGGCTGCAATCACTGGTGGGCGGAGCCGAGTGCGCCTCCAGTACGGCAGAGCTCCAGCTCTGCTCAGAGGCCCGATCTGGCAGAGTGCTGGCGTGAGGCTGCTCTGCCCTGGGCGAGCCTTGCCCAGACTTGCCTCGCGGCTAGGCTTCCAGTCCAGAAAGGAGCGGGCTGCGCGAGACTGGGAGATGCTACTGGCGCCTTCCTGGCCTCAGCTCCACTCCTGCCTTGCCTTTGCACCTAGTCCCCAGGCGTTCTTGTGGAGGGCTTAGTTGCCGGTGGGTTGCACACTGCCAAGCGCTCCAGCTTGAGGGCTCAATTAAAGGCAAATTGAGGGCAACTGGAAGTCTATTCTTACGGTTGCTTGACCGCCCAGACTCAGCACAGCACGGAGAGCACAAGGCTCACAGGGCCCCTGGCTGGGGTCTGCAGCCCCGCACACGCAGAGGCTGACTCGGTGAGTGCCCAGAAGTTGCCTGACAGACCTCATTTCCCTAGTGCTCTCCTCCCCAGCAGAGATGTGTGCAGGTGGTTGGGGCCTGCCCCTGCGTGTCTGGGCTCCCATCCACAGCCCCAACTCAGGGAAGCAGCTCCTGTGCCAAGACCTGTGGCAGGCGCCGGGGGCCCCGCCTGGAAGCCTAGTTTACAGCATGCGGTAAGCGAGCCTCCTCGGGAGAACAGAAGGCAGCCCTGCTGTGTGCGGCTGCATTCACTGCTTTGGCGGAGCCGAGTGCGCCTCCAGGACGGCAGAGCTCCAGCTCTGCTCAGAGGCCCGATCTGGCAGAGTGGCTGGCGTGAGGCTGCTCTGCCCTGGGCGAGCCTTGCCCAGACTTGCCTCACGGCTAGGCTTCCAGTCCAGGAAGGAGCAGGCTGCGAGAGACTGGGAGATGCTACTGGCGCCTTCCTGGCCTCAGCTCCACTCCTGCCTTGCCTTTGCACCTAGTCCCCAGGTGTTCTTGTGGAGGGCTTAGTTGCCGGTGGGTTGCACACTGCCAAGCGCTCCAGCTTGAGGGCTCTATTAGAGGCAAATTGAGGGAAACTGGAAGTCTATTCTTACGGTTGCTTGACCGCCCAGACTCAGCACAGCACGGAGAGCACAAGGCTCACAGGGCCTCTGGCTGTGGTCTGCAGCCCCACACACGCGGAGGCTGACTCGGTGAGCGCCCAGAAGGTGCCTGACAGACGTCATTTCCCTAGTGCTCTCCTCCCCAGCAGAGACGTGTGCAGGTGGTTGGGGCCTGCCCCTGCGTGTCTGGGCTCCCGTCCACAGCCCCAGGTCAGGGAAGCAGCTCCTCAGCCAAGACCTGTAGGAGGCGCGGGGCGCCCCCGCCTGGAAGCCTAGTGCACAGCATGAGGGAAGCGAGCCTCCTTGGGAGAAGAGGAGGCAGCCCAGATGCGTGGGGCTGCAATCACTGCTTGGGCGGAGCCGAGTGCGCCTCCAGTACGGCAGAGCTTCAGCTCTGCTCAGAGGCCCGATCTGGCAGAGTGCTGGCGTGAGGCTGCTCTGCCCTGGGCGAACCTTGCCCAGACTTGCCTCGCGCCTAGGCTTCCAGTCCAGGAAGGAGCAGGCTGCGAGAGACTGGGAGATGCTACTGGCGCCTTCCTGGCCTCAGCTCCACTCCTGCCTTGCCTTTGCACCTAGTCCCCAGGTGTTCTTGTGGAGGGCTTAGTTGCCGGTGGGTTGCACACTGCCAAGCGCTCCAGCTTGAGGGCTCTATTAGAGGCAAATTGAGGGAAACTGGAAGTCTATTCTTACGGTTGCTTGACCGCCCAGACTCAGCACAGCATGGAGAGCACAAGGCTCACAGGGCCTCTGGCTGTGGTCTGCAGCCCCACACACGCGGAGGCTGACTCGGTGAGCGCCCAGAAGGTGCCTGACAGACGTCATTTCCCTAGTGCTCTCCTCCCCAGCAGAGACGTGTGCAGGTGGTTGGGGCCTGCCCCTGCGTGTCTGGGCTCCCGTCCACAGCCCCAGCTCAGGGAAGCAGCTCCTCAGCCAAGACCTGTAGGAGGCGCGGGGCGCCCCCGCCTGGAAGCCTAGTGCAGAGCATGAGGGAAGCGAGCCTCCTTGGGAGAAGAGGAGGCAGCCCAGATGCGTGGGGCTGCAATCACTGCTTGGGCGGAGCCGAGTGCGCCTCCAGTACGGCAGAGCTCCAGCTCTGCTCAGAGGCCCGATCTGGCAGAGTGCTGGCGTGAGGCTGCTCTGGCCTGGGCGAGCCTTGCCCATAGTTGCCTCGCGGCTATTCTTCCTGTCCAGAAAGGAGCGGGCTGCGCGAGACTGGGAGATGCTACTGGCGCCTTCCTGGCCTCAGCTCCACTCCTGCCTTGCCTTTGCACCTAGTCCCCAGGCGTTCTTGTGGAGGGCTTAGTTGCCGGTGGGTTGCACACTGCCAAGCGCTCCAGCTTGAGGGCTGTATTAGAGGCAAATTGAGGGCAACTGGAAGTCTATTCTTACGGTTGCTTGACCGCCCAGACTCAGCACAGCACGGAGAGCACAAGGCTCACAGGGCCCCTGGCTGGGGTCTGCAGCCCCACACACGCAGAGGCTGACTCGGTGAGTGCCCAGAAGTTGCCTGACAGACCTCATTTCCCTAGTGCTCTCCTCCCCAGCAGAGACGTGTGCAGGTGGTTGGGGCCTGCCCCTGCGTGTCTGGGCTCCCGTCCACAGCCCCAGCTCAGGGAAGCAGCTCCTGAGCCAAGACCTGTGGCAGGCGCAGGGGGCCCCGCCTGGAAGCCTAGTTTACAGCATGCGGGAAGCGAGCCTCCTCGGGAGAAGAGAAGGCAGCCCTGCTGTGTGCGGCTGCATTCACTGCTTTGGCGGAGCCGAGTGCGCCTCCAGGACGGCAGAGCTCCAGCTCTGCTCAGAGGCCCGATCTGGCAGAGTGCTGGCGTGAGGCTGCTCTGGCCTGGGCGAGCCTTGCCCAGACTTGCCTCGCGGCTAGTCTTCCTGTCCAGAAAGGAGCGGGCTGCGCGAGACTGGGAGATGCTACTGGCGCCTTCCTGGCCTCAGCTCCACTCCTGCCTTGCCTTTGCACCTAGTCCCCAGGCGTTCTTGTGGAGGGCTTAGTTGCCGGTGGGTTGCACACTGCCAAGCGTTTCAGCTTGAGGGCTCTAGTATAGGCAAAGTGAGGGCAACTGAATGTCTATTCTTAAGGTTGCTTGACCGCCCAGACTCAGCACAGCACGGAGAGCACAAGGCTCACAGGGCCTCTGGCTGTGGTCTGCAGCCCCACACACGCGGAGGCTGACTCGGTGAGCGCCCAGAAGGTGCCTGACAGACGTCATTTCCCTAGTGCTCTCCTCCCCAGCAGAGACGTGTGCAGGTGGTTGGGGCCTGCCCCTGCGAGTCTGGGCTCCCGTCCACAGCCCCAGCTCAGGGAGGCAGCTCCTCAGCCAAGACCTGTAGGAGGCGCGGGGCGCCCCCTCCTGGAAGCCTAGTGCACAGCATGAGGGAAGCGAGCCTCCTTGGGAGAAGACGAGGCAGCCCAGATGCGTGGGGCTGCAATCACTGCTTGGGCGGAGCCGAGTACGCCTCCAGTACGGCAGAGCTCCAGCTCTGCTCAGAGGCCCGATCTGGCAGAGTGCTGGCGTGAGGCTGCTCTGGCCTGGGCGAGCCTTGCCCAGACTTGCCTCGCGGCTAGTCTTCCTGTCCAGAAAGGAGCGGGCTGCGCGAGACTGGGAGATGCTACTGGCGCCTTCCTGGCCTCAGCTCCACTCCTGCCTTGCCTTTGCACCTAGTCCCCAGGCGTTCTTGTGGAGGGCTTAGTTGCCGGTGGGTTGCACACTGCCAAGCGCTCCAGCTTGAGGGCTCTATTAGAGGCAAATTGAGGGCAACTGGAAGTCTATTCTTACGGTTGCTTGACCGCCCAGACTCAGCACAGCACGGAGAGCACAAGGCTCACAGGGCCCCTGGCTGGGGTCTGCAGCCCCACACACGCAGAGGCTGACTCGGTGAGTGCCCAGAAGTTGCCTGACAGACGTCATTTCCCTAGTGCTCTCCTCCCCAGCAGAGACGTGTGCAGGTGGTTGGGGCCTGCCCCTGCGTGTCTGGGCTCCCGTCCACAGCCCCAGCTCAGGGAAGCAGCTCCTGAGCCAAGACCTGTGGCAGGCGCAGGGGGCCCCGCCTGGAAGCCTAGTTTACAGCATGCGGGAAGCGAGCCTCCTCGGGAGAAGAGAAGGCAGCCCTGCTGTGTGCGGCTGCATTCACTGCTTTGGCGGAGCCGAGTGCGCCTCCAGGACGGCAGAGCTCCAGCTCTGCTCAGAGGCCCGATCTGGCAGAGTCGCTGGCGTGAGGCTGCTCTGCCCTGGGCGAGCCTTGCCCAGACTTGCCTCGCGGCTAGGCTTCCAGTCCCGAAAGGAGCGGGCTGCGCGAGACTGGGAGATGCTACTGGCGACTTCCTGGCCTCAGCTCCACTGCTGCCTTGCCTTTGCACCTAGTCCCCAGGCGTTCTTGTGGAGGGCTTAGTTGCCGGTGGGTTGCACACTGCCAAGCGCTCCAGCTTGAGGGCTCTAGTAGAGGCAAAGTGAGGGCAACTGAAAGTCTATTCTTACGGTTGCTTGACCGCCCAGACTCAGCACAGCACGGAAAGCACAAGGCTCACAGGGCCTCTGGCTGTGGTCTGCAGCCCCACACACGCGGAGGCTGACTCGGTGAGCGCCCAGAAGGTGCCTGACAGACGTCATTTCCCTAGTGCTCTCCTCCCCAGCAGAGACGTGTGCAGGTGGTTGGGGCCTGCCCCTGCGTGTCTGGGCTCCCGTCCACAGCCCCAGCTCAGGGAAGCAGCTCCTCAGCCAAGACCTGTAGGAGGCGCGGGGCGCCCCCGCCTGGAAGCCTAGTGCACAGCATGAGGGAAGCGAGCCTCCTTGGGAGAAGAGGAGGCAGCCCAGATGCGTGGGGCTGCAATCACTGCTTGGGCGGAGCCGAGTGCGCCTCCAGTACGGCAGAGCTCCAGCTCTGCTCAGAGGCCCGATCTGGCAGAGAGCTGGCGTGAGGCTGCTCTGCCCTGGGCGAGCCTTGCCCAGACTTGCCTCGCGCCTAGGCTTCCAGTCCAGGAACGAGCAGGCTGTGCGAGACTGGGAGATGCTACTGGCGCCTTCCTGGCCTCAGCTCCACTCCTGCCTTGCCTTTGCACCTAGTCCTCAGGCGTTCTTGTGGAGGGCTTAGTTGCCGGTGGGTTGCACACGGCCAAGCGCTCCAGCAGTGAGGGCTCTATTAGAGGCAATGGGAGGGCAACTGCAGGGCTCCTCCAGCGGTTGCTTGACCGCCCAGACTCAGCACAGCACGGAGAGCACAAGGCTCACAGGGCCTCTGGCTGGGGTCTGCAGCCCCACACACGCGTAGGCTGACTCGGTGAGCGCCCAGAAGGTGCCTGACAGACGTCATTTCCCTAGTGCTCTCCTCCCCAGCAGAGACGTGTGCAGGTGGTTGGGGCCTGCCCCTGCGAGTCTGGGCTCCCGTCCACAGCCCCAGCTCAGGGAAGCAGCTCCTCAGCCAAGACCTGTAGGAGGCGCGGGGCGCCCCCTCCTGGAAGCCTAGTGCACAGCATGAGGGAAGCGAGCCTCCTTGGGAGAAGAGGAGGCAGCCCAGATGCGTGGGGCTGCAATCACTGCTTGGGCGGAGCCGAGTGCGCCTCCAGTACGGCAGAGCTCCAGCTCTGCTCAGAGGCCCGATCTGGCAGAGTGCTGGCGTGAGGCTGCTCTGGCCTGGGCGAGCCTTGCCCAGACTTGCCTCGCGGCTAGTCTTCCTGTCCAGAAAGGAGCGGGCTGCGCGAGACTGGGAGATGCTACTGGCGCCTTCCTGGCCTCAGCTCCACTCCTGCCTTGCCTTTGCACCTAGTCCCCAGGCGTTCTTGTGGAGGGCTTAGTTGCCGGTGGGTTGCACACTGCCAAGCGCTCCAGCTTGAGGGCTCTATTAGAGGCAAATTGAGGGCAACTGGAAGTCTATTCTTACGGTTGCTTGACCGCCCAGACTCAGCACAGCACGGAGAGCACAAGGCTCACAGGGCCCCTGGCTGGGGTCTGCAGCCCCACACACGCAGAGGCTGACTCGGTGAGTGCCCAGAAGTTGCCTGACAGACGTCATTTCCCTAGTGCTCTCCTCCCCAGCAGAGACGTGTGCAGGTGGTTGGGGCCTGCCCCTGCGTGTCTGGGCTCCCGTCCACAGCCCCAGCTCAGGGAAGCAGCTCCTGAGCCAAGACCTGTGGCAGGCGCAGGGGGCCCCGCCTGGAAGCCTAGTTTACAGCATGCGGGAAGCGAGCCTCCTCGGGAGAAGAGAAGGCAGCCCTGCTGTGTGCGGCTGCATTCACTGCTTTGGCGGAGCCGAGTGCGCCTCCAGGACGGCAGAGCTCCAGCTCTGCTCAGAGGCCCGATCTGGCAGAGTCGCTGGCGTGAGGCTGCTCTGCCCTGGGCGAGCCTTGCCCAGACTTGCCTCGCGGCTAGGCTTCCAGTCCCGAAAGGAGCGGGCTGCGCGAGACTGGGAGATGCTACTGGCGACTTCCTGGCCTCAGCTCCACTGCTGCCTTGCCTTTGCACCTAGTCCCCAGGCGTTCTTGTGGAGGGCTTAGTTGCCGGTGGGTTGCACACTGCCAAGCGCTCCAGCTTGAGGGCTCTAGTAGAGGCAAAGTGAGGGCAACTGAAAGTCTATTCTTACGGTTGCTTGACCGCCCAGACTCAGCACAGCACGGAAAGCACAAGGCTCACAGGGCCTCTGGCTGTGGTCTGCAGCCCCACACACGCGGAGGCTGACTCGGTGAGCGCCCAGAAGGTGCCTGACAGACGTCATTTCCCTAGTGCTCTCCTCCCCAGCAGAGACGTGTGCAGGTGGTTGGGGCCTGCCCCTGCGTGTCTGGGCTCCCGTCCACAGCCCCAGCTCAGGGAAGCAGCTCCTCAGCCAAGACCTGTAGGAGGCGCGGGGCGCCCCCGCCTGGAAGCCTAGTGCACAGCATGAGGGAAGCGAGCCTCCTTGGGAGAAGAGGAGGCAGCCCAGATGCGTGGGGCTGCAATCACTGCTTGGGCGGAGCCGAGTGCGCCTCCAGTACGGCAGAGCTCCAGCTCTGCTCAGAGGCCCGATCTGGCAGAGAGCTGGCGTGAGGCTGCTCTGCCCTGGGCGAGCCTTGCCCAGACTTGCCTCGCGCCTAGGCTTCCAGTCCAGGAACGAGCAGGCTGTGCGAGACTGGGAGATGCTACTGGCGCCTTCCTGGCCTCAGCTCCACTCCTGCCTTGCCTTTGCACCTAGTCCTCAGGCGTTCTTGTGGAGGGCTTAGTTGCCGGTGGGTTGCACACGGCCAAGCGCTCCAGCAGTGAGGGCTCTATTAGAGGCAATGGGAGGGCAACTGCAGGGCTCCTCCAGCGGTTGCTTGACCGCCCAGACTCAGCACAGCACGGAGAGCACAAGGCTCACAGGGCCCCTGGCTGGGGTCTGCAGCCCCACACACGCGGAAGCTGACTCGGTGAGCGCCCAGAAGGTGCCTGACAGACGTCATTTCCCTAGTGCTCTCCTCCCCAGCAGAGACGTGTGCAGGTGGTTGGGGCCTGCCCCTGCGTGTCTGGGCTCCCATCCACAGCCCCAGCTCAGGGAAGCAGCTCCTGAGCCAAGACCTGTGGTAGGCGCAGGTGGCCCCGCCTGGAAGCCTAGTTTACAGCATGCGGGAAGCGAGCCTCCTCGGGAGAAGAGAAGGCAGCCCTGCTGTGTGCAGCTGCATTCACTGCTTTGGCGGAGCCGAGTGCGCCTCCAGGACGGCAGAGCTCCAGCTCTGCTCAGAGGCCTGATCTGGCAGTGTGCTGGCGTGAGGCTGCTCTGCCCTGGGCGAGCCTTGCCCAGACTTGCCTCAAGGCTAGGCTTCCAATCCAGAAAGGAGCGGGCTGCGCGAGACTGGGAGATGCTACTGGCGCCTTCCTGGCCTCAGCTCCACTCCTGCCTTGCCTTTGCACCTAGTCCCCAGGCGTTCTTGTGGAGGGCTTAGTTGCCGGTGGGTTGCACACTGCCAAGCGCTCCAGCTTGAGGGCTCAATTAGAGGCAAATTGAGGGCAACTGGAAGTCTATTCTTACGGTTGCTTGACCGCCCAGACTCAGCACAGCACGGAGAGCACAAGGCTCACAGGGCCCCTGGCTGGGGTCTGCAGCCCCGCACACGCAGAGGCTGACTCGGTGAGTGCCCAGAAGTTGCCTGACAGACCTCATTTCCCTAGTGCTCTCCCTCCCAGCAGAGATGTGTGCAGGTGGTTGGGGCCTGCCCCTGCGTGTCTGGGCTCCCATCCACAGCCCCAACTCAGGGAAGCAGCTCCTGTGCCAAGACCTGTGGCAGGCGCCGGGGGCCCCGCCTGGAAGCCTAGTTTACAGCATGCGGTAAGCGAGCCTCCTCGGGAGAAGAGAAGTCAGCCCTGCTGTGTGCGGCTGCATTCACTGCTTTGGCGGAGCCGAGTGCGCCTCCAGGACGGCAGAGCTCCAGCTCTGCTCTGAGGCCCGATCTGGCAGAGTGGCTGGCGTGAGGCTGCTCTGCCCTGGGCGAGCCTTGCCCAGACTTGCTTCACGGCTAGGCTTCCAGTCCAGGAAGGAGCAGGCTGCGAGAGACTGGGAGATGCTACTGGCGCCTTCCTGGCCTCAGCTCCACTCCTGCCTTGCCTTTGCACCTAGTCCCCAGGTGTTCTTGTGGAGGGCTTAGTTGCCGGTGGGTTGCACACTGCCAAGCGCTCCAGCTTGAGGGCTCTATTAGAGGCAAATTGAGGGAAACTGGAAGTCTATTCTTACGGTTGCTTGACCGCCCAGACTCAGCACAGCACGGAGAGCACAAGGCTCACAGGGCCTCTGGCTGTGGTCTGCAGCCCCACACACGCGGAGGCTGACTCGGTGAGCGCCCAGAAGGTGCCTGACAGACGTCATTTCCCTAGTGCTCTCCTCCCCAGCAGAGACGTGTGCAGGTGGTTGGGGCCTGCCCCTGCGTGTCTGGGCTCCCGTCCACAGCCCCAGGTCAGGGAAGCAGCTCCTCAGCCAAGACCTGTAGGAGGCGCGGGGCGCCCCCGCCTGGAAGCCTAGTGCACAGCATGAGGGAAGCGAGCCTCCTTGGGAGAAGAGGAGGCAGCCCAGATGCGTGGGGCTGCAATCACTGCTTGGGCGGAGCCGAGTGCGCCTCCAGTACGGCAGAGCTTCAGCTCTGCTCAGAGGCCCGATCTGGCAGAGTGCTGGCGTGAGGCTGCTCTGCCCTGGGCGAACCTTGCCCAGACTTGCCTCGCGCCTAGGCTTCCAGTCCAGGAAGGAGCAGGCTGCGAGAGACTGGGAGATGCTACTGGCGCCTTCCTGGCCTCAGCTCCACTCCTGCCTTGCCTTTGCACCTAGTCCCCAGGTGTTCTTGTGGAGGGCTTAGTTGCCGGTGGGTTGCACACTGCCAAGCGCTCCAGCTTGAGGGCTCTATTAGAGGCAAATTGAGGGAAACTGGAAGTCTATTCTTACGGTTGCTTGACCGCCCAGACTCAGCACAGCATGGAGAGCACAAGGCTCACAGGGCCTCTGGCTGTGGTCTGCAGCCCCACACACGCGGAGGCTGACTCGGTGAGCGCCCAGAAGGTGCCTGACAGACGTCATTTCCCTAGTGCTCTCCTCCCCAGCAGAGACGTGTGCAGGTGGTTGGGGCCTGCCCCTGCGTGTCTGGGCTCCCGTCCACAGCCCCAGCTCAGGGAAGCAGCTCCTCAGCCAAGACCTGTAGGAGGCGCGGGGCGCCCCCGCCTGGAAGCCTAGTGCAGAGCATGAGGGAAGCGAGCCTCCTTGGGAGAAGAGGAGGCAGCCCAGATGCGTGGGGCTGCAATCACTGCTTGGGCGGAGCCGAGTGCGCCTCCAGTACGGCAGAGCTCCAGCTCTGCTCAGAGGCCCGATCTGGCAGAGTGCTGGCGTGAGGCTGCTCTGGCCTGGGCGAGCCTTGCCCATAGTTGCCTCGCGGCTATTCTTCCTGTCCAGAAAGGAGCGGGCTGCGCGAGACTGGGAGATGCTACTGGCGCCTTCCTGGCCTCAGCTCCACTCCTGCCTTGCCTTTGCACCTAGTCCCCAGGCGTTCTTGTGGAGGGCTTAGTTGCCGGTGGGTTGCACACTGCCAAGCGCTCCAGCTTGAGGGCTGTATTAGAGGCAAATTGAGGGCAACTGGAAGTCTATTCTTACGGTTGCTTGACCGCCCAGACTCAGCACAGCACGGAGAGCACAAGGCTCACAGGGCCCCTGGCTGGGGTCTGCAGCCCCACACACGCAGAGGCTGACTCGGTGAGTGCCCAGAAGTTGCCTGACAGACCTCATTTCCCTAGTGCTCTCCTCCCCAGCAGAGACGTGTGCAGGTGGTTGGGGCCTGCCCCTGCGTGTCTGGGCTCCCGTCCACAGCCCCAGCTCAGGGAAGCAGCTCCTGAGCCAAGACCTGTGGCAGGCGCAGGGGGCCCCGCCTGGAAGCCTAGTTTACAGCATGCGGGAAGCGAGCCTCCTCGGGAGAAGAGAAGGCAGCCCTGCTGTGTGCGGCTGCATTCACTGCTTTGGCGGAGCCGAGTGAGCCTCCAGGACGGCAGAGCTCCAGCTCTGCTCAGAGGCCCGATCTGGCAGAGTCGCTGGCGTGAGGCTGCTCTGCCCTGGGCGAGCCTTGCCCAGACTTGCCTCAAGGCTAGGCTTCCAATCCAGAAAGGAGCGGGCTGCGCGAGACTGGGAGATGCTACTGGCGCCTTCCTGGCCTCAGCTCCACTCCTGCCTTGCCTTTGCACCTAGTCCCCAGGCGTTCTTGTGGAGGGCTTAGTTGCCGGTGGGTTGCACACTGCCAAGCGCTCCAGCTTGAGGGCTCAATTAGAGGCAAATTGAGGGCAACTGGAAGTCTATTCTTACGGTTGCTTGACCGCCCAGACTCAGCACAGCACGGAGAGCACAAGGCTCACAGGGCCCCTGGCTGGGGTCTGCAGCCCCGCACACGCAGAGGCTGACTCGGTGAGTGCCCAGAAGTTGCCTGACAGACCTCATTTCCCTAGTGCTCTCCCTCCCAGCAGAGATGTGTGCAGGTGGTTGGGGCCTGCCCCTGCGTGTCTGGGCTCCCATCCACAGCCCCAACTCAGGGAAGCAGCTCCTGTGCCAAGACCTGTGGCAGGCGCCGGGGGCCCCGCCTGGAAGCCTAGTTTACAGCATGCGGTAAGCGAGCCTCCTCGGGAGAAGAGAAGTCAGCCCTGCTGTGTGCGGCTGCATTCACTGCTTTGGCGGAGCCGAGTGCGCCTCCAGGACGGCAGAGCTCCAGCTCTGCTCTGAGGCCCGATCTGGCAGAGTGGCTGGCGTGAGGCTGCTCTGCCCTGGGCGAGCCTTGCCCAGACTTGCTTCACGGCTAGGCTTCCAGTCCAGGAAGGAGCAGGCTGCGAGAGACTGGGAGATGCTACTGGCGCCTTCCTGGCCTCAGCTCCACTCCTGCCTTGCCTTTGCACCTAGTCCCCAGGTGTTCTTGTGGAGGGCTTAGTTGCCGGTGGGTTGCACACTGCCAAGCGCTCCAGCTTGAGGGCTCTATTAGAGGCAAATTGAGGGAAACTGGAAGTCTATTCTTACGGTTGCTTGACCGCCCAGACTCAGCACAGCACGGAGAGCACAAGGCTCACAGGGCCTCTGGCTGTGGTCTGCAGCCCCACACACGCGGAGGCTGACTCGGTGAGCGCCCAGAAGGTGCCTGACAGACGTCATTTCCCTAGTGCTCTCCTCCCCAGCAGAGACGTGTGCAGGTGGTTGGGGCCTGCCCCTGCGTGTCTGGGCTCCCGTCCACAGCCCCAGGTCAGGGAAGCAGCTCCTCAGCCAAGACCTGTAGGAGGCGCGGGGCGCCCCCGCCTGGAAGCCTAGTGCACAGCATGAGGGAAGCGAGCCTCCTTGGGAGAAGAGGAGGCAGCCCAGATGCGTGGGGCTGCAATCACTGCTTGGGCGGAGCCGAGTGCGCCTCCAGTACGGCAGAGCTTCAGCTCTGCTCAGAGGCCCGATCTGGCAGAGTGCTGGCGTGAGGCTGCTCTGCCCTGGGCGAACCTTGCCCAGACTTGCCTCGCGCCTAGGCTTCCAGTCCAGGAAGGAGCAGGCTGCGAGAGACTGGGAGATGCTACTGGCGCCTTCCTGGCCTCAGCTCCACTCCTGCCTTGCCTTTGCACCTAGTCCCCAGGTGTTCTTGTGGAGGGCTTAGTTGCCGGTGGGTTGCACACTGCCAAGCGCTCCAGCTTGAGGGCTCTATTAGAGGCAAATTGAGGGAAACTGGAAGTCTATTCTTACGGTTGCTTGACCGCCCAGACTCAGCACAGCATGGAGAGCACAAGGCTCACAGGGCCTCTGGCTGTGGTCTGCAGCCCCACACACGCGGAGGCTGACTCGGTGAGCGCCCAGAAGGTGCCTGACAGACGTCATTTCCCTAGTGCTCTCCTCCCCAGCAGAGACGTGTGCAGGTGGTTGGGGCCTGCCCCTGCGTGTCTGGGCTCCCGTCCACAGCCCCAGCTCAGGGAAGCAGCTCCTCAGCCAAGACCTGTAGGAGGCGCGGGGCGCCCCCGCCTGGAAGCCTAGTGCAGAGCATGAGGGAAGCGAGCCTCCTTGGGAGAAGAGGAGGCAGCCCAGATGCGTGGGGCTGCAATCACTGCTTGGGCGGAGCCGAGTGCGCCTCCAGTACGGCAGAGCTCCAGCTCTGCTCAGAGGCCCGATCTGGCAGAGTGCTGGCGTGAGGCTGCTCTGGCCTGGGCGAGCCTTGCCCATAGTTGCCTCGCGGCTATTCTTCCTGTCCAGAAAGGAGCGGGCTGCGCGAGACTGGGAGATGCTACTGGCGCCTTCCTGGCCTCAGCTCCACTCCTGCCTTGCCTTTGCACCTAGTCCCCAGGCGTTCTTGTGGAGGGCTTAGTTGCCGGTGGGTTGCACACTGCCAAGCGCTCCAGCTTGAGGGCTGTATTAGAGGCAAATTGAGGGCAACTGGAAGTCTATTCTTACGGTTGCTTGACCGCCCAGACTCAGCACAGCACGGAGAGCACAAGGCTCACAGGGCCCCTGGCTGGGGTCTGCAGCCCCACACACGCAGAGGCTGACTCGGTGAGTGCCCAGAAGTTGCCTGACAGACCTCATTTCCCTAGTGCTCTCCTCCCCAGCAGAGACGTGTGCAGGTGGTTGGGGCCTGCCCCTGCGTGTCTGGGCTCCCGTCCACAGCCCCAGCTCAGGGAAGCAGCTCCTGAGCCAAGACCTGTGGCAGGCGCAGGGGGCCCCGCCTGGAAGCCTAGTTTACAGCATGCGGGAAGCGAGCCTCCTCGGGAGAAGAGAAGGCAGCCCTGCTGTGTGCGGCTGCATTCACTGCTTTGGCGGAGCCGAGTGAGCCTCCAGGACGGCAGAGCTCCAGCTCTGCTCAGAGGCCCGATCTGGCAGAGTCGCTGGCGTGAGGCTGCTCTGCCCTGGGCGAGCCTTGCCCAGACTTGCCTCACGGCTAGGCTTCCAGTCCAGGAAGGAGCAGGCTGCGAGAGACTGGGAGATGCTACTGGCGCCTTCCTGGCCTCAGCTCCACTCCTGCCTTGCCTTTGCACCTAGTCCCCAGGCGTTCTTGTGGAGGGCTTAGTTGCCGGTGGGTTGCACACTGCCAAGCGTTTCAGCTTGAGGGCTCTAGTATAGGCAAAGTGAGGGCAACTGAATGTCTATTCTTAAGGTTGCTTGACCGCCCAGACTCAGCACAGCACGGAGAGCACAAGGCTCACAGGGCCTCTGGCTGTGGTCTGCAGCCCCACACACGCGGAGGCTGACTCGGTGAGCGCCCAGAAGGTGCCTGACAGACGTCATTTCCCTAGTGCTCTCCTCCCCAGCAGAGACGTGTGCAGGTGGTTGGGGCCTGCCCCTGCGAGTCTGGGCTCCCGTCCACAGCCCCAGCTCAGGGAAGCAGCTCCTCAGCCAAGACCTGTAGGAGGCGCGGGGCGCCCCCTCCTGGAAGCCTAGTGCACAGCATGAGGGAAGCGAGCCTCCTTGGGAGAAGAGGAGGCAGCCCAGATGCGTGGGGCTGCAATCACTGCTTGGGCGGAGCCGAGTGCGCCTCCAGTACGGCAGAGCTCCAGCTCTGCTCAGAGGCCCGATCTGGCAGAGTGCTGGCGTGAGGCTGCTCTGGCCTGGGCGAGCCTTGCCCAGACTTGCCTCGCGGCTAGTCTTCCTGTCCAGAAAGGAGCGGGCTGCGCGAGACTGGGAGATGCTACTGGCGCCTTCCTGGCCTCAGCTCCACTCCTGCCTTGCCTTTGCACCTAGTCCCCAGGCGTTCTTGTGGAGGGCTTAGTTGCCGGTGGGTTGCACACTGCCAAGCGCTCCAGCTTGAGGGCTCTATTAGAGGCAAATTGAGGGCAACTGGAAGTCTATTCTTACGGTTGCTTGACCGCCCAGACTCAGCACAGCACGGAGAGCACAAGGCTCACAGGGCCCCTGGCTGGGGTCTGCAGCCCCACACACGCAGAGGCTGACTCGGTGAGTGCCCAGAAGTTGCCTGACAGACGTCATTTCCCTAGTGCTCTCCTCCCCAGCAGAGACGTGTGCAGGTGGTTGGGGCCTGCCCCTGCGTGTCTGGGCTCCCGTCCACAGCCCCAGCTCAGGGAAGCAGCTCCTGAGCCAAGACCTGTGGCAGGCGCAGGGGGCCCCGCCTGGAAGCCTAGTTTACAGCATGCGGGAAGCGAGCCTCCTCGGGAGAAGAGAAGGCAGCCCTGCTGTGTGCGGCTGCATTCACTGCTTTGGCGGAGCCGAGTGCGCCTCCAGGACGGCAGAGCTCCAGCTCTGCTCAGAGGCCCGATCTGGCAGAGTCGCTGGCGTGAGGCTGCTCTGCCCTGGGCGAGCCTTGCCCAGACTTGCCTCGCGGCTAGGCTTCCAGTCCCGAAAGGAGCGGGCTGCGCGAGACTGGGAGATGCTACTGGCGACTTCCTGGCCTCAGCTCCACTGCTGCCTTGCCTTTGCACCTAGTCCCCAGGCGTTCTTGTGGAGGGCTTAGTTGCCGGTGGGTTGCACACTGCCAAGCGCTCCAGCTTGAGGGCTCTAGTAGAGGCAAAGTGAGGGCAACTGAAAGTCTATTCTTACGGTTGCTTGACCGCCCAGACTCAGCACAGCACGGAAAGCACAAGGCTCACAGGGCCTCTGGCTGTGGTCTGCAGCCCCACACACGCGGAGGCTGACTCGGTGAGCGCCCAGAAGGTGCCTGACAGACGTCATTTCCCTAGTGCTCTCCTCCCCAGCAGAGACGTGTGCAGGTGGTTGGGGCCTGCCCCTGCGTGTCTGGGCTCCCGTCCACAGCCCCAGCTCAGGGAAGCAGCTCCTCAGCCAAGACCTGTAGGAGGCGCGGGGCGCCCCCGCCTGGAAGCCTAGTGCACAGCATGAGGGAAGCGAGCCTCCTTGGGAGAAGAGGAGGCAGCCCAGATGCGTGGGGCTGCAATCACTGCTTGGGCGGAGCCGAGTGCGCCTCCAGTACGGCAGAGCTCCAGCTCTGCTCAGAGGCCCGATCTGGCAGAGAGCTGGCGTGAGGCTGCTCTGCCCTGGGCGAGCCTTGCCCAGACTTGCCTCGCGCCTAGGCTTCCAGTCCAGGAACGAGCAGGCTGCGCGAGACTGGGAGATGCTACTGGCGCCTTCCTGGCCTCAGCTCCACTCCTGACTTGCCTTTGCACCTAGTCCCCAGGCGTTCTTGTGGAGGGCTTAGTTGCCGGTGGGTTGCACACTGCCAAGCGCTCCAGCTTGAGGGCTGTATTAGAGGCAAATTGAGGGCAACTGGAAGTCTATTCTTACGGTTGCTTGACCGCCCAGACTCAGCACAGCACGGAGAGCACAAGGCTCACAGGGCCCCTGGCTGGGGTCTGCAGCCCCACACACGCAGAGGCTGACTCGGTGAGTGCCCAGAAGTTGCCTGACAGACCTCATTTCCCTAGTGCTCTCCTCCCCAGCAGAGACGTGTGCAGGTGGTTGGGGCCTGCCCCTGTGTGTCTGGGCTCCCGTCCACAGCCCCAGCTCAGGGAAGCAGCTCCTGAGCCAAGACCTGTGGCAGGCGCAGGGGGCCCCGCCTGGAAGCCTAGTTTACAGCATTCGGGAAGCGAGCCTCCTCGGGAGAAGAGAAGGCAGCCCTGCTGTGTGCGGCTGCATTCACTGCTTTGGCGGAGCCGAGTGCGCCTCCAGGACGGCAGAGCTCCAGCTCTGCTCAGTGGCCCGATCTGGCAGAGTGCTGGCGTGAGGCTGCTCTGCCCTGGGCGAGCCTTGCCCTGACTTGCCTCGCGGCTAGGCTTCCAGTCCAGAAAGGAGCGGGCTGCGCGAGACTGGGAGATGCTACTGGCGCCTTCCTGGCCTCAGCTCCACTCCTGCCTTGCCTTTGCACCTAGTCCTCAGGCGTTCTTGTGGAGGGCTTAGTTGCCGGTGGGTTGCACACGGCCAAGCGCTCCAGCAGTGAGGGCTCTATTAGAGGCAATGGGAGGGCAACTGCAGGGCTCCTCCAGCGGTTGCTTGACCGCCCAGACTCAGCACAGCACGGAGAGCACAAGGCTCACAGGGCCCCTGGCTGGGGTCTGCAGCCCCACACACGCGGAAGCTGACTCGGTGAGCGCCCAGAAGGTGCCTGACAGACGTCATTTCCCTAGTGCTCTCCTCCCCAGCAGAGACGTGTGCAGGTGGTTTGGGCCTGCCCCTGCGGGTCTGGGCTCCCGTCCACAGCCCCAGCTCAGGGAAGCAGCTCCTGAGCCAAGACCTGTGGGAGGCGCAGGGGGCCCCGCCTGGAAGCCTAGTTTACAGCATGTGGGAAGCGAGCCTCCTCGGGAGAAGAGAAGGCAGCCCTGCTGTGTGCGGATGCTTTCACTGCTTTCGCGGAGCCAATTGCGCCTCCAGTACGACAGAGCTCCAGCTCTGCTCAGAGGCCCGATCTGGCAGAGTTGATGGCGTGAGGCTGCTCTGCCCTGGGCGAGCCTTGCCCAGACTTGCCTCGCGGCTAGGCTTCCAGTCCAGAAAGGAGCGTGCTGCGCGAGACTGGGAGATGCTACTGGCGCGTTCCTGGCCTCAGCTCCACTGCTGCCTTGCCTTTGCACCTAGTCCCCAGGCGTTCTTGTGGAGGGCTTAGTTGGCGGTGGATTGCACACTGCCAAGCGCTCCAGCTTGAGGGCTCTATTAGAGGCAAAGTGAGGGCAACTGGAAGTCTATTCTTACGGTTGCTTGACCGCCCAGACTCAGCACAGCACGGAGAGCACAAGGCTCACAGGGCCTCTGGCTGTGGTCTGCAGCCCCACACACGCGGAGGCTGACTCGGTGAGTGCCCAGAAGGTGCCGGACAGACGACATTTCCCTAGTGCTCTCTTCCCCAGCTGAGACGTGTGCAGGTGGTTGGGGCCTGCCCCTGCGTGTCTGAGCTCCCGTCCACAGCCCCAGCTCAGGGAAGCAGCTCCTCAGCCAAGACCTGTAGGAGGCGCGGGGCGCCCCCTCCTGGAAGCCTAGTGCACAGCATGAGGGAAGCGAGCCTCCTTGGGAGAAGAGGAGGCAGCCCAGATGCGTGGGGCTGCAATCACTGCTTGGGCGGAGCCGAGTGCGCCTCCAGTACGGCAGAGCTCCAGCTCTGCTCAGAGGCCCGATCTGGCAGAGTGCTGGCGTGAGGCTGCTCTGGCCTGGGCGAGCCTTGCCCAGACTTGCCTCGCGGCTAGTCTTCCTGTCCAGAAAGGAGCGGGCTGCGCGAGACTGGGAGATGCTACTGGCGCCTTCCTGGCCTCAGCTCCACTCCTGCCTTGCCTTTGCACCTAGTCCCCAGGCGTTCTTGTGGAGGGCTTAGTTGCCGGTGGGTTGCACACTGCCAAGCGCTCCAGCTTGAGGGCTCTATTAGAGGCAAATTGAGGGCAACTGGAAGTCTATTCTTACGGTTGCTTGACCGCCCAGACTCAGCACAGCACGGAGAGCACAAGGCTCACAGGGCCCCTGGCTGGGGTCTGCAGCCCCACACACGCAGAGGCTGACTCGGTGAGTGCCCAGAAGTTGCCTGACAGACGTCATTTCCCTAGTGCTCTCCTCCCCAGCAGAGACGTGTGCAGGTGGTTGGGGCCTGCCCCTGCGTGTCTGGGCTCCCGTCCACAGCCCCAGCTCAGGGAAGCAGCTCCTGAGCCAAGACCTGTGGCAGGCGCAGGGGGCCCCGCCTGGAAGCCTAGTTTACAGCATGCGGGAAGCGAGCCTCCTCGGGAGAAGAGAAGGCAGCCCTGCTGTGTGCGGCTGCATTCACTGCTTTGGCGGAGCCGAGTGCGCCTCCAGGACGGCAGAGCTCCAGCTCTGCTCAGAGGCCCGATCTGGCAGAGTCGCTGGCGTGAGGCTGCTCTGCCCTGGGCGAGCCTTGCCCAGACTTGCCTCGCGGCTAGGCTTCCAGTCCCGAAAGGAGCGGGCTGCGCGAGACTGGGAGATGCTACTGGCGACTTCCTGGCCTCAGCTCCACTGCTGCCTTGCCTTTGCACCTAGTCCCCAGGCGTTCTTGTGGAGGGCTTAGTTGCCGGTGGGTTGCACACTGCCAAGCGCTCCAGCTTGAGGGCTCTAGTAGAGGCAAAGTGAGGGCAACTGAAAGTCTATTCTTACGGTTGCTTGACCGCCCAGACTCAGCACAGCACGGAAAGCACAAGGCTCACAGGGCCTCTGGCTGTGGTCTGCAGCCCCACACACGCGGAGGCTGACTCGGTGAGCGCCCAGAAGGTGCCTGACAGACGTCATTTCCCTAGTGCTCTCCTCCCCAGCAGAGACGTGTGCAGGTGGTTGGGGCCTGCCCCTGCGTGTCTGGGCTCCCGTCCACAGCCCCAGCTCAGGGAAGCAGCTCCTCAGCCAAGACCTGTAGGAGGCGCGGGGCGCCCCCGCCTGGAAGCCTAGTGCACAGCATGAGGGAAGCGAGCCTCCTTGGGAGAAGAGGAGGCAGCCCAGATGCGTGGGGCTGCAATCACTGCTTGGGCGGAGCCGAGTGCGCCTCCAGTACGGCAGAGCTCCAGCTCTGCTCAGAGGCCCGATCTGGCAGAGAGCTGGCGTGAGGCTGCTCTGCCCTGGGCGAGCCTTGCCCAGACTTGCCTCGCGCCTAGGCTTCCAGTCCAGGAACGAGCAGGCTGCGCGAGACTGGGAGATGCTACTGGCGCCTTCCTGGCCTCAGCTCCACTCCTGACTTGCCTTTGCACCTAGTCCCCAGGCGTTCTTGTGGAGGGCTTAGTTGCCGGTGGGTTGCACACTGCCAAGCGCTCCAGCTTGAGGGCTGTATTAGAGGCAAATTGAGGGCAACTGGAAGTCTATTCTTACGGTTGCTTGACCGCCCAGACTCAGCACAGCACGCAGAGCACAAGGCTCACAGGGCCCCTGGCTGGGGTCTGCAGCCCCACACACGCAGAGGCTGACTCGGTGAGTGCCCAGAAGTTGCCTGACAGACCTCATTTCCCTAGTGCTCTCCTCCCCAGCAGAGACGTGTGCAGGTGGTTGGGGCCTGCCCCTGTGTGTCTGGGCTCCCGTCCACAGCCCCAGCTCAGGGAAGCAGCTCCTGAGCCAAGACCTGTGGCAGGCGCAGGGGGCCCCGCCTGGAAGCCTAGTTTACAGCATTCGGGAAGCGAGCCTCCTCGGGAGAAGAGAAGGCAGCCCTGCTGTGTGCGGCTGCATTCACTGCTTTGGCGGAGCCGAGTGCGCCTCCAGGACGGCAGAGCTCCAGCTCTGCTCAGTGGCCCGATCTGGCAGAGTGCTGGCGTGAGGCTGCTCTGCCCTGGGCGAGCCTTGCCCTGACTTGCCTCGCGGCTAGGCTTCCAGTCCAGAAAGGAGCGGGCTGCGCGAGACTGGGAGATGCTACTGGCGCCTTCCTGGCCTCAGCTCCACTCCTGCCTTGCCTTTGCACCTAGTCCTCAGGCGTTCTTGTGGAGGGCTTAGTTGCCGGTGGGTTGCACACGGCCAAGCGCTCCAGCAGTGAGGGCTCTATTAGAGGCAATGGGAGGGCAACTGCAGGGCTCCTCCAGCGGTTGCTTGACCGCCCAGACTCAGCACAGCACGGAGAGCACAAGGCTCACAGGGCCCCTGGCTGGGGTCTGCAGCCCCACACACGCGGAAGCTGACTCGGTGAGCGCCCAGAAGGTGCCTGACAGACGTCATTTCCCTAGTGCTCTCCTCCCCAGCAGAGACGTGTGCAGGTGGTTTGGGCCTGCCCCTGCGGGTCTGGGCTCCCGTCCACAGCCCCAGCTCAGGGAAGCAGCTCCTGAGCCAAGACCTGTGGGAGGCGCAGGGGGCCCCGCCTGGAAGCCTAGTTTACAGCATGTGGGAAGCGAGCCTCCTCGGGAGAAGAGAAGGCAGCCCTGCTGTGTGCGGATGCTTTCACTGCTTTCGCGGAGCCAATTGCGCCTCCAGTACGACAGAGCTCCAGCTCTGCTCAGAGGCCCGATCTGGCAGAGTTGATGGCGTGAGGCTGCTCTGCCCTGGGCGAGCCTTGCCCAGACTTGCCTCGCGGCTAGGCTTCCAGTCCAGAAAGGAGCGTGCTGCGCGAGACTGGGAGATGCTACTGGCGCGTTCCTGGCCTCAGCTCCACTGCTGCCTTGCCTTTGCACCTAGTCCCCAGGCGTTCTTGTGGAGGGCTTAGTTGGCGGTGGATTGCACACTGCCAAGCGCTCCAGCTTGAGGGCTCTATTAGAGGCAAAGTGAGGGCAACTGGAAGTCTATTCTTACGGTTGCTTGACCGCCCAGACTCAGCACAGCACGGAGAGCACAAGGCTCACAGGGCCTCTGGCTGTGGTCTGCAGCCCCACACACGCGGAGGCTGACTCGGTGAGTGCCCAGAAGGTGCCGGACAGACGACATTTCCCTAGTGCTCTCTTCCCCAGCTGAGACGTGTGCAGGTGGTTGGGGCCTGCCCCTGCGTGTCTGAGCTCCCGTCCACAGCCCCAGCTCAGGGAAGCAGCTCCTCAGCCAAGACCTGTAGGAGGCGCGGGGCGCCCCCTCCTGGAAGCCTAGTGCACAGCATGAGGGAAGCGAGCCTCCTTGGGAGAAGAGGAGGCAGCCCAGATGCGTGGGGCTGCAATCACTGCTTGGGCGGAGCCGAGTGCGCCTCCAGTACGGCAGAGCTCCAGCTCTGCTCAGAGGCCCGATCTGGCAGAGTGCTGGCGTGAGGCTGCTCTGGCCTGGGCGAGCCTTGCCCAGACTTGCCTCGCGGCTAGTCTTCCTGTCCAGAAAGGAGCGGGCTGCGCGAGACTGGGAGATGCTACTGGCGCCTTCCTGGCCTCAGCTCCACTCCTGCCTTGCCTTTGCACCTAGTCCCCAGGCGTTCTTGTGGAGGGCTTAGTTGCCGGTGGGTTGCACACTGCCAAGCGCTCCAGCTTGAGGGCTCTATTAGAGGCAAATTGAGGGCAACTGGAAGTCTATTCTTACGGTTGCTTGACCGCCCAGACTCAGCACAGCACGGAGAGCACAAGGCTCACAGGGCCCCTGGCTGGGGTCTGCAGCCCCACACACGCAGAGGCTGACTCGGTGAGTGCCCAGAAGTTGCCTGACAGACGTCATTTCCCTAGTGCTCTCCTCCCCAGCAGAGACGTGTGCAGGTGGTTGGGGCCTGCCCCTGCGTGTCTGGGCTCCCGTCCACAGCCCCAGCTCAGGGAAGCAGCTCCTGAGCCAAGACCTGTGGCAGGCGCAGGGGGCCCCGCCTGGAAGCCTAGTTTACAGCATGCGGGAAGCGAGCCTCCTCGGGAGAAGAGAAGGCAGCCCTGCTGTGTGCGGCTGCATTCACTGCTTTGGCGGAGCCGAGTGCGCCTCCAGGACGGCAGAGCTCCAGCTCTGCTCAGAGGCCCGATCTGGCAGAGTCGCTGGCGTGAGGCTGCTCTGCCCTGGGCGAGCCTTGCCCAGACTTGCCTCGCGGCTAGGCTTCCAGTCCCGAAAGGAGCGGGCTGCGCGAGACTGGGAGATGCTACTGGCGACTTCCTGGCCTCAGCTCCACTGCTGCCTTGCCTTTGCACCTAGTCCCCAGGCGTTCTTGTGGAGGGCTTAGTTGCCGGTGGGTTGCACACTGCCAAGCGCTCCAGCTTGAGGGCTCTAGTAGAGGCAAAGTGAGGGCAACTGAAAGTCTATTCTTACGGTTGCTTGACCGCCCAGACTCAGCACAGCACGGAAAGCACAAGGCTCACAGGGCCTCTGGCTGTGGTCTGCAGCCCCACACACGCGGAGGCTGACTCGGTGAGCGCCCAGAAGGTGCCTGACAGACGTCATTTCCCTAGTGCTCTCCTCCCCAGCAGAGACGTGTGCAGGTGGTTGGGGCCTGCCCCTGCGTGTCTGGGCTCCCGTCCACAGCCCCAGCTCAGGGAAGCAGCTCCTCAGCCAAGACCTGTAGGAGGCGCGGGGCGCCCCCGCCTGGAAGCCTAGTGCACAGCATGAGGGAAGCGAGCCTCCTTGGGAGAAGAGGAGGCAGCCCAGATGCGTGGGGCTGCAATCACTGCTTGGGCGGAGCCGAGTGCGCCTCCAGTACGGCAGAGCTCCAGCTCTGCTCAGAGGCCCGATCTGGCAGAGAGCTGGCGTGAGGCTGCTCTGCCCTGGGCGAGCCTTGCCCAGACTTGCCTCGCGCCTAGGCTTCCAGTCCAGGAACGAGCAGGCTGTGCGAGACTGGGAGATGCTACTGGCGCCTTCCTGGCCTCAGCTCCACTCCTGCCTTGCCTTTGCACCTAGTCCTCAGGCGTTCTTGTGGAGGGCTTAGTTGCCGGTGGGTTGCACACGGCCAAGCGCTCCAGCAGTGAGGGCTCTATTAGAGGCAATGGGAGGGCAACTGCAGGGCTCCTCCAGGGGTTGCTTGACCGCCCAGACTCAGCACAGCACGGAGAGCACAAGGCTCACAGGGCCCCTGGCTGGGGTCTGCAGCCCCACACACGCGGAAGCTGACTCGGTGAGCGCCCAGAAGGTGCCTGACAGACGTCATTTCCCTAGTGCTCTCCTCCCCAGCAGAGACGTGTGCAGGTGGTTGGGGCCTGCCCCTGCGTGTCTGGGCTCCCATCCACAGCCCCAGCTCAGGGAAGCAGCTCCTGAGCCAAGACCTGTGGTAGGCGCAGGTGGCCCCGCCTGGAAGCCTAGTTTACAGCATGCGGGAAGCGAGCCTCCTCGGGAGAAGAGAAGGCAGCCCTGCTGTGTGCAGCTGCATTCACTGCTTTGGCGGAGCCGAGTGCGCCTCCAGGACGGCAGAGCTCCAGCTCTGCTCAGAGGCCTGATCTGGCAGTGTGCTGGCGTGAGGCTGCTCTGCCCTGGGCGAGCCTTGCCCAGACTTGCCTCAAGGCTAGGCTTCCAATCCAGAAAGGAGCGGGCTGCGCGAGACTGGGAGATGCTACTGGCGCCTTCCTGGCCTCAGCTCCACTCCTGCCTTGCCTTTGCACCTAGTCCCCAGGCGTTCTTGTGGAGGGCTTAGTTGCCGGTGGGTTGCACACTGCCAAGCGCTCCAGCTTGAGGGCTCAATTAGAGGCAAATTGAGGGCAACTGGAAGTCTATTCTTACGGTTGCTTGACCGCCCAGACTCAGCACAGCACGGAGAGCACAAGGCTCACAGGGCCCCTGGCTGGGGTCTGCAGCCCCGCACACGCAGAGGCTGACTCGGTGAGTGCCCAGAAGTTGCCTGACAGACCTCATTTCCCTAGTGCTCTCCCTCCCAGCAGAGATGTGTGCAGGTGGTTGGGGCCTGCCCCTGCGTGTCTGGGCTCCCATCCACAGCCCCAACTCAGGGAAGCAGCTCCTGTGCCAAGACCTGTGGCAGGCGCCGGGGGCCCCGCCTGGAAGCCTAGTTTACAGCATGCGGTAAGCGAGCCTCCTCGGGAGAAGAGAAGTCAGCCCTGCTGTGTGCGGCTGCATTCACTGCTTTGGCGGAGCCGAGTGCGCCTCCAGGACGGCAGAGCTCCAGCTCTGCTCTGAGGCCCGATCTGGCAGAGTGGCTGGCGTGAGGCTGCTCTGCCCTGGGCGAGCCTTGCCCAGACTTGCTTCACGGCTAGGCTTCCAGTCCAGGAAGGAGCAGGCTGCGAGAGACTGGGAGATGCTACTGGCGCCTTCCTGGCCTCAGCTCCACTCCTGCCTTGCCTTTGCACCTAGTCCCCAGGTGTTCTTGTGGAGGGCTTAGTTGCCGGTGGGTTGCACACTGCCAAGCGCTCCAGCTTGAGGGCTCTATTAGAGGCAAATTGAGGGAAACTGGAAGTCTATTCTTACGGTTGCTTGACCGCCCAGACTCAGCACAGCACGGAGAGCACAAGGCTCACAGGGCCTCTGGCTGTGGTCTGCAGCCCCACACACGCGGAGGCTGACTCGGTGAGCGCCCAGAAGGTGCCTGACAGACGTCATTTCCCTAGTGCTCTCCTCCCCAGCAGAGACGTGTGCAGGTGGTTGGGGCCTGCCCCTGCGTGTCTGGGCTCCCGTCCACAGCCCCAGGTCAGGGAAGCAGCTCCTCAGCCAAGACCTGTAGGAGGCGCGGGGCGCCCCCGCCTGGAAGCCTAGTGCACAGCATGAGGGAAGCGAGCCTCCTTGGGAGAAGAGGAGGCAGCCCAGATGCGTGGGGCTGCAATCACTGCTTGGGCGGAGCCGAGTGCGCCTCCAGTACGGCAGAGCTTCAGCTCTGCTCAGAGGCCCGATCTGGCAGAGTGCTGGCGTGAGGCTGCTCTGCCCTGGGCGAACCTTGCCCAGACTTGCCTCGCGCCTAGGCTTCCAGTCCAGGAAGGAGCAGGCTGCGAGAGACTGGGAGATGCTACTGGCGCCTTCCTGGCCTCAGCTCCACTCCTGCCTTGCCTTTGCACCTAGTCCCCAGGCGTTCTTGTGGAGGGCTTAGTTGCCGGTGGGTTGCACACTGCCAAGCGCTCCAGCTTGAGGGCTGTATTAGAGGCAAATTGAGGGCAACTGGAAGTCTATTCTTACGGTTGCTTGACCGCCCAGACTCAGCACAGCACGGAGAGCACAAGGCTCACAGGGCCCCTGGCTGGGGTCTGCAGCCCCACACACGCAGAGGCTGACTCGGTGAGTGCCCAGAAGTTGCCTGACAGACCTCATTTCCCTAGTGCTCTCCTCCCCAGCAGAGACGTGTGCAGGTGGTTGGGGCCTGCCCCTGCGTGTCTGGGCTCCCGTCCACAGCCCCAGCTCAGGGAAGCAGCTCCTGAGCCAAGACCTGTGGCAGGCGCAGGGGGCCCCGCCTGGAAGCCTAGTTTACAGCATGCGGGAAGCGAGCCTCCTCGGGAGAAGAGAAGGCAGCCCTGCTGTGTGCGGCTGCATTCACTGCTTTGGCGGAGCCGAGTGAGCCTCCAGGACGGCAGAGCTCCAGCTCTGCTCAGAGGCCCGATCTGGCAGAGTCGCTGGCGTGAGGCTGCTCTGCCCTGGGCGAGCCTTGCCCAGACTTGCCTCACGGCTAGGCTTCCAGTCCAGGAAGGAGCAGGCTGCGAGAGACTGGGAGATGCTACTGGCGCCTTCCTGGCCTCAGCTCCACTCCTGCCTTGCCTTTGCACCTAGTCCCCAGGCGTTCTTGTGGAGGGCTTAGTTGCCGGTGGGTTGCACACTGCCAAGCGTTTCAGCTTGAGGGCTCTACTATAGGCAAAGTGAGGGCAACTGAATGTCTATTCTTAAGGTTGCTTGACCGCCCAGACTCAGCACAGCACGGAGAGCACAAGGCTCACAGGGCCTCTGGCTGTGGTCTGCAGCCCCACACACGCGGAGGCTGACTCGGTGAGCGCCCAGAAGGTGCCTGACAGACGTCATTTCCCTAGTGCTCTCCTCCCCAGCAGAGACGTGTGCAGGTGGTTGGGGCCTGCCCCTGCGAGTCTGGGCTCCCGTCCACAGCCCCAGCTCAGGGAAGCAGCTCCTCAGCCAAGACCTGTAGAAGGCGCGGGGCGCCCCCTCCTGGAAGCCTAGTGCACAGCATGAGGGAAGCGAGCCTCCTTGGGAGAAGAGGAGGCAGCCCAGATGCGTGGGGCTGCAATCACTGCTTGGGCGGAGCCGAGTGCGCCTCCAGTACGGCAGAGCTCCAGCTCTGCTCAGAGGCCCGATCTGGCAGAGTGCTGGCGTGAGGCTGCTCTGGCCTGGGCGAGCCTTGCCCAGACTTGCCTCGCGGCTAGTCTTCCTGTCCAGAAAGGAGCGGGCTGCGCGAGACTGGGAGATGCTACTGGCGCCTTCCTGGCCTCAGCTCCACTCCTGCCTTGCCTTTGCACCTAGTCCCCAGGCGTTCTTGTGGAGGGCTTAGTTGCCGGTGGGTTGCACACTGCCAAGCGCTCCAGCTTGAGGGCTCTATTAGAGGCAAATTGAGGGCAACTGGAAGTCTATTCTTACGGTTGCTTGACCGCCCAGACTCAGCACAGCACGGAGAGCACAAGGCTCACAGGGCCCCTGGCTGGGGTCTGCAGCCCCACACACGCAGAGGCTGACTCGGTGAGTGCCCAGAAGTTGCCTGACAGACGTCATTTCCCTAGTGCTCTCCTCCCCAGCAGAGACGTGTGCAGGTGGTTGGGGCCTGCCCCTGCGTGTCTGGGCTCCCGTCCACAGCCCCAGCTCAGGGAAGCAGCTCCTGAGCCAAGACCTGTGGCAGGCGCAGGGGGCCCCGCCTGGAAGCCTAGTTTACAGCATGCGGGAAGCGAGCCTCCTCGGGAGAAGAGAAGGCAGCCCTGCTGTGTGCGGCTGCATTCACTGCTTTGGCGGAGCCGAGTGCGCCTCCAGGACGGCAGAGCTCCAGCTCTGCTCAGAGGCCCGATCTGGCAGAGTCGCTGGCGTGAGGCTGCTCTGCCCTGGGCGAGCCTTGCCCAGACTTGCCTCGCGGCTAGGCTTCCAGTCCCGAAAGGAGCGGGCTGCGCGAGACTGGGAGATGCTACTGGCGACTTCCTGGCCTCAGCTCCACTGCTGCCTTGCCTTTGCACCTAGTCCCCAGGCGTTCTTGTGGAGGGCTTAGTTGCCGGTGGGTTGCACACTGCCAAGCGCTCCAGCTTGAGGGCTCTAGTAGAGGCAAAGTGAGGGCAACTGAAAGTCTATTCTTACGGTTGCTTGACCGCCCAGACTCAGCACAGCACGGAAAGCACAAGGCTCACAGGGCCTCTGGCTGTGGTCTGCAGCCCCACACACGCGGAGGCTGACTCGGTGAGCGCCCAGAAGGTGCCTGACAGACGTCATTTCCCTAGTGCTCTCCTCCCCAGCAGAGACGTGTGCAGGTGGTTGGGGCCTGCCCCTGCGTGTCTGGGCTCCCGTCCACAGCCCCAGCTCAGGGAAGCAGCTCCTCAGCCAAGACCTGTAGGAGGCGCGGGGCGCCCCCGCCTGGAAGCCTAGTGCACAGCATGAGGGAAGCGAGCCTCCTTGGGAGAAGAGGAGGCAGCCCAGATGCGTGGGGCTGCAATCACTGCTTGGGCGGAGCCGAGTGCGCCTCCAGTACGGCAGAGCTCCAGCTCTGCTCAGAGGCCCGATCTGGCAGAGAGCTGGCGTGAGGCTGCTCTGCCCTGGGCGAGCCTTGCCCAGACTTGCCTCGCGCCTAGGCTTCCAGTCCAGGAACGAGCAGGCTGCGCGAGACTGGGAGATGCTACTGGCGCCTTCCTGGCCTCAGCTCCACTCCTGACTTGCCTTTGCACCTAGTCCCCAGGCGTTCTTGTGGAGGGCTTAGTTGCCGGTGGGTTGCACACTGCCAAGCGCTCCAGCTTGAGGGCTGTATTAGAGGCAAATTGAGGGCAACTGGAAGTCTATTCTTACGGTTGCTTGACCGCCCAGACTCAGCACAGCACGGAGAGCACAAGGCTCACAGGGCCCCTGGCTGGGGTCTGCAGCCCCACACACGCAGAGGCTGACTCGGTGAGTGCCCAGAAGTTGCCTGACAGACCTCATTTCCCTAGTGCTCTCCTCCCCAGCAGAGACGTGTGCAGGTGGTTGGGGCCTGCCCCTGTGTGTCTGGGCTCCCGTCCACAGCCCCAGCTCAGGGAAGCAGCTCCTGAGCCAAGACCTGTGGCAGGCGCAGGGGGCCCCGCCTGGAAGCCTAGTTTACAGCATTCGGGAAGCGAGCCTCCTCGGGAGAAGAGAAGGCAGCCCTGCTGTGTGCGGCTGCATTCACTGCTTTGGCGGAGCCGAGTGCGCCTCCAGGACGGCAGAGCTCCAGCTCTGCTCAGTGGCCCGATCTGGCAGAGTGCTGGCGTGAGGCTGCTCTGCCCTGGGCGAGCCTTGCCCTGACTTGCCTCGCGGCTAGGCTTCCAGTCCAGAAAGGAGCGGGCTGCGCGAGACTGGGAGATGCTACTGGCGCCTTCCTGGCCTCAGCTCCACTCCTGCCTTGCCTTTGCACCTAGTCCTCAGGCGTTCTTGTGGAGGGCTTAGTTGCCGGTGGGTTGCACACGGCCAAGCGCTCCAGCAGTGAGGGCTCTATTAGAGGCAATGGGAGGGCAACTGCAGGGCTCCTCCAGCGGTTGCTTGACCGCCCAGACTCAGCACAGCACGGAGAGCACAAGGCTCACAGGGCCCCTGGCTGGGGTCTGCAGCCCCACACACGCGGAAGCTGACTCGGTGAGCGCCCAGAAGGTGCCTGACAGACGTCATTTCCCTAGTGCTCTCCTCCCCAGCAGAGACGTGTGCAGGTGGTTTGGGCCTGCCCCTGCGGGTCTGGGCTCCCGTCCACAGCCCCAGCTCAGGGAAGCAGCTCCTGAGCCAAGACCTGTGGGAGGCGCAGGGGGCCCCGCCTGGAAGCCTAGTTTACAGCATGTGGGAAGCGAGCCTCCTCGGGAGAAGAGAAGGCAGCCCTGCTGTGTGCGGATGCTTTCACTGCTTTCGCGGAGCCAATTGCGCCTCCAGTACGACAGAGCTCCAGCTCTGCTCAGAGGCCCGATCTGGCAGAGTTGATGGCGTGAGGCTGCTCTGCCCTGGGCGAGCCTTGCCCAGACTTGCCTCGCGGCTAGGCTTCCAGTCCAGAAAGGAGCGTGCTGCGCGAGACTGGGAGATGCTACTGGCGCGTTCCTGGCCTCAGCTCCACTGCTGCCTTGCCTTTGCACCTAGTCCCCAGGCGTTCTTGTGGAGGGCTTAGTTGGCGGTGGATTGCACACTGCCAAGCGCTCCAGCTTGAGGGCTCTATTAGAGGCAAAGTGAGGGCAACTGGAAGTCTATTCTTACGGTTGCTTGACCGCCCAGACTCAGCACAGCACGGAGAGCACAAGGCTCACAGGGCCTCTGGCTGTGGTCTGCAGCCCCACACACGCGGAGGCTGACTCGGTGAGTGCCCAGAAGGTGCCGGACAGACGACATTTCCCTAGTGCTCTCTTCCCCAGCTGAGACGTGTGCAGGTGGTTGGGGCCTGCCCCTGCGTGTCTGAGCTCCCGTCCACAGCCCCAGCTCAGGGAAGCAGCTCCTCAGCCAAGACCTGTAGGAGGCGCGGGGCGCCCCCGCCTGGAAGCCTAGTGCACAGCATGAGGGAAGCGAGCCTCCTTGGGAGAAGAGGAGGCAGCCCAGATGCGTGGGGCTGCAATCACTGGTGGGCGGAGCCGAGTGCGCCTCCAGTACGGCAGAGCTCCAGCTCTGCTCAGAGGCCCGATCTGGCAGAGTGCTGGCGTGAGGCTGCTCTGCCCTGGGCGAGCCTTGCCCAGACTTGCCTCGCGGCTAGGCTTCCAGTCCAGAAAGGAGCGGGCTGCGCGAGACTGGGAGATGCTACTGGCGCCTTCCTGGCCTCAGATCCACTCCTGCCTTGCCTTTGCACCTAGTCCCCAGGCGTTCTTGTGGAGGGCTTAGTTGCCGGTGGGTTGCACACTGCCAAGCCCTCCAGCTTGAGGGCTCAATTACAGGCAAATTGAGGGCAACTGGAAGTCTATTCTTACGGTTGCTTGACCGCCCAGACTCAGCACAGCACGGAGAGCACAAGGCTCACAGGGCCCCTGGCTGGGGTCTGCAGCCCCACACACGCAGAGGCAGACTCGGTGAGTGCCCAGAAGTTGCCTGACAGACCTCATTTCCCTAGTGCTCTCCTCCCCAGCAGAGACGTGTGCAGGTGGTTGGGGCCTGCCCCTGCGTGTCTGGGCTCCCATCCACAGCCCCAGCTCAGGGAAGCAGCTCCTGAGCCAAGACCTGTGGCAGGCGCCGGGGGCCCCGCCTGGAAGCCTAGTTTACAGCATGCGGGAAGCGAGCCTCCTCGGGAGAAGAGAAGGCAGCCCTGCTGTGTGCAGCTGCATTCACTTCTTTGGCGGAGCCGAGTGCGCCTCCAGGACGGCAGAGCTCCAGCTCTGCTCAGAGGCCTGATCTGGCAGAGTGCTGGCGTGAGGCTGCTCTGCCCTGGGCGAGCCTTGCCCAGACTTGCCTCGCGGCTCGGCTTTCAATCCAGAAAGGAGCGGGCTGCGCGAGACTGGGAGATGCTACTGGCGCCTTCCTGGCCTCAGCTCCACTCCTGCCTTCCCTTTGCACCTAGTCCCAAGGCGTTCTTGTGGAGGGCTTAGTTGCCTGTGGGTTGCACACTGCCAAGCGTTCCAGCTTGAGGGCTCTAGTAGAGGCAAAGTGAGGGCAACTGGAAGTCTATTCTTACGGTTGCTTGACTGCCCAGACTCAGCACAGCATGGAGAGCACAAGGCTCACAGGGCCTCTGGCTGTGGTCTGCTGCCCCACACACGCGGAGGCTGACTCGGTGAGCGCCCAGAAGGTGCCTGACAGACGTCATTTCCCTAGTGCTCTCCTCCCCAGCAGAGACGTGTGCAGGTGGTTGGGGCCTGCCCCTGCGTGTCTGGGCTCCCGTCCACAGCCCCAGGTCAGGGAAGCAGCTCCTCAGCCAAGACCTGTAGGAGGCGCGGGGCGCCCCCTCCTGGAAGCCTAGTGCACAGCATGAGGGAAGCGAGCCTCCTTGGGAGAAGAGGAGGCAGCCCAGATGCGTGGGGCTGCAATGACTGCTTGGGCGGAGCCGCGTGCGCCTCCAGTACGGCAGAGCTCCATCTCTGCTCACAGGCCCGATCTGGCAGAGTGCTGGCGTGAGGCTGCTCTGCCCTGGGCGAGCCTTGCCCAGACTTGCCTCGCGCCTAGGCTTCCAGTCCAGGAAGGAGCAGGCTGCGAGAGACTGTGAGATGCTACTGGCGCCTTCCTGGCCTCAGCTCCACTCCTGCCTTGCCTTTGCACCTAGTCCTCAGGCGTTCTTGTGGAGGGCTTAGTTGCCGGTGGGTTGCACATGGCCAAGCGCTCCAGCAGTGAGGGCTCTATTAGAGGCAATGGGAGGGCAACTGCAGGGCTCCTCCAGCGGTTGCTTGACCGCCCAGACTCAGCACAGCACGTAAAGCACAAGGCTCACAGGGCCCCTGGCTGGGGTCTGCAGCCCCACACAAGCGGAGGCTGACTCGGTGAGCGCCCAGAAGGTGCCTGACAGACCTCATTTCCCTAGTGCTCTCCTCCCCAGCAGAGACGTGTGCAGGTGGTTGGGGCCTGCCCCTGCGTGTCTGGGCTCCCGTCCACAGCCCCAGCTCAGGGAAGCAGCTCCTGAGCCAAGACCTGTGGGAGGCGCAGGGGACCCCGCCTGGAAGCCTAGTTTACAGCATGTGGGAAGCGAGCCTCCTCGGGAGAAGAGAAGGCAGCCCTGCTGTGTGCGGCTGCATTCACTGCTTTGGCGGAGCCGAGTGCGCCTCCAGTACGGCAGAGCTCCAGCTCTGCTCAGAGGCCCGATCTGGCAGAGTGCTGGCGTGAGGCTGCTCTGCCCTGGGCGAGCCTTGCCCTGACTTGCCTCGCGGCTAGGCTTCCAGTCCAGAAAGGAGCGGGCTGCGCGAGACTGGGAGATGCTACTGGCGCCTTCCTGGCCTCAGCTCCACTCCTGCCTTCCCTTTGCACCTAGTCCCAAGGCGTTCTTGTGGAGGGCTTAGTTGCCGGTGGGTTGCACACTGCCAAGCGTTCCAGCTTGAGGGCTCTAGTAGAGGCAAAGTGAGGGCAACTGGAAGTCTATTCTTACGGTTGCTTGACTGCCCAGACTCAGCACAGCATGGAGAGCACAAGGCTCACAGGGCCTCTGGCTGTGGTCTGCAGCCCCACACACGCGGAGGCTGACTCGGTGAGCGCCCAGAAGGTGCCTGACAGACGTCATTTCCCTAGTGCTCTCCTCCCCAGCAGAGACGTGTGCAGGTGGTTGGGGCCTGCCCCTGCGTGTCTGGGCTCCCGTCCACAGCCCCAGCTCAGGGAAGCAGCTCCTCAGCCAAGACCTGTAGGAGGCGCGGGGCGCCCCCGCTTGGAAGCCTAGTGCACAGCATGAGGGAAGCGAGCCTCCTTGGGAGAAGAGGAGGCAGCCCAGATGCGTGGGGCTGCAATCACTGCTTGGGCGGAGCCGAGTGCGCCTCCAGTACGGCAGAGCTCCAGCTCTGCTCAGAGGCCCGATCTGGCAGAGTGCTGGCGTGAGGCTGCTCTGCCCTGGGCGAGCCTTGCCCAGACTTGCCTCGCGCCTAGGCTTCCAGTCCAGGAAGGAGCAGGCTGCGAGAGACTGGGAGATGCTACTGGCGCCTTCCTGGCCTCAGCTCCACTCCTGCCTTGCCTTTGCACCTAGTCCTCAGGCGTTCTTATGGAGGGCTTAGTTGCCGGTGGGTTGCACACGGCCAAGCGCTCCAGCAGTGAGGACTCTATTAGAGGCAATGGGAGGGAAACTGCAGGGCTCCTCCAGCGGTTGCTTGACCGCCCAGACTCAGCACAGCACGGAGAGCACAAGGCTCACAGGGCCCCTGGCTGGGGTGTGCAGCCCCACACACGCGGAAGCTGACTCGGTGAGCGCCCAGAAGGTGCCTGACAGACGTCATTTCCCTAGTGCTCTCCTCCCCAGCAGAGACGTGTGCAGGTGGTTTGGGCCTGCCCCTGCGTGTCTGGGCTCCCGTCCACAGCCCCAGCTCAGGGAAGCAGCTCCTGAGCCAAGACCTGTGGGAGGCGCAGGGGGCCCCGCCTGGAAGCCTAGTTTACAGCATGTGGGAAGCGAGCCTCCTCGGGAGAAGAGAAGGCAGCCCTGCTGTGTTCGGCTGCATTCACTGCTTTGGCGGAGCCGAGTGCGCCTCCAGTACGGCAGAGCTCCAGCTCTGCTCAGAGGCACGATCTGGCAGAGTGCTGGCGTGAGGCTGCTCTGCCCTGGGCGAGCCTTGCCCTGACTTTCCTCGCGGCTAGGCTTCCAGTCCAAAAAGGAGCGGGCTGCGCGAGACTGGGAGATGCTACTGGCGCCTTCCTGGCTTCAGCTCCACTCCTGCCTTCCCTTTGCACCTAGTCCCAAGGCGTTCTTGTGGAGGGCTTAGTTGCCTGTGGGTTGCACACTGCCAAGCGTTCCAGCTTGAGGGCTCTAGTAGAGGCAAAGTGAGGGCAACTGGAAGTCTATTCTTACGGTTGCTTGACTGCCCAGACTCAGCACAGCATGGAGAGCACAAGGCTCACAGGGCCTCTGGCTGTGGTCTGCAGCCCCACACACGCGGAGGCTGACTCGGTGAGCGCCCAGAAGGTGCCTGACAGACGTCATTTCCCTAGTGCTCTCCTCCCCAGCAGAGACGTGTGCAGGTGGTTGGGGCCTGCCCCTGCGTGTCTGGGCTCCCGTCCACAGCCCCAGGTCAGGGAAGCAGCTCCTCAGCCAAGACCTGTAGGAGGCGCGGGGCGCCCCCGCCTGGAAGCCTAGTGCACAGCATGAGGGAAGCGAGCCTCCTTGGGAGAAGAGAAGGCAGCCCAGATGCGTGAGGCTGCAATCACTGCTTGGGCGGAGCCGAGTGCGCCTCCAGTACGGCAGAGCTCCAGCTCTGCTCAGAGGCCCGATCTGGCAGAGTGCTGGCGTGAGGCTGCTCTGCCCTGGGCGAGCCTTGCCCAGACTTGCCTCGCGGCTAGGCTTCCAGTCCAGAAAGGAGCGGGCTGCGCGAGACTGGGAGATGCTACTGGCGCCTTCCTGGCCTCAGCTCCACTCCTGCCTTGCCTTTGCACCTAGTCCCCAGGTGTTCTTGTGGAGGGCTTAGTTGCCTGTGGGTTGCACACTGCCAAGCGCTCCAGCTTGAGGGCTCTATTAGAGGCAAATTGAGGGAAACTGGAAGTCTATTCTTACGGTTGCTTGACCGCCCAGACTCAGCACAGCACGGAGAGCACAAGGCTCACAGGGCCTCTGGCTGTGGTCTGCAGCCCCACACACGCGGAGGCTGACTCGGTGAGCGCCCAGAAGGTGCCTGACAGACGTCATTTCCCTAGTGCTCTCCTCCCCAGCAGAGACGTGTGCAGGTGGTTGGGGCCTGCCCCTGCGTGTCTGGGCTCCCGTCCACAGCCCCAGGTCAGGGAAGCAGCTCCTCAGCCAAGACCTGTAGGAGGCGCGGGTCGCCCCCGCCTGGAAGCCTAGTGCACAGCATGAGGGAAGCGAGCCTCCTTGGGAGAAGAGGAGGCAGCCCAGATGCGTGGGGCTGCAATCACTGCTTGGGCGGAGCCGAGTGCGCCTCCAGTACGGCAGAGCTTCAGCTCTGCTCAGAGGCCCGATCTGGCAGAGTGCTGGCGTGAGGCTGCTCTGCCCTGGGCGAACCTTGCCCAGACTTGCCTCGCGCCTAGGCTTCCAGTCCAGGAAGGAGCAGGCTGCGAGAGACTGGGAGATGCTACTGGCGCCTTCCTGGCCTCAGCTCCACTCCTGCCTTGCCTTTGCACCTAGTCCCCAGGTGTTCTTGTGGAGGGCTTAGTTGCCGGTGGGTTGCACACTGCCAAGCGCTCCAGCTTGAGGGCTCTATTAGAGGCAAATTGAGGGAAACTGGAAGTCTATTCTTACGGTTGCTTGACCGCCCAGACTCAGCACAGCATGGAGAGCACAAGGCTCACAGGGCCTCTGGCTGTGGTCTGCAGCCCCACACACGCGGAGGCTGACTCGGTGAGCGCCCAGAAGGTGCCTGACAGACGTCATTTCCCTAGTGCTCTCCTCCCCAGCAGAGACGTGTGCAGGTGGTTGGGGCCTGCCCCTGCGTGTCTGGGCTCCCGTCCACAGCCCCAGCTCAGGGAAGCAGCTCCTCAGCCAAGACCTGTAGGAGGCGCGGGGCGCCCCCGCCTGGAAGCCTAGTGCAGAGCATGAGGGAAGCGAGCCTCCTTGGGAGAAGAGGAGGCAGCCCAGATGCGTGGGGCTGCAATCACTGCTTGGGCGGAGCCGAGTGCGCCTCCAGTACGGCAGAGCTCCAGCTCTGCTCAGAGGCCCGATCTGGCAGAGTGCTGGCGTGAGGCTGCTCTGGCCTGGGCGAGCCTTGCCCATAGTTGCCTCGCGGCTATTCTTCCTGTCCAGAAAGGAGCGGGCTGCGCGAGACTGGGAGATGCTACTGGCGCCTTCCTGGCCTCAGCTCCACTCCTGCCTTGCCTTTGCACCTAGTCCCCAGGCGTTCTTGTGGAGGGCTTAGTTGCCGGTGGGTTGCACACTGCCAAGCGCTCCAGCTTGAGGGCTGTATTAGAGGCAAATTGAGGGCAACTGGAAGTCTATTCTTACGGTTGCTTGACCGCCCAGACTCAGCACAGCACGGAGAGCACAAGGCTCACAGGGCCCCTGGCTGGGGTCTGCAGCCCCACACACGCAGAGGCTGACTCGGTGAGTGCCCAGAAGTTGCCTGACAGACCTCATTTCCCTAGTGCTCTCCTCCCCAGCAGAGACGTGTGCAGGTGGTTGGGGCCTGCCCCTGCGTGTCTGGGCTCCCGTCCACAGCCCCAGCTCAGGGAAGCAGCTCCTGAGCCAAGACCTGTGGCAGGCGCAGGGGGCCCCGCCTGGAAGCCTAGTTTACAGCATGCGGGAAGCGAGCCTCCTCGGGAGAAGAGAAGGCAGCCCTGCTGTGTGCGGCTGCATTCACTGCTTTGGCGGAGCCGAGTGAGCCTCCAGGACGGCAGAGCTCCAGCTCTGCTCAGAGGCCCGATCTGGCAGAGTCGCTGGCGTGAGGCTGCTCTGCCCTGGGCGAGCCTTGCCCAGACTTGCCTCACGGCTAGGCTTCCAGTCCAGGAAGGAGCAGGCTGCGAGAGACTGGGAGATGCTACTGGCGCCTTCCTGGCCTCAGCTCCACTCCTGCCTTGCCTTTGCACCTAGTCCCCAGGCGTTCTTGTGGAGGGCTTAGTTGCCGGTGGGTTGCACACTGCCAAGCGTTTCAGCTTGAGGGCTCTAGTATAGGCAAAGTGAGGGCAACTGAATGTCTATTCTTAAGGTTGCTTGACCGCCCAGACTCAGCACAGCACGGAGAGCACAAGGCTCACAGGGCCTCTGGCTGTGGTCTGCAGCCCCACACACGCGGAGGCTGACTCGGTGAGCGCCCAGAAGGTGCCTGACAGACGTCATTTCCCTAGTGCTCTCCTCCCCAGCAGAGACGTGTGCAGGTGGTTGGGGCCTGCCCCTGCGAGTCTGGGCTCCCGTCCACAGCCCCAGCTCAGGGAAGCAGCTCCTCAGCCAAGACCTGTAGGAGGCGCGGGGCGCCCCCTCCTGGAAGCCTAGTGCACAGCATGAGGGAAGCGAGCCTCCTTGGGAGAAGAGGAGGCAGCCCAGATGCGTGGGGCTGCAATCACTGCTTGGGCGGAGCCGAGTGCGCCTCCAGTACGGCAGAGCTCCAGCTCTGCTCAGAGGCCCGATCTGGCAGAGTGCTGGCGTGAGGCTGCTCTGGCCTGGGCGAGCCTTGCCCAGACTTGCCTCGCGGCTAGTCTTCCTGTCCAGAAAGGAGCGGGCTGCGCGAGACTGGGAGATGCTACTGGCGCCTTCCTGGCCTCAGCTCCACTCCTGCCTTGCCTTTGCACCTAGTCCCCAGGCGTTCTTGTGGAGGGCTTAGTTGCCGGTGGGTTGCACACTGCCAAGCGCTCCAGCTTGAGGGCTCTATTAGAGGCAAATTGAGGGCAACTGGAAGTCTATTCTTACGGTTGCTTGACCGCCCAGACTCAGCACAGCACGGAGAGCACAAGGCTCACAGGGCCCCTGGCTGGGGTCTGCAGCCCCACACACGCAGAGGCTGACTCGGTGAGTGCCCAGAAGTTGCCTGACAGACGTCATTTCCCTAGTGCTCTCCTCCCCAGCAGAGACGTGTGCAGGTGGTTGGGGCCTGCCCCTGCGTGTCTGGGCTCCCGTCCACAGCCCCAGCTCAGGGAAGCAGCTCCTGAGCCAAGACCTGTGGCAGGCGCAGGGGGCCCCGCCTGGAAGCCTAGTTTACAGCATGCGGGAAGCGAGCCTCCTCGGGAGAAGAGAAGGCAGCCCTGCTATGTGCGGCTGCATTCACTGCTTTGGCGAAGCCGAGTGCGCCTCCAGGACGGCAGAGCTCCAGCTCTGCTCAGAGGCCCGATCTGGCAGAGTCGCTGGCGTGAGGCTGCTCTGCCCTGGGCGAGCCTTGCCCAGACTTGCCTCGCGGCTAGGCTTCCAGTCCCGAAAGGAGCGGGCTGCGCGAGACTGGGAGATGCTACTGGCGACTTCCTGGCCTCAGCTCCACTGCTGCCTTGCCTTTGCACCTAGTCCCCAGGCGTTCTTGTGGAGGGCTTAGTTGCCGGTGGGTTGCACACTGCCAAGCGCTCCAGCTTGAGGGCTCTAGTAGAGGCAAAGTGAGGGCAACTGAAAGTCTATTCTTACGGTTGCTTGACCGCCCAGACTCAGCACAGCACGGAAAGCACAAGGCTCACAGGGCCTCTGGCTGTGGTCTGCAGCCCCACACACGCGGAGGCTGACTCGGTGAGCGCCCAGAAGGTGCCTGACAGACGTCATTTCCCTAGTGCTCTCCTCCCCAGCAGAGACGTGTGCAGGTGGTTGGGGCCTGCCCCTGCGTGTCTGGGCTCCCGTCCACAGCCCCAGCTCAGGGAAGCAGCTCCTCAGCCAAGACCTGTAGGAGGCGCGGGGCGCCCCCGCCTGGAAGCCTAGTGCACAGCATGAGGGAAGCGAGCCTCCTTGGGAGAAGAGGAGGCAGCCCAGATGCGTGGGGCTGCAATCACTGCTTGGGCGGAGCCGAGTGCGCCTCCAGTACGGCAGAGCTCCAGCTCTGCTCAGAGGCCCGATCTGGCAGAGAGCTGGCGTGAGGCTGCTCTGCCCTGGGCGAGCCTTGCCCAGACTTGCCTCGCGCCTAGGCTTCCAGTCCAGGAACGAGCAGGCTGCGCGAGACTGGGAGATGCTACTGGCGCCTTCCTGGCCTCAGCTCCACTCCTGACTTGCCTTTGCACCTAGTCCCCAGGCGTTCTTTTGGAGGGCTTAGTTGCCGGTGGGTTGCACACTGCCAAGCGCTCCAGCTTGAGGGCTGTATTAGAGGCAAATTGAGGGCAACTGGAAGTCTATTCTTACGGTTGCTTGACCGCCCAGACTCAGCACAGCACGGAGAGCACAAGGCTCACAGGGCCCCTGGCTGGGGTCTGCAGCCCCACACACGCAGAGGCTGACTCGGTGAGTGCCCAGAAGTTGCCTGACAGACCTCATTTCCCTAGTGCTCTCCTCCCCAGCAGAGACGTGTGCAGGTGGTTGGGGCCTGCCCCTGTGTGTCTGGGCTCCCGTCCACAGCCCCAGCTCAGGGAAGCAGCTCCTGAGCCAAGACCTGTGGCAGGCGCAGGGGGTCCCGCCTGGAAGCCTAGTTTACAGCATTCGGGAAGCGAGCCTCCTCGGGAGAAGAGAAGGCAGCCCTGCTGTGTGCGGCTGCATTCACTGCTTTGGCGGAGCCGAGTGCGCCTCCAGGACGGCAGAGCTCCAGCTCTGCTCAGTGGCCCGATCTGGCAGAGTGCTGGCGTGAGGCTGCTCTGCCCTGGGCGAGCCTTGCCCTGACTTGCCTCGCGGCTAGGCTTCCAGTCCAGAAAGGAGCGGGCTGCGCGAGACTGGGAGATGCTACTGGCGCCTTCCTGGCCTCAGCTCCACTCCTGCCTTGCCTTTGCACCTAGTCCTCAGGCGTTCTTGTGGAGGGCTTAGTTGCCGGTGGGTTGCACACGGCCAAGCGCTCCAGCAGTGAGGGCTCTATTAGAGGCAATGGGAGGGCAACTGCAGGGCTCCTCCAGCGGTTGCTTGACCGCCCAGACTCAGCACAGCACGGAGAGCACAAGGCTCACAGGGCCCCTGGCTGGGGTCTGCAGCCCCACACACGCGGAAGCTGACTCGGTGAGCGCCCAGAAGGTGCCTGACAGACGTCATTTCCCTAGTGCTCTCCTCCCCAGCAGAGACGTGTGCAGGTGGTTTGGGCCTGCCCCTGCGGGTCTGGGCTCCCGTCCACAGCCCCAGCTCAGGGAAGCAGCTCCTGAGCCAAGACCTGTGGGAGGCGCAGGGGGCCCCGCCTGGAAGCCTAGTTTACAGCATGTGGGAAGCGAGCCTCCTCGGGAGAAGAGAAGGCAGCCCTGCTGTGTGCGGATGCTTTCACTGCTTTCGCGGAGCCAATTGCGCCTCCAGTACGACAGAGCTCCAGCTCTGCTCAGAGGCCCGATCTGGCAGAGTTGATGGCGTGAGGCTGCTCTGCCCTGGGCGAGCCTTGCCCAGACTTGCCTCGCGGCTAGGCTTCCAGTCCAGAAAGGAGCGTGCTGCGCGAGACTGGGAGATGCTACTGGCGCGTTCCTGGCCTCAGCTCCACTGCTGCCTTGCCTTTGCACCTAGTCCCCAGGCGTTCTTGTGGAGGGCTTAGTTGGCGGTGGATTGCACACTGCCAAGCGCTCCAGCTTGAGGGCTCTATTAGAGGCAAAGTGAGGGCAACTGGAAGTCTATTCTTACGGTTGCTTGACCGCCCAGACTCAGCACAGCACGGAGAGCACAAGGCTCACAGGGCCTCTGGCTGTGGTCTGCAGCCCCACACACGCGGAGGCTGACTCGGTGAGTGCCCAGAAGGTGCCGGACAGACGACATTTCCCTAGTGCTCTCTTCCCCAGCTGAGACGTGTGCAGGTGGTTGGGGCCTGCCCCTGCGTGTCTGAGCTCCCGTCCACAGCCCCAGCTCAGGGAAGCAGCTCCTCAGCCAAGACCTGTAGGAGGCGCGGGGCGCCCCCGCCTGGAAGCCTAGTGCACAGCATGAGGGAAGCGAGCCTCCTTGGGAGAAGAGGAGGCAGCCCAGATGCGTGGGGCTGCAATCACTGGTGGGCGGAGCCGAGTGCGCCTCCAGTACGGCAGAGCTCCAGCTCTGCTCAGAGGCCCGATCTGGCAGAGTGCTGGCGTGAGGCTGCTCTGCCCTGGGCGAGCCTTGCCCAGACTTGCCTCGCGGCTAGGCTTCCAGTCCAGAAAGGAGCGGGCTGCGCGAGACTGGGAGATGCTACTGGCGCCTTCCTGGCCTCAGCTCCACTCCTGCCTTGCCTTTGCACCTAGTCCCCAGGCGTTCTTGTGGAGGGCTTAGTTGCCGGTGGGTTGCACACTGCCAAGCCCTCCAGCTTGAGGGCTCAATTACAGGCAAATTGAGGGCAACTGGAAGTCTATTCTTACGGTTGCTTGACCGCCCAGACTCAGCACAGCACGGAGAGCACAAGGCTCACAGGGCCCCTGGCTGGGGTCTGCAGCCCCACACACGCAGAGGCAGACTCGGTGAGTGCCCAGAAGTTGCCTGACAGACCTCATTTCCCTAGTGCTCTCCTCCCCAGCAGAGACGTGTGCAGGTGGTTGGGGCCTGCCCCTGCGTGTCTGGGCTCCCATCCACAGCCCCAGCTCAGGGAAGCAGCTCCTGAGCCAAGACCTGTGGCAGGCGCCGGGGGCCCCGCCTGGAAGCCTAGTTTACAGCATGCGGGAAGCGAGCCTCCTCGGGAGAAGAGAAGGCAGCCCTGCTGTGTGCAGCTGCATTCACTTCTTTGGCAGAGCCGAGTGCGCCTCCAGGACGGCAGAGCTCCAGCTCTGCTCAGAGGCCTGATCTGGCAGAGTGCTGGCGTGAGGCTGCTCTGCCCTGGGCGAGCCTTGCCCAGACTTGCCTCGCGGCTCGGCTTTCAATCCAGAAAGGAGCGGGCTGCGCGAGACTGGGAGATGCTACTGGCGCCTTCCTGGCCTCAGCTCCACTCCTGCCTTCCCTTTGCACCTAGTCCCAAGGCGTTCTTGTGGAGGGCTTAGTTGCCTGTGGGTTGCACACTGCCAAGCGTTCCAGCTTGAGGGCTCTAGTAGAGGCAAAGTGAGGGCAACTGGAAGTCTATTCTTACGGTTGCTTGACTGCCCAGACTCAGCACAGCATGGAGAGCACAAGGCTCACAGGGCCTCTGGCTGTGGTCTGCTGCCCCACACACGCGGAGGCTGACTCGGTGAGCGCCCAGAAGGTGCCTGACAGACGTCATTTCCCTAGTGCTCTCCTCCCCAGCAGAGACGTGTGCAGGTGGTTGGGGCCTGCCCCTGCGTGTCTGGGCTCCCGTCCACAGCCCCAGGTCAGGGAAGCAGCTCCTCAGCCAAGACCTGTAGGAGGCGCGGGGCGCCCCCGCCTGGAAGCCTAGTGCACAGCATGAGGGAAGCGAGCCTCCTTGGGAGAAGAGGAGGCAGCCCAGATGCGTGGGGCTGCAATGACTGCTTGGGCGGAGCCGCGTGCGCCTCCAGTACGGCAGAGCTCCAGCTCTGCTTACAGGCCCGATCTGGCAGAGTGCTGGCGTGAGGCTGCTCTGCCCTGGGCGAGCCTTGCCCAGACTTGCCTCGCGCCTAGGCTTCCAGTCCAGGAAGGAGCAGGCTGCGAGAGACTGTGAGATGCTACTGGCGCCTTCCTGGCCTCAGCTCCACTCCTGCCTTGCCTTTGCACCTAGTCCTCAGGCGTTCTTGTGGAGGGCTTAGTTGCCGGTGGGTTGCACATGGCCAAGCGCTCCAGCAGTGAGGGCTCTATTAGAGGCAATGGGAGGGCAACTGCAGGGCTCCTCCAGCGGTTGCTTGACCGCCCAGACTCAGCACAGCACGTAAAGCACAAGGCTCACAGGGCCCCTGGCTGGGGTCTGCAGCCCCACACAAGCGGAGGCTGACTCGGTGAGCGCCCAGAAGGTGCCTGACAGACCTCATTTCCCTAGTGCTCTCCTCCCCAGCAGAGACGTGTGCAGGTGGTTGGGGCCTGCCCCTGCGTGTCTGGGCTCCCGTCCACAGCCCCAGCTCAGGGAAGCAGCTCCTGAGCCAAGACCTGTGGGAGGCGCAGGGGACCCCGCCTGGAAGCCTAGTTTACAGCATGTGGGAAGCGAGCCTCCTCGGGAGAAGAGAAGGCAGCCCTGCTGTGTGCGGCTGCATTCACTGCTTTGGCGGAGCCGAGTGCGCCTCCAGTACGGCAGAGCTCCAGCTCTGCTCAGAGGCCCGATCTGGCAGAGTGCTGGCGTGAGGCTGCTCTGCCCTGGGCGAGCCTTGCCCTGACTTGCCTCGCGGCTAGGCTTCCAGTCCAGAAAGGAGCGGGCTGCGCGAGACTGGGAGATGCTACTGGCGCCTTCCTGGCCTCAGCTCCACTCCTGCCTTCCCTTTGCACCTAGTCCCAAGGCGTTCTTGTGGAGGGCTTAGTTGCCGGTGGGTTGCACACTGCCAAGCGTTCCAGCTTGAGGGCTCTAGTAGAGGCAAAGTGAGGGCAACTGGAAGTCTATTCTTATGGTTGCTTGACTGCCCAGACTCAGCACAGCATGGAGAGCACAAGGCTCACAGGGCCTCTGGCTGTGGTCTGCAGCCCCACACACGCGGAGGCTGACTCGGTGAGCGCCCAGAAGGTGCCTGACAGACGTCATTTCCCTAGTGCTCTCCTCCCCAGCAGAGACGTGTGCAGGTGGTTGGGGCCTGCCCCTGCGTGTCTGGGCTCCCGTCCACAGCCCCAGGTCAGGGAAGCAGCTCCTCAGCCAAGACCTGTAGGAGGCGCGGGGCGCCCCCGCTTGGAAGCCTAGTGCACAGCATGAGGGAAGCGAGCCTCCTTGGGAGAAGAGGAGGCAGCCCAGATGCGTGGGGCTGCAATCACTGCTTGGGCGGAGCCGAGTGCGCCTCCAGTACGGCAGAGCTCCAGCTCTGCTCAGAGGCCCGATCTGGCAGAGTGCTGGCGTGAGGCTGCTCTGCCCTGGGCGAGCCTTGCCCAGACTTGCCTCGCGCCTAGGCTTCCAGTCCAGGAAGGAGCAGGCTGCGAGAGACTGGGAGATGCTACTGGCGCCTTCCTGGCCTCAGCTCCACTCCTGCCTTGCCTTTGCACCTAGTCCTCAGGCGTTCTTATGGAGGGCTTAGTTGCCGGTGGGTTGCACACGGCCAAGCGCTCCAGCAGTGAGGACTCTATTAGAGGCAATGGGAGGGAAACTGCAGGGCTCCTCCAGCGGTTGCTTGACCGCCCAGACTCAGCACAGCACGGAGAGCACAAGGCTCACAGGGCCCCTGGCTGGGGTGTGCAGCCCCACACACGCGGAAGCTGACTCGGTGAGCGCCCAGAAGGTGCCTGACAGACGTCATTTCCCTAGTGCTCTCCTCCCCAGCAGAGACGTGTGCAGGTGGTTTGGGCCTGCCCCTGCGTGTCTGGGCTCCCGTCCACAGCCCCAGCTCAGGGAAGCAGCTCCTGAGCCAAGACCTGTGGGAGGCGCAGGGGGCCCCGCCTGGAAGCCTAGTTTACAGCATGTGGGAAGCGAGCCTCCTCGGGAGAAGAGAAGGCAGCCCTGCTGTGTTCGGCTGCATTCACTGCTTTGGCGGAGCCGAGTGCGCCTCCAGTACGGCAGAGCTCCAGCTCTGCTCAGAGGCACGATCTGGCAGAGTGCTGGCGTGAGGCTGCTCTGCCCTGGGCGAGCCTTGCCCTGACTTTCCTCGCGGCTAGGCTTCCAGTCCAAAAAGGAGCGGGCTGCGCGAGACTGGGAGATGCTACTGGCGCCTTCCTGGCTTCAGCTCCACTCCTGCCTTCCCTTTGCACCTAGTCCCAAGGCGTTCTTGTGGAGGGCTTAGTTGCCTGTGGGTTGCACACTGCCAAGCGTTCCAGCTTGAGGGCTCTAGTAGAGGCAAAGTGAGGGCAACTGGAAGTCTATTCTTACGGTTGCTTGACTGCCCAGACTCAGCACAGCATGGAGAGCACAAGGCTCACAGGGCCTCTGGCTGTGGTCTGCAGCCCCACACACGCGGAGGCTGACTCGGTGAGCGCCCAGAAGGTGCCTGACAGACGTCATTTCCCTAGTGCTCTCCTCCCCAGCAGAGACGTGTGCAGGTGGTTGGGGCCTGCCCCTGCGTGTCTGGGCTCCCGTCCACAGCCCCAGGTCAGGGAAGCAGCTCCTCAGCCAAGACCTGTAGGAGGCGCGGGGCGCCCCCGCCTGGAAGCCTAGTGCACAGCATGAGGGAAGCGAGCCTCCTTGGGAGAAGAGAAGGCAGCCCAGATGCGTGAGGCTGCAATCACTGCTTGGGCGGAGCCGAGTGCGCCTCCAGTACGGCAGAGCTCCAGCTCTGCTCAGAGGCCCGATCTGGCAGAGTGCTGGCGTGAGGCTGCTCTGCCCTGGGCGAGCCTTGCCCAGACTTGCCTCGCGGCTAGGCTTCCAGTCCAGAAAGGAGCGGGCTGCGCGAGACTGGGAGATGCTACTGGCGCCTTCCTGGCCTCAGCTCCACTCCTGCCTTCCCTTTGCACCTAGTCCCAAGGCGTTCTTGTGGAGGGCTTAGTTGCCGGTGGGTTGCACACTGCCAAGCGTTCCAGCTTGAGGGCTCTAGTAGAGGCAAAGTGAGGGCAACTGGAAGTCTATTCTTACGGTTGCTTGACTGCCCAGACTCAGCACAGCATGGAGAGCACAAGGCTCACAGGGCCTCTGGCTGTGGTCTGCAGCCCCACACACGCGGAGGCTGACTCGGTGAGCGCCCAGAAGGTGCCTGACAGACGTCATTTCCCTAGTGCTCTCCTCCCCAGCAGAGACGTGTGCAGGTGGTTGGGGCCTGCCCCTGCGTGTCTGGGCTCCCGTCCACAGCCCCAGGTCAGGGAAGCAGCTCCTCAGCCAAGACCTGTAGGAGGCGCGGGGCGCCCCCGCTTGGAAGCCTAGTGCACAGCATGAGGGAAGCGAGCCTCCTTGGGAGAAGAGGAGGCAGCCCAGATGCGTGGGGCTGCAATCACTGCTTGGGCGGAGCCGAGTGCGCCTCCAGTACGGCAGAGCTCCAGCTCTGCTCAGAGGCCCGATCTGGCAGAGTGCTGGCGTGAGGCTGCTCTGCCCTGGGCGAGCCTTGCCCAGACTTGCCTCGCGCCTAGGCTTCCAGTCCAGGAAGGAGCAGGCTGCGAGAGACTGGGAGATGCTACTGGCGCCTTCCTGGCCTCAGCTCCACTCCTGCCTTGCCTTTGCACCTAGTCCTCAGGCGTTCTTATGGAGGGCTTAGTTGCCGGTGGGTTGCACACGGCCAAGCGCTCCAGCAGTGAGGACTCTATTAGAGGCAATGGGAGGGAAACTGCAGGGCTCCTCCAGCGGTTGCTTGACCGCCCAGACTCAGCACAGCACGGAGAGCACAAGGCTCACAGGGCCCCTGGCTGGGGTGTGCAGCCCCACACACGCGGAAGCTGACTCGGTGAGCGCCCAGAAGGTGCCTGACAGACGTCATTTCCCTAGTGCTCTCCTCCCCAGCAGAGACGTGTGCAGGTGGTTTGGGCCTGCCCCTGCGTGTCTGGGCTCCCGTCCACAGCCCCAGCTCAGGGAAGCAGCTCCTGAGCCAAGACCTGTGGGAGGCGCAGGGGGCCCCGCCTGGAAGCCTAGTTTACAGCATGTGGGAAGCGAGCCTCCTCGGGAGAAGAGAAGGCAGCCCTGCTGTGTTCGGCTGCATTCACTGCTTTGGCGGAGCCGAGTGCGCCTCCAGTACGGCAGAGCTCCAGCTCTGCTCAGAGGCACGATCTGGCAGAGTGCTGGCGTGAGGCTGCTCTGCCCTGGGCGAGCCTTGCCCTGACTTTCCTCGCGGCTAGGCTTCCAGTCCAAAAAGGAGCGGGCTGCGCGAGACTGGGAGATGCTACTGGCGCCTTCCTGGCTTCAGCTCCACTCCTGCCTTCCCTTTGCACCTAGTCCCAAGGCGTTCTTGTGGAGGGCTTAGTTGCCTGTGGGTTGCACACTGCCAAGCGTTCCAGCTTGAGGGCTCTAGTAGAGGCAAAGTGAGGGCAACTGGAAGTCTATTCTTACGGTTGCTTGACTGCCCAGACTCAGCACAGCATGGAGAGCACAAGGCTCACAGGGCCTCTGGCTGTGGTCTGCAGCCCCACACACGCGGAGGCTGACTCGGTGAGCGCCCAGAAGGTGCCTGACAGACGTCATTTCCCTAGTGCTCTCCTCCCCAGCAGAGACGTGTGCAGGTGGTTGGGGCCTGCCCCTGCGTGTCTGGGCTCCCGTCCACAGCCCCAGGTCAGGGAAGCAGCTCCTCAGCCAAGACCTGTAGGAGGCGCGGGGCGCCCCCGCCTGGAAGCCTAGTGCACAGCATGAGGGAAGCGAGCCTCCTTGGGAGAAGAGAAGGCAGCCCAGATGCGTGAGGCTGCAATCACTGCTTGGGCGGAGCCGAGTGCGCCTCCAGTACGGCAGAGCTCCAGCTCTGCTCAGAGGCCCGATCTGGCAGAGTGCTGGCGTGAGGCTGCTCTGCCCTGGGCGAGCCTTGCCCAGACTTGCCTCGCGGCTAGGCTTCCAGTCCAGAAAGGAGCGGGCTGCGCGAGACTGGGAGATGCTACTGGCGCCTTCCTGGCCTCAGCTCCACTCCTGCCTTCTCTTTGCACCTAGTCCCAAGGCGTTCTTTTGGAGGGCTTAGTTGCCTGTGGGTTGCACACTGCCAAGCGTTCCAGCTTGAGGGCTCTAGTAGAGGCAAAGTGAGGGCAACTGGAAGTCTATTCTTACGGTTGCTTGACTGCCCAGACTCAGCACAGCATGGAGAGCACAAGGCTCATAGGGCCTCTGGCTGTGGTCTGCAGCCCCACACACGCGGAGGCTGACTCGGTGAGCGCCCAGAAGGTGCCTGACAGACGTCATTTCCCTAGTGCTCTCCTCCCCAGCAGAGACGTGTGCAGGTGGTTGGGGCCTGCCCCTGCGTGTCTGGGCTCCTGTCCACAGCCCCAGGTCAGGGAAGCAGCTCCTCAGCCAAGACCTGTAGGAGGCGCGGGGCGCCCCCGCCTGGAAGCCTAGTGCACAGCATGAGGGAAGCGAGCCTCCTTGGGAGAAGAGGAGGCAGCCCAGATGCGTGGGGCTGCAATGACTGCTTGGGCGGAGCCGCGTGCGCCTGCAGTACGGCAGAGCTCCAGCTCTGCTCAGAGGCCCGATCTGGCAGAGTGCTGGCGTGAGGCTGCTCTGCCCTGGGCGAGCCTTGCCCAGACTTGCCTCGCGCCTAGGCTTCCAGTCCAGGAAGGAGCAGGCTGCGAGAGACTGGGAGATGCTACTGGCGCCTTCCTGGCCTCAGCTCCACTCCTGCCTTGCCTTTGCACCTAGTCCTCAGGCGTTCTTGTGAAGGGCTTAGTTGCCGGTGGGTTGCACACGGCCAAGCGCTCCAGCAGTGAGGGCTCTATTAGAGGCAATGGGAGGGCAACTGCAGGGCTCCTCCAGCGGTTGCTTGACCGCCCAGACTCAGCACAGCACGTAAAGCACAAGGCTCACAGGGCCCCTGGCTGGGGTCTGCAGCCCCACACAAGCGGAGGCTGACTCGGTGAGCGCCCAGAAGGTGCCTGACAGACCTCATTTCCCTAGTGCTCTCCTCCCCAGCAGAGACGTGTGCAGGTGGTTGGGGCCTGCCCCTGCGTGTCTGGGCTCCCGTCCACAGCCCCAGCTCAGGGAAGCAGCTCCTGAGCCAAGACCTGTGGGAGGCGCAGGGGACCCCGCCTGGAAGCCTAGTTTACAGCATGTGGGAAGCGAGCCTCCTCGGGAGAAGAGAAGGCAGCCCTGCTGTGTGCGGCTGCATTCACTGCTTTGGCGGAGCCGAGTGCGCCTCCAGTACGGCAGAGCTCCAGCTCTGCTCAGAGGCCCGATCTGGCAGAGTGCTGGCGTGAGGCTGCTCTGCCCTGGGCGAGCCTTGCCCTGACTTGCCTCGCGGCTAGGCTTCCAGTCCAGAAAGGAGCGGGCTGCGCGAGACTGGGAGATGCTACTGGCGCCTTCCTGGCTTCAGCTCCACTCCTGCCTTCCCTTTGCACCTAGTCCCAAGGCGTTCTTGTGGAGGGCTTAGTTGCCTGTGGGTTGCACACTGCCAAGCGTTCCAGCTTGAGGGCTCTAGTAGAGGCAAAGTGAGGGCAACTGGAAGTCTATTCTTACGGTTGCTTGACTGCCCAGACTCAGCACAGCATGGAGAGCACAAGGCTCACAGGGCCTCTGGCTGTGGTCTGCAGCCCCACACACGCGGAGGCTGACTCGGTGAGCGCCCAGAAGGTGCCTGACAGACCTCATTTCCCTAGTGCTCTCCTCCCCAGCAGAGACGTGTGCAGGTGGTTGGGGCCTGCCCCTGCGTGTCTGGGCTCCCGTCCACAGCCCCAGGTCAGGAAAGCAGCTCCTCAGCCAAGACCTGTAGGAGGCGCGGGGCGCCCCCGCCTGGAAGCCTAGTGCACAGCATGAGGGAAGCGAGCCTCCTTGGGAGAAGAGAAGGCAGCCCAGATGCGTGGGGCTGCAATCACTGCTTGGGCGGAGCCGAGTGCGCCTCCAGTACGGCAGAGCTCCAGCTCTGCTCAGAGGCCCGATCTGGCAGAGTGCTGGCGTGAGGCTGCTCTGCCCTGGGCGAGCCTTGCCCAGACTTGCCTCGCGGCTAGGCTTCCAGTCCAGAAAGGAGCGGGCTGCGCGAGACTGGGAGATGCTACTGGCGCCTTCCTGGCCTCAGCTCCACTCCTGCCTTCCCTTTGCACCTAGTCCCAAGGCGTTCTTGTGGAGGGCTTAGTTGCCTGTGGGTTGCACACTGCCAAGCGTTCCAGCTTGAGGGCTCTAGTAGAGGCAAAGTGAGGGCAACTGGAAGTCTATTCTTACGGTTGCTTGACCGCCCAGACTCAGCACAGCACGGAGAGCACAAGGCTCACAGGGCCTCTGGCTGTGGTCTGCAGCCCCACACACGCGGAGGCTGACTCGGTGAGCGCCCAGAAGGTGCCTGACAGACGTCATTTCCCTAGTGCTCTCCTCCCCAGCAGAGACGTGTGCAGGTGGTTGGGGCCTGCCCCTGCGTGTCTGGGCTCCCGTCCACAGCCCCAGGTCAGGGAAGCAGCTCCTCAGCCAAGACCTGTAGGAGGCGCGGGGCGCCCCCGCCTGGAAGCCTAGTGCACAGCATGAGGGAAGCGAGCCTCCTTGGGAGAAGAGGAGGCAGCCCAGATGCGTGGGGCTGCAATGACTGCTTGGGCGGAGCCGCGTGCGCCTCCAGTACGGCAGAGCTCCAGCTCTGCTCAGAGGCCCGATCTGGCAGAGTGCTGGCGTGAGGCTGCTCTGCCCTGGGCGAGCCTTGCCCAGACTTGCCTCGCGCCTAGGCTTCCAGTCCAGGAAGGAGCAGGCTGCGAGAGACTGGGAGATGCTACTGGCGCCTTCCTGGCCTCAGCTCCACTCCTGCCTTGCCTTTGCACCTAGTCCTCAGGCGTTCTTGTGAAGGGCTTAGTTGCCGGTGGGTTGCACACGGCCAAGCGCTCCAGCAGTGAGGGCTCTATTAGAGGCAATGGGAGGGCAACTGCAGGGCTCCTCCAGCGGTTGCTTGACCGCCCAGACTCAGCACAGCACGTAAAGCACAAGGCTCACAGGGCCCCTGGCTGGGGTCTGCAGCCCCACACAAGCGGAGGCTGACTCGGTGAGCGCCCAGAAGGTGCCTGACAGACCTCATTTCCCTAGTGCTCTCCTCCCCAGCAGAGACGTGTGCAGGTGGTTGGGGCCTGCCCCTGCGTGTCTGGGCTCCCGTCCACAGCCCCAGCTCAGGGAAGCAGCTCCTGAGCCAAGACCTGTGGGAGGCGCAGGGGACCCCGCCTGGAAGACTAGTTTACAGCATGTGGGAAGCGAGCCTCCTCGGGAGAAGAGAAGGCAGCCCTGCTGTGTGCGGCTGCATTCACTTCTTTGGCGGAGCCGAGTGCGCCTCCAGTACGGCAGAGCTCCAGCTCTGCTCAGAGGCCCGATCTGGCAGAGTGCTGGCGTGAGGCTGCTCTGCCCTGGGCGAGCCTTGCCCTGACTTGCCTCGCGGCTAGGCTTCCAGTCCAGAAAGGAGCGGGCTGCGCGAGACTGGGAGATGCTACTGGCGCCTTCCTGGCCTCAGCTCCACTCCTGCCTTCCCTTTGCACCTAGTCCCAAGGCGTTCTTGTGGAGGGCTTAGTTGCCGGTGGGTTGCACACTGCCAAGCGTTCCAGCTTGAGGGCTCTAGTAGAGGCAAAGTGAGGGCAACTGGAAGTCTATTCTTACGGTTGCTTGACTGCCCAGACTCAGCACAGCATGGAGAGCACAAGGCTCACAGGGCCTCTGGCTGTGGTCTGCAGCCCCACACACGCGGAGGCTGACTCGGTGAGCGCCCAGAAGGTGCCTGACAGACCTCATTTCCCTAGTGCTCTCCTCCCCAGCAGAGACGTGTGCAGGTGGTTGGGGCCTGCCCCTGCGTGTCTGGGCTCCCGTCCACAGCCCCAGGTCAGGGAAGCAGCTCCTCAGCCAAGACCTGTAGGAGGCGCGGGGCGCCCCCGCCTGGAAGCCTAGTGCACAGCATGAGGGAAGCGAGCCTCCTTGGGAGAAGAGAAGGCAGCCCAGATGCGTGGGGCTGCAATCACTGCTTGGGCGGAGCCGAGTGCGCCTCCAGTACGGCAGAGCTCCAGCTCTGCTCAGAGGCCCGATCTGGCAGAGTGCTGGCGTGAGGCTGCTCTGCCCTGGGCGAGCCTTGCCCAGACTTGCCTCGCGGCTAGGCTTCCAGTCCAGAAAGGAGCGGGCTGCGCGAGACTGGGAGATGCTACTGGCGCCTTCCTGGCCTCAGCTCCACTCCTGCCTTCCCTTTGCACCTAGTCCCAAGGCGTTCTTGTGGAGGGCTTAGTTGCCTGTGGGTTGCACACTGCCAAGCGTTCCAGCTTGAGGGCTCTAGTAGAGGCAAAGTGAGGGCAACTGGAAGTCTATTCTTACGGTTGCTTGACCGCCCAGACTCAGCACAGCACGGAGAGCACAAGGCTCACAGGGCCTCTGGCTGTGGTCTGCAGCCCCACACACGCGGAGGCTGACTCGGTGAGCGCCCAGAAGGTGCCTGACAGACGTCATTTCCCTAGTGCTCTCCTCCCCAGCAGAGACGTGTGCAGGTGGTTGGGGCCTGCCCCTGCGTGTCTGGGCTCCCGTCCACAGCCCCAGGTCAGGGAAGCAGCTCCTCAGCCAAGACCTGTAGGAGGCGCGGGGCGCCCCCGCCTGGAAGCCTAGTGCACAGCATGAGGGAAGCGAGCCTCCTTGGGAGAAGAGGAGGCAGCCCAGATGCGTGGGGCTGCAATGACTGCTTGGGCGGAGCCGCGTGCGCCTCCAGTACGGCAGAGCTCCAGCTCTGCTCAGAGGCCCGATCTGGCAGAGTGCTGGCGTGAGGCTGCTCTGCCCTGGGCGAGCCTTGCCCAGACTTGCCTCGCGCCTAGGCTTCCAGTCCAGGAAGGAGCAGGCTGCGAGAGACTGGGAGATGCTACTGGCGCCTTCCTGGCCTCAGCTCCACTCCTGCCTTGCCTTTGCACCTAGTCCTCAGGCGTTCTTGTGAAGGGCTTAGTTGCCGGTGGGTTGCACACGGCCAAGCGCTCCAGCAGTGAGGGCTCTATTAGAGGCAATGGAAGGGCAACTGCAGGGCTCCTCCAGCGGTTGCTTGACCGCCCAGACTCAGCACAGCACGTAAAGCACAAGGCTCACAGGGCCCCTGGCTGGGGTCTGCAGCCCCACACAAGCGGAGGCTGACTCGGTGAGCGCGCAGAAGGTGCCTGACAGACCTCATTTCCCTAGTGCTCTCCTCCCCAGCAGAGACGTGTGCAGGTGGTTGGGGCCTGCCCCTGCGTGTCTGGGCTCCCGTCCACAGCCCCAGCTCAGGGAAGCAGCTCCTGAGCCAAGACCTGTGGGAGGCGCAGGGGACCCCGCCTGGAAGACTAGTTTACAGCATGTGGGAAGCGAGCCTCCTCGGGAGAAGAGAAGGCAGCCCTGCTGTGTGCGGCTGCATTCACTTCTTTGGCGGAGCCGAGTGCGCCTCCAGGACGGCAGAGCTCCAGCTCTGCTCAGAGGCCCGATCTGGCAGAGTGCTGGCGTGAGGCTGCTCTGCCCTGGGCGAGCCTTGCCCTGACTTGCCTCGCGGCTAGGCTTCCAGTCCAGAAAGGAGCGGGCTGCGCGAGACTGGGAGATGCTACTGGCGCCTTCCTGGCCTCAGCTCCACTCCTGCCTTCCCTTTGCACCTAGTCCCAAGGCGTTCTTGTGGAGGGCTTAGTTGCCGGTGGGTTGCACACTGCCAAGCGTTCCAGCTTGAGGGCTCTAGTAGAGGCAAAGTGAGGGCAACTGGAAGTCTATTCTTACGGTTGCTTGACTGCCCAGACTCAGCACAGCATGGAGAGCACAAGGCTCACAGGGCCTCTGGCTGTGGTCTGCAGCCCCACACACGCGGAGGCTGACTCGGTGAGCGCCCAGAAGGTGCCTGACAGACGTCATTTCCCTAGTGCTCTCCTCCCCAGCAGAGACGTGTGCAGGTGGTTGGGGCCTGCCCCTGCGTGTCTGGGCTCCCGTCCACAGCCCCAGGTCAGGGAAGCAGCTCCTCAGCCAAGACCTGTAGGAGGCGCGGGGCGCCCCCGCTTGGAAGCCTAGTGCACAGCATGAGGGAAGCGAGCCTCCTTGGGAGAAGAGGAGGCAGCCCAGATGCGTGGGGCTGCAATCACTGCTTGGGCGGAGCCGAGTGCGCCTCCAGTACGGCAGAGCTCCAGCTCTGCTCAGAGGCCCGATCTGGCAGAGTGCTGGCGTGAGGCTGCTCTGCCCTGGGCGAGCCTTGCCCTGACTTGCCTCGCGGCTAGGCTTCCAGTCCAGAAAGGAGCGGGCTGCGCGAGACTGGGAGATGCTACTGTCGCCTTCCTGGCCTCAGCTCCACTCCTGCCTTCCCTTTGCACCTAGTCCCAAGGCGTTCTTGTGGAGGGCTTAGTTGCCTGTGGGTTGCACACTGCCAAGCGTTCCAGCTTGAGGGCTCTAGTAGAGGCAAAGTGAGGGCAACTGGAAGTCTATTCTTACGGTTGCTTGACTGCCCAGACTCAGCACAGCATGGAGAGCACAAGGCTCACAGGGCCTCTGGCTGTGGTCTGCAGCCCCACACACGCGGAGGCTGACTCGGTGAGCGCCCAGAAGGTGCCTGACAGACGTCATTTCCCTAGTGCTCTCCTCCCCAGCAGAGACGTGTGCAGGTGGTTGGGGCCTGCCCCTGCGTGTCTGGGCTCCCGTCCACAGCCCCAGGTCAGGGAAGCAGCTCCTCAGCCAAGACCTGTAGGAGGCGCGGGGCGCCCCCGCCTGGAAGCCTAGTGCACAGCATGAGGGAAGCGAGCCTCCTTGGGAGAAGAGGAGGCAGCCCAGATGCGTGGGGCTGCAATCACTGCTTGGGCGGAGCCGAGTGCGCCTCCAGTACGGCAGAGCTCCAGCTCTGCTCAGAGGCCCGATCTGGCAGAGTGCTGGCGTGAGGCTGCTCTGCCCTGGGCGAGCCTTGCCCAGACTTGCCTCGCGCCTAGGCTTCCAGTCCAGGAAGGAGCAGGCTGCGAGAGACTGGGAGATGCTACTGGCGCCTTCCTGGCCTCAGCTCCACTTCTGCCTTGCCTTTGCACCTAGTCCTCAGGCGTTCTTGTGGAGGGCTTAGTTGCCGGTGGGTTGCACACGGCCAAGCGCTCCAGCAGTGAGGGCTCTATTAGAGGCAATGGGAGGGCAACTGCAGGGCTCCTCCAGCGGTTGCTTGACCGCCCAGACTCAGCACAGCACGGAGAGCACAAGGCTCACAGGGGCCCTGGCTGGGGTCTGCAGCCCCACACACGCGGAAGCTGACTCGGTGAGCGCCCAGAAGGTGCCTGACAGACGTCATTTCCCTAGTGCTCTCCTCCCCAGCAGAGACGTGTGCAGGTGGTTAGGGCCTGCCCCTGCGTGTCTGGGCTCCCGTCCACAGCCCCAGCTCAGGGAAGCAGCTCCTGAGCCAAGAACTGTGGGAGGCGCAGGGGGCCCCGCCTGGAAGCCTAGTTTACAGCATGTGGGAAGCGAGCCTCCTCGGGAGAAGAGAAGGCAGCCCTGCTGTGTGCGGATGCTTTCACTGCTTTGGCGGAGCCAATTGCGCCTCCAGTACGACAGAGCTCCAGCACTGCTCAGAGGCCCGATCTGGCAGAGTTGATGGCGTGAGGCTGCTCTGCCCTGGGCGAGCCTTGCCCAGACTTGCCTCGCGGCTAGGCTTCCAGTCCAGAAAGGAGCGTGCTGCGCGAGACTGGGAGATGCTACTGGCGCGTTCCTGGCCTCAGCTCCACTGCTGCCTTGCCTTTGCACCTAGTCCCCAGGCGTTCTTGTGGAGGGCTTAGTTGGCGGTGGATTGCACACTGCCAAGCGCTCCAGCTTGAGGGCTCTATTAGAGGCAAAGTGAGGGCAACTGGAAGTCTATTCTTACGGTTGCTTGACCGCCCAGACTCAGCACAGCACGGAGAGCACAAAGCTCACAGGGCCTCTGGCTGTGGTCTGCAGCCCCACACACGCGGAGGCTGACTCGGTGAGTGCCCAGAAGGTGCCTGACAGACGTCATTTCCCTAGTGCTCTCTTCCCCAGCTGAGACGTGTGCAGGTGGTTGGGGCCTGCCCCTGCGTGTCTAAGCTCCCGTCCACAGCCACAGCTCAGGGAAGCAGCTCCTCAGCCAAGACCTGTAGGAGGCGCGGGGCGCCCCCGCCTGGAAGCCTAGTGCACAGCATGAGGGAAGCGAGCCTCCTTGGGAGAAGAGGAGGCAGCCCAGATGCGTGGGGCTGCAATCACTGGTGGGCGGAGCCGAGTGCGCCTCCAGTACGGCAGAGCTCCAGCTCTGCTCAGAGGCCCGATCTGGCAGAGTGCTGGCGTGAGGCTGCTCTGCCCTGGGCGAGCCTTGCCCAGACTTGCCTCGCGGCTAGGCTTCCAGTCCAGAAAGGAGCGGGCTGCGCGAGACTGGGAGATGCTACTGGCGCCTTCCTGGCCTCAGCTCCACTCCTGCCCTGCCTTTGCACCTAGTCCCCAGGCGTTCTTGTGGAGGGCTTAGTTGCCGGTGGGTTGCACACTGCCAAGCCCTCCAGCTTGAGGGCTCAATTACAGGCAAATTGAGGGCAACTGGAAGTCTATTCTTACGGTTGCTTGACCGCCCAGACTCAGCACAGCACGGAGAGCACAAGGCTCACAGGGCCCCTGGCTGGGGTCTGCAGCCCCACACACGCAGAGGCTGACTCGGTGAGTGCCCAGAAGTTGCCTGACAGACCTCATTTCCCTAGTGCTCTCCTCCCCAGCCGAGACGTGTGCAGGTGGTTGGGGCCTGCCCCTGCGTGTCTGGGCTCCCGTCCACAGCCCCAGCTCAGGGAAGCAGCTCCTGAGCCAAGACCTGTGGGAGGCGCAGGGGACCCCGCCTGGAAGCCTAGTTTACAGCATGTGGGAAGCGAGCCTCCTCGGGAGAAGAGAAGGCAGCCCTGCTGTGTGCGGCTGCATTCACTGCTTTGGCGGAGCCGAGTGCGCCTCCAGTACGGCAGAGCTCCAGCTCTGCTCAGAGGCCCGATCTGGCAGAGTGCTGGCGTGAGGCTGCTCTGCCCTGGGCGAGCCTTGCCCTGACTTGCCTCGCGGCTAGGCTTCCAGTCCAGAAAGGAGCGGGCTGCGCGAGACTGGGAGATGCTACTGGCGCCTTCCTGGCCTCAGCTCCACTCCTGCCTTCCCTTTGCACCTAGTCCCCAGGCGTTCTTGTGGAGGGCTTAGTTGCCGGTGGGTTGCACACTGCCAAGCGTTCCAGCTTGAGGGCTCTAGTAGAGGCAAATTGAGGGCAACTTGAAGTCTATTCTTACGGTTGCTTGACCGCCCAGACTCAGCACAGCATGGAGAGCACAAGGCTCACAGGGCCTCTGGCTGTGGTCTGCAGCCCCACACACGCGGAGGCTGACTCGGTGAGCGCCCAGAAGGTGCCTGACAGACGTCATTTCCCTAGTGCTCTCCTCCCCAGCAGAGACGTGTGCAGGTGGTTGGGGCCTGCCCCTGCGTGTCTGGGCTCCCGTCCACAGCCCCAGGTCAGGGAAGCAGCTCCTCAGCCAAGACCTGTAGGAGGCGCGGGGCGCCCCCGCTTGGAAGCCTAGTGCACAGCATGAGGGAAGCGAGCCTCCTTGGGAGAAGAGGAGGCAGCCCAGATGCGTGGGGCTGCAATCACTGCTTGGGCGGAGCCGAGTGCGCCTCCAGTACGGCAGAGCTCCAGCTCTGCTCAGAGGCCCGATCTGGCAGAGTGCTGGCGTGAGGCTGCTCTGCCCTGGGCGAGCCTTGCCCAGACTTGCCTCGCGCCTAGGCTTCCAGTCCAGGAAGGAGCAGGCTGCGAGAGACTGGGAGATGCTACTGGCGCCTTCCTTGCCTCAGCTCCACTCCTGCCTTGCCTTTGCACCTAGTCCTCAGGCGTTCTTATGGAGTGCTAGGTTGCCGGTGGGTTGCACACGGCCAAGCGCTCCAGCAGTGAGGGCTCTATTAGAGGCAATGGGAGGGCAACTGCAGGGCTCCTCCAGCGGTTGCTTGACCGCCCAGACTCAGCACAGCACGGAGAGCACAAGGCTCACAGGGCCCCTGGCTGGGGTGTGCAGCCCCACACACGCGGAAGCTGACTCGGTGAGCGCCCAGAAGGTGCCTGACAGACGTCATTTCCATAGTGCTCTCCTCCCCAGCAGAGACGTGTGCAGGTGGTTTGGGCCTGCCCCTGCGTGTCTGGGCTCCCGTCCACAGCCCCAGCTCAGGGAAGCAGCTCCTGAGCCAAGACCTGTGGGAGGCGCAGGGGGCCCCGCCTGGAAGCCTAGTTTACAGCATGTAGGAAGCGAGCCTCCTCGGGAGAAGAGAAGGCAGCCCTGCTGTGTGCGGCTGCATTCACTGCTTTGGCGGAGCCGAGTGCGCCTCCAGTACGGCAGAGCTCCAGCTCTGCTCAGAGGCCCGATCTGGCAGAGTGCTGGCGTGAGGCTGCTCTGCCCTGGGCGAGCCTTGCCCTGACTTGCCTCGCGGCTAGGCTTCCAGTCCAGAAAGGAGCGGGCTGCGCGAGACTGGGAGATGCTACTGGCGCCTTCCTGGCCTCAGCTCCACTCCTGCCTTCCCTTTGCACCTAGTCCCAAGGCGTTCTTGTGGAGGGCTTAGTTGCCTGTGGGTTGCACACTGCCAAGCGTTCCAGCTTGAGGGCTCTAGTAGAGGCAAAGTGAGGGCAACTGGAAGTCTATTCTTACGGTTGCTTGACTGCCCAGACTCAGCACGGCATGGAGAGCACAAGGCTCACAGGGCCTCTGGCTGTGGTCTGCAGCCCCACACACGCGGAGGCTGACTCGGTGAGCGCCCAGAAGGTGCCTGACAGACGTCATTTCCCTAGTGCTCTCCTCCCCAGCAGAGACGTGTGCAGGTGGTTGGGGCCTGCCCCTGCGTGTCTGGGCTCCCGTCCACAGCCCCAGGTCAGGGAAGCAGCTCCTCAGCCAAGACCTGTAGGAGGCGCGGGGCGCCCCCGCCTGGAAGCCTAGTGCAGAGCATGAGGGAAGCGAGCCTCCTTGGGAGAAGAGGAGGCAGCCCAGATGCGTGGGGCTCCAATCACTGCTTGGGCGGAGCCGAGTGCGCCTCCAGTACGGCAGAGCTCCAGCTCTGCTCAGAGGCCCGATCTGGCAGAGTGCTGGCGTGAGGCTGCTCTGCCCTGGGCGAGCCTTGCCCAGACTTGCCTCGCGCCTAGGCTTCCAGTCCAGGAAGGAGCAGGCTGCGAGAGACTGGGAGATGCTACTGGCGCCTTCCTGGCCTCAGCTCCACTTCTGCCTTGCCTTTGCACCTAGTCCTCAGGCGTTCTTGTGGAGGGCTTAGTTGCCGGTGGGTTGCACACGGCCAAGCGCTCCAGCAGTCAGGGCTCTATTAGAGGCAATGGGAGGGCAACTGCAGGGCTCCTCCAGCGGTTGCTTGACCGCCCAGACTCAGCACAGCACGGAGAGCACAAGGCTCACAGGGGCCCTGGCTGGGGTCTGCAGCCCAACACACGCGGAAGCTGACTCGGTGAGCGCCCAGAAGGTGCCTGACATACGTCATTTCCCTAGTGCTCTCCTCCCCAGCAGAGACGTGTGCAGGTGGTTTGGGCCTGCCCCTGCGTGTCTGGGCTCCCGTCCACAGCCCCAGCTCAGGGAAGCAGCTCCTGAGCCAAGACCTGTGGGAGGCGCAGGGGGCCCCGCCTGGAAGCCTAGTTTACAGCATGTGGGAAGCGAGCCTCCTCGGGAGAAGAGAAGGCAGCCCTGCTGTGTGCGGATGCTTTCACTGCTTTGGCGGAGCCAATTGCGCCTCCAGTACGACAGAGCTCCAGCACTGCTCAGAGGCCCGATCTGGCAGAGTTGATGGCGTGAGGCTGCTCTGCCCTGGGCGAGCCTTGCCCAGACTTGCTTCGCGGCTAGGCTTCCAGTCCAGAAAGGAGCGTGCTGCGCGAGACTGGGAGATGCTACTGGCGCGTTCCTGGCCTCAGCTCCACTGCTGCCTTGCCTTTGCACCTAGTCCCCAGGCGTTCTTGTGGAGGGCTTAGTTGGCGGTGGATTGCACACTGCCAAGCGCTCCAGCTTGAGGGCTCTATTAGAGGCAAAGTGAGGGCAACTGGAAGTCTATTCTTACGGTTGCTTGACCGCCCAGACTCAGCACAGCACGGAGAGCACAAAGCTCACAGGGCCTCTGGCTGTGGTCTGCAGCCCCACACACGCGGAGGCTGACTCGGTGAGTGCCCAGAAGGTGCCTGACAGACGTCATTTCCCTAGTGCTCTCTTCCCCAGCTGAGACGTGTGCAGGTGGTTGGGGCCTGCCCCTGCGTGTCTGAGCTCCTGTCCACAGCCACAGCTCAGGGAAGCAGCTCCTCAGCCAAGACCTGTAGGAGGCGCGGGGCGCCCCCGCCTGGAAGCCTAGTGCACAGCATGAGGGAAGCGAGCCTCCTTGGGAGAAGAGGAGGCAGCCCAGATGCGTGGGGCTGCAATCACTGGTGGGCGGAGCCGAGTGCGCCTCCAGTACGGCAGAGCTCCAGCTCTGCTCAGAGGCCCGATCTGGCAGAGTGCTGGCGTGAGGCTGCTCTGCCCTGGGCGAGCCTTGCCCTGACTTGCCTCGCGGCTAGGCTTCCAGTCCAGAAAGGAGCGGGCTGCGCGAGACTGGGAGATGCTACTGGCGCCTTCCTGGCCTCAGCTCCACTCCTGCCTTCCCTTTGCACCTAGTCCCAAGGCGTTCTTGTGGAGGGCTTAGTTGCCTGTGGGTTGCACACTGCCAAGCGTTCCAGCTTGAGGGCTCTAGTAGAGGCAAAGTGAGGGCAACTGGAAGTCTATTCTTACGGTTGCTTGACTGCCCAGACTCAGCACGGCATGGAGAGCACAAGGCTCACAGGGCCTCTGGCTGTGGTCTGCAGCCCCACACACGCGGAGGCTGACTCGGTGAGCGCCCAGAAGGTGCCTGACAGACGTCATTTCCCTAGTGCTCTCCTCCCCAGCAGAGACGTGTGCAGGTGGTTGGGGCCTGCCCCTGCGAGTCTGGGCTCCCGTCCACAGCCCCAGGTCAGGGAAGCAGCTCCTCAGCCAAGACCTGTAGGAGGCGCGGGGCGCCCCCGCCTGGAAGCCTAGTGCAGAGCATGAGGGAAGCGAGCCTCCTTGGGAGAAGAGGAGGCAGCCCAGATGCGTGGGGCTCCAATCACTGCTTGGGCGGAGCCGAGTGCGCCTCCAGTACGGCAGAGCTCCAGCTCTGCTCAGAGGCCCGATCTGGCAGAGTGCTGGCGTGAGGCTGCTCTGCCCTGGGCGAGCCTTGCCCAGACTTGCCTCGCGCCTAGGCTTCCAGTCCAGGAAGGAGCAGGCTGCGAGAGACTGGGAGATGCTACTGGCGCCTTCCTGGCCTCAGCTCCACTTCTGCCTTGCCTTTGCACCTAGTCCTCAGGCGTTCTTGTGGAGGGCTTAGTTGCCGGTGGGTTGCACACGGCCAAGCGCTCCAGCAGTCAGGGCTCTATTAGAGGCAATGGGAGGGCAACTGCAGGGCTCCTCCAGCGGTTGCTTGACCGCCCAGACTCAGCACAGCACGGAGAGCACAAGGCTCACAGGGGCCCTGGCTGGGGTCTGCAGCCCAACACACGCGGAAGCTGACTCGGTGAGCGCTCAGAAGGTGCCTGACATACGTCATTTCCCTAGTGCTCTCCTCCCCAGCAGAGACGTGTGCAGGTGGTTTGGGCCTGCCCCTGCGTGTCTGGGCTCCCGTCCACAGCCCCAGCTCAGGGAAGCAGCTCCTGAGCCAAGACCTGTGGGAGGCGCAGGGGGCCCCGCCTGGAAGCCTAGTTTACAGCATGTGGGAAGCGAGCCTCCTCGGGAGAAGAGAAGGCAGCCCTGCTGTGTGCGGATGCTTTCACTGCTTTGGCGGAGCCAATTGCGCCTCCAGTACGACAGAGCTCCAGCACTGCTCAGAGGCCCGATCTGGCAGAGTTGATGGCGTGAGGCTGCTCTGCCCTGGGCGAGCCTTGCCCAGACTTGCTTCGCGGCTAGGCTTCCAGTCCAGAAAGGAGCGTGCTGCGCGAGACTGGGAGATGCTACTGGCGCGTTCCTGGCCTCAGCTCCACTGCTGCCTTGCCTTTGCACCTAGTCCCCAGGCGTTCTTGTGGAGGGCTTAGTTGGCGGTGGATTGCACACTGCCAAGCGCTCCAGCTTGAGGGCTCTATTAGAGGCAAAGTGAGGGCAACTGGAAGTCTATTCTTACGGTTGCTTGACCGCCCAGACTCAGCACAGCACGGAGAGCACAAAGCTCACAGGGCCTCTGGCTGTGGTCTGCAGCCCCACACACGCGGAGGCTGACTCGGTGAGTGCCCAGAAGGTGCCTGACAGACGTCATTTCCCTAGTGCTCTCTTCCCCAGCTGAGACGTGTGCAGGTGGTTGGGGCCTGCCCCTGCGTGTCTGAGCTCCTGTCCACAGCCACAGCTCAGGGAAGCAGCTCCTCAGCCAAGACCTGTAGGAGGCGCGGGGCGCCCCCGCCTGGAAGCCTAGTGCACAGCATGAGGGAAGCGAGCCTCCTTGGGAGAAGAGGAGGCAGCCCAGATGCGTGGGGCTGCAATCACTGGTGGGCGGAGCCGAGTGCGCCTCCAGTACGGCAGAGCTCCAGCTCTGCTCAGAGGCCCGATCTGGCAGAGTGCTGGCGTGAGGCTGCTCTGCCCTGGGCGAGCCTTGCCCAGACTTGCCTCGCGGCTAGGCTTCCAGTCCAGAAAGGAGCGGGCTGCGCGAGACTGGGAGATGCTACTGGCGCCTTCCTGGCCTCAGCTCCACTCCTGCCCTGCCTTTGCACCTAGTCCCCAGGCGTTCTTGTGGAGGGCTTAGTTGCCGGTGGGTTGCACACTGCCAAGCCCTCCAGCTTGAGGGCTCAATTACAGGCAAATTGAGGGCAACTGGAAGTCTATTCTTACGGTTGCTTGACCGCCCAGACTCAGCACAGCACGGAGAGCACAAGGCTCACAGGGCCCCTGGCTGGGGTCTGCAGCCCCACACACGCAGAGGCTGACTCGGTGAGTGCCCAGAAGTTGCCTGACAGACCTCATTTCCCTAGTGCTCTCCTCCCCAGCAGAGACGTGTGCAGGTGGTTGGGGCCTGCCCCTGCGTGTCTGGGCTCCCGTCCACAGCCCCAGCTCAGGGAAGCAGCTCCTGAGCCAAGACCTGTGGCAGGCGCCGGGGGCCCCGCCTGGAAGCCTAGTTTACAGCATGCGGGAAGCGAGCCTCCTCGGGAGAAGAGAAGGCAGCCCTGCTGTGTGCAGCTGCATTCACTGCTTTGGCGGAGCTGAGTGCGCCTCCAGGACGGCAGAGCTCCAGCTCTGCTCAGAGGCCTGATCTGGCAGAGTGCTGGCGTGAGGCTGCTCTGCCCTGGGCGAGCCTTGCCCAGACTTGCCTCGCGGCTAGGCTTCCAATCCAGAAAGGAGCGGGCTGCGCGAGACTGGGAGATGCTACTGGCGCCTTCCTGGCCTCAGCTCCACTCCTGCCTTGCCTTTGCACCTAGTCCCCAGGCGTTCTTGTGGAGGGCTTAGTTGCCGGTGGGTTGCACACTGCCAAGCGCTCCAGCTTGAGGGCTCAGTTAGAGGCAAATTGAGGGCAACTGGAAGTCTATTCTTACGGTTGCTTGACCGCCCAGACTCAGCACAGCACGGAGAGCACAAGGCTCACAGGGCCCCTGGCTGGGGTCTGCAGCCCCGCACACGCAGAGGCTGACTCGGTGAGTGCCCAGAAGTTGCCTGACAGACCTCATTTCCCTAGTGCTCTCCTCCCCAGCAGAGACGTGTGCAGGTGGTTGGGGCCTGCCCCTGCGTGTCTGGGCTCCCATCCACAGCCCCAACTCAGGGAAGCAGCTCCTGTGCCAAGACCTGTGGCAGGCGCCGGGGGCCCCGCCTGGAAGCCTAGTTTACAGCATGTGGGAAGCGAGCCTCCTCGGGAGAAGAGAAGGCAGCCCTGCTGTGTGCGGCTGCATTCACTGCTTTGGCGGAGCCGAGTGCGCCTCCAGTACGGCAGAGCTCCAGCTCTGCTCAGAGGCCCGATCTGGCAGAGTGCTGGCGTGAGGCTGCTCTGCCCTGGGCGAGCCTTGCCCTGACTTGCCTCGCGGCTAGGCTTCCAGTCCAGAAAGGAGCGGGCTGCGCGAGACTGGGAGATGCTACTGGCGCCTTCCTGGCCTCAGCTCCACTCCTGCCTTCCCTTTGCACCTAGTCCCAAGGCGTTCTTGTGGAGGGCTTAGTTGCCTGTGGGTTGCACACTGCCAAGCGTTCCAGCTTGAGGGCTCTAGTAGAGGCAAAGTGAGGGCAACTGGAAGTCTATTCTTACGGTTGCTTGACTGCCCAGACTCAGCACAGCATGGAGAGCACAAGGCTCACAGGGCCTCTGGCTGTGGTCTGCAGCCCCACACACGCGGAGGCTGACTCGGTGAGCGCCCAGAAGGTGCCTGACAGACGTCATTTCCCTAGTGCTCTCCTCCCCAGCAGAGACGTGTGCAGGTGGTTGGGGCCTGCCCCTGCGTGTCTGGGCTCCCGTCCACAGCCCCAGGTCAGGGAAGCAGCTCCTCAGCCAAGACCTGTAGGAGGCGCGGGGCGCCCCCGCCTGGAAGCCTAGTGCACAGCATGAGGGAAGCGAGCCTCCTTGGGAGAAGAGGAGGCAGCCCAGATACGTGGGGCTGCAATCACTGCTTGGGCGGAGCCGAGTGCGCCTCCAGTACGGCAGAGCTCCAGCTCTGCTCAGAGGCCCGATCTGGCAGAGTGCTGGCGTGAGGCTGCTCTGCCCTGGGCGAGCCTTGCCCAGACTTGCCTCGCGCCTAGGCTTCCAGTACAGGAAGGAGCAGGCTGCGAGAGACTGGGAGATGCTACTGGCGCCTTCCTGGCCTCAGCTCCACTGCTGCCTTGCCTTTGCACCTAGTCCCCAGGCGTTCTTGTGGAGGGCTTAGTTGCCGGTGGGTTGCACACGGCCAAGCGCTCCAGCAGTGAGGGCTCTATTAGAGGCAATGGGAGGGCAACTGCAGGGCTCCTCCAGCGGTTGCTTGACCGCCCAGACTCAGCACAGCACGGAGAGCACAAGGCTCACAGGGCCCCTGGCTGGGGTCTGCAGCCCCACACACGCGGAAGCTGACTCGGTGAGCGCCCAGAAGGTGCCTGACAGACGTCATTTCCCTAGTGCTCTCCTCCCCAGCAGAGACGTGTGCAGGTGGTTGGGGCCTGCCCCTGCGTGTCTGGGCTCCCATCCACAGCCCCAGCTCAGGGAAGCAGCTCCTGAGCCAAGACCTGTGGTAGGCGCAGGTGGCCCCGCCTGGAAGCCTAGTTTACAGCATGCGGGAAGCGAGCCTCCTCGGGAGAAGAGAAGGCAGCCCTGCTGTGTGCAGCTGCATTCACTGCTTTGGCGGAGCCGAGTGCGCCTCCAGGACGGCAGAGCTCCAGCTCTGCTCAGAGGCCTGATCTGGCAGTGTGCTGGCGTGAGGCTGCTCTGCCCTGGGCGAGCCTTGCCCAGACTTGCCTCAAGGCTAGGCTTCCAATCCAGAAAGGAGCGGGCTGCGCGAGACTGGGAGATGCTACTGGCGCCTTCCTGGCCTCAGCTCCACTCCTGCCTTGCCTTTGCACCTAGTCCCCAGGCGTTCTTGTGGAGGGCTTAGTTGCCGGTGGGTTGCACACTGCCAAGCGCTCCAGCTTGAGGGCTCAATTAGAGGCAAATTGAGGGCAACTGGAAGTCTATTCTTACGGTTGCTTGACCGCCCAGACTCAGCACAGCACGGAGAGCACAAGGCTCACAGGGCCCCTGGCTGGGGTCTGCAGCCCCGCACACGCAGAGGCTGACTCGGTGAGTGCCCAGAAGTTGCCTGACAGACCTCATTTCCCTAGTGCTCTCCCTCCCAGAAGAGATGTGTGCAGGTGGTTGGGGCCTGCCCCTGCGTGTCTGGGCTCCCATCCACAGCCCCAACTCAGGGAAGCAGCTCCTGTGCCAAGACCTGTGGCAGGCGCCGGGGGCCCCGCCTGGAAGCCTAGTTTACAGCATGCGGGAAGCGAGCCTCCTCGGGAGAAGAGAAGGCAGCCCTGCTGTGTGCGGCTGCATTCACTGCTTTGGCGGAGCCGAGTGCGCCTCCAGGACGGCAGAGCTCCAGCTCTGCTCAGAGGCCCGATCTGGCAGAGTGGCTGGCGTGAGGCTGCTCTGCCCTGGGCGAGCCTTGCCCAGACTTGCTTCACGGCTAGGCTTCCAGTCCAGGAAGGAGCAGGCTGCGAGAGACTGGGAGATGCTACTGGCGCCTTCCTGGCCTCAGCTCCACTCCTGCCTTGCCTTTGCACCTAGTCCCCAGGTGTTCTTGTGGAGGGCTTAGTTGCCGGTGGGTTGCACACTGCCAAGCGCTCCAGCTTGAGGGCTCTATTAGAGGCAAATTGAGGGAAACTGGAAGTCTATTCTTACGGTTGCTTGACCGCCCAGACTCAGCACAGCACGGAGAGCACAAGGCTCACAGGGCCTCTGGCTGTGGTCTGCAGCCCCACACACGCGGAGGCTGACTCGGTGAGCGCCCAGAAGGTGCCTGACAGACGTCATTTCCCTAGTGCTCTCCTCCCCAGCAGAGACGTGTGCAGGTGGTTGGGGCCTGCCCCTGCGTGTCTGGGCTCCCGTCCACAGCCCCAGGTCAGGGAAGCAGCTCCTCAGCCAAGACCTGTAGGAGGCGCGGGGCGCCCCCGCCTGGAAGCCTAGTGCACAGCATGAGGGAAGCGAGCCTCCTTGGGAGAAGAGGAGGCAGCCCAGATGCGTGGGGCTGCAATCACTGCTTGGGCGTAGCCGAGTGCGCCTCCAGTACGGCAGAGCTCCAGCTCTGCTCAGAGGCCCGATCTGGCAGAGTGCTGGCGTGAGGCTGCTCTGCCCTGGGCGAGCCTTGCCCAGACTTGCCTCGCGCCTAGGCTTCCAGTCCAGGAAGGAGCAGGCTGCGAGAGACTGGGAGATGCTACTGGCGCCTTCCTGGCCTCAGCTCCACTCCTGCCTTGCCTTTGCACCTAGTCCTCAGGCGTTCTTGTGGAGGGCTTAGTTGCCGGTGGGTTGCACACGGCCAAGCGCTCCAGCAGTGAGGGCTCTATTAGAGGCAATGGGAGGGCAACTGCAGGGCTCCTCCAGCGGTTGCTTGACCGCCCAGACTCAGCACAGCACGGAGAGCACAAGGCTCACAGGGCCCCTGGCTGGGGTCTGCAGCCCCACACACGCGGAAGCTGACTCGGTGAGCGCCCAGAAGGTGCCTGACAGACGTCATTTCCCTAGTGCTCTCCTCCCCAGCAGAGACGTGTGCAGGTGGTTGGGGCCTGCCCCTGCGTGTCTGGGCTCCCGTCCACAGCCACAGCTCAGGGAAGCAGCTCCTCAGCCAAGACCTGTAGGAAGCGCGGGGCGCCCCCGCCTGGAAGCCTAGTGCGCAGCATGAGGGAAGCGAGCCTCCTTGGGAGAAGAGGAGGCAGCCCAGATGCGTGGGGCTGCAATCACTGGTGGGCGGAGCCGAGTGCGCCTCCAGTACGGCAGAGCTCCAGCTCTGCTCAGAGGCCCGATCTGGCAGAGTGCTGGCGTGAGGCTGCTCTGCCCTGGGCGAGCCTTGCCCAGACTTGCCTCGCGGCTAGGCTTCCAGTCCAGAAAGGAGCGGGCTGCGCGAGACTGGGAGATGCTACTGGCGCCTTCCTGGCCTCAGCTCCACTCCTGCCTTGCCTTTGCACCTAGTCCTCAGGCGTTCTTGTGGAGGGCTTAGTTGCCGGTGGGTTGCACACGGCCAAGCGCTCCAGCAGTGAGGGCTCTATTAGAGGCAATGGGAGGGCAACTGCAGGGCTCCTCCAGCGGTTGCTTGACCGCCCAGACTCAGCACAGCACGGAGAGCACAAGGCTCACAGGGCCCCTGGCTGGGGTCTGCAGCCCCACACACGCGGAAGCTGACTCGGTGAGCGCCCAGAAGGTGCCTGACAGACGTCATTTCCCTAGTGCTCTCCTCCCCAGCAGAGACGTGTGCAGGTGGTTGGGGCCTGCCCCTGCGTGTCTGGGCTCCCGTCCACAGCCACAGCTCAGGGAAGCAGCTCCTCAGCCAAGACCTGTAGGAAGCGCGGGGCGCCCCCGCCTGGAAGCCTAGTGCGCAGCATGAGGGAAGCGAGCCTCCTTGGGAGAAGAGGAGGCAGCCCAGATGCGTGGGGCTGCAATCACTGGTGGGCGGAGCCGAGTGCGCCTCCAGTACGGCAGAGCTCCAGCTCTGCTCAGAGGCCCGATCTGGCAGAGTGCTGGCGTGAGGCTGCTCTGCCCTGGGCGAGCCTTGCCCAGACTTGCCTCGCGGCTAGGCTTCCAGTCCAGAAAGGAGCGGGCTGCGCGAGACTGGGAGATGCTACTGGCGCCTTCCTGGCCTCAGCTCCACTCCTGCCTTGCCTTTGCACCTAGTCCCCAGGCGTTCTTGTGGAGGGCTTAGTTGCCGGTGGGTTGCACACTGCCAAGCCCTCCAGCTTGAGGGCTCAACTAGAGGCAAATTGAGGGCAACTGGAAGTCTATTCTTACGGTTGCTTGACCGCCCAGACTCAGCACAGCACGGAGAGCACAAGGCTCACAAGGCCCCTGGCTGGGGTCTGCAGCCCCACACACGCAGAGGCTGACTCGGTGAGTGCCCAGAAGGTGCCTGACAGACCTCATTTCCCTAGTGCTCTCCTCCCAAGCAGAGACGTGTGCAGGTGGTTGGGGCCTGCCCCTGCGTGTCTGGGCTGCCATCCACAGCCCCAGCTCAGGGAAGCAGCTCCTGAGCCAAGACCTGTGGCATGCGCCGGGGGCCCCGCCTGGAAGCCTAGTTTACAGCATGCGGGAAGCGAGCCTCCTCGGGAGAAGAGAAGGCAGCCCTGCTGTGTGCAGCTGCATTCACTGCTTTGGCGGAGCCGAGTGCGCCTCCAGGACGGCAGAGCTCCAGCTCTGCTCAGAGGCCCGATCTGGCAGAGTGGCTGGCGTGAGGCTGCTCTGCCCTGGGCGAGCCTTGCCCAGACTTGCCTCACGGCTAGGCTTCCAGTCCAGGAAGGAGCAGGCTGCGAGAGACTGGGAGATGCTACTGGCGCCTTCCTGGCCTCAGCTCCACTCCTGCCTTGCCTTTGCACCTAGTCCCCAGGTGTTCTTGTGGAGGGCTTAGTTGCCCGTGGGTTGCACACTGCCAAGCGCTCCAGCTTGAGGGCTCTATTAGAGGCAAATTGAGGGAAACTGGAAGTCTATTCTTACGGTTGCTTGACCGCCCAGACTCAGCACAGCATGGAGAGCACAAGGCTCACAGGGCCTCTGGCTGTGGTCTGCAGCCCCACACACGCGGAGGCTGACTCGGTGAGCGCCCAGAAGGTGCCTGACAGACGTCATTTCCCTAGTGCTCTCCTCCCCAGCAGAGACGTGTGCAGGTGGTTGGGGCCTGCCCCTGCGTGTCTGGGCTCCCGTCCACAGCCCCAGCTCAGGGAAGCAGCTCCTCAGCCAAGACCTGTAGGAGGCGCGGGGCGCCCCCGCCTGGAAGCCTAGTGCAGAGCATGAGGGAAGCGAGCCTCCTTGGGAGAAGAGGAGGCAGCCCAGATGCGTGGGGCTGCAATCACTGCTTGGGCGGAGCCGAGTGCGCCTCCAGTACGGCAGAGCTCCAGCTCTGCTCAGAGGCCCGATCTGGCAGAGTGCTGGCGTGAGGCTGCTCTGGCCTGGGCGAGCCTTGCCCATAGTTGCCTCGCGGCTATTCTTCCTGTCCAGAAAGGAGCGGGCTGCGCGAGACTGGGAGATGCTACTGGCGCCTTCCTGGCCTCAGCTCCACTCCTGCCTTGCCTTTGCACCTAGTCCCCAGGCGTTCTTGTGGAGGGCTTAGTTGCCGGTGGGTTGCACACTGCCAAGCGCTCCAGCTTGAGGGCTCTAGTAGAGGCAAAGTGAGGGCAACTGAAAGTCTATTCTTACGGTTGCTTGACGGCCCAGACTCAGCACAGTACGGAGAGCACAAGGCTCACAATGCCTCTGGCTGTGGTCTGCAGCCCCACACACGCGGAGGCTGACTCGGTGAGCGCCCAGAAGGTGCCTGACAGACGTCATTTCCCTAGTGCTCTCTTCCCCAGCTGAGACGTGTTCAGGTGGTTGGGGCCTGCCCCTGCGTGTCTGGGCTCCCGTCCACAGCCACAGCTCAGGGAAGCAGCTCCTCAGCCAAGACCTGTAGGAGTCGCGGGGCGCCCCCGCCTGGAAGCCTAGTGCGCAGCATGAGGGAAGCGAGCCTCCTTGGGAGAAGAGGAGGCAGCCCAGATGCGTGGGGCTGCAATCACTGCTTGGGCGGAGCCGAGTGCGCCTCCAGTACGGCAGAGCTCCAGCTCTGCTCAGAGGCCCGATCTGGCAGAGTGCTGGCGTGAGGCTGCTCTGCCGTGGGCGAGCCTTGCCCACACTTGCCTCACGGCTAGGCTTCCAGTCCAGGAAGGAGCAGGCTGCGAGAGACTGGGAGATGCTACTGGCGCCTTCCTGGCCTCAGCTCCACTCCTGCCTTGCCTTTGCACCTAGTCCCCAGGCGTTCTTGTGGAGGGCTTAGTTGCCGGTGGGTTGCACACTGCCAAGCGCTCCAGCTTGAGGGCTCTATTAGAGGCAAATTGAGGGCAACTGGAAGTCTATTCTTACGGTTGCTTGACCGCCCAGACTCAACACAGCACGGAGAGCACAAGGCTCACAGGGCCCCTGGCTGGGGTCTGCAGCCCCACACACGCAGAGGCTGCCTCGGTGAGTGCCCAGAAGTTGCCTGACAGACCTCATTTCCCTAGTGCTCTCCTCCCCAGCAGAGACGTGTGCAGGTGGTTGGGGCCTGCCCCTGTGTGTCTGGGCTCCCGTCCACAGCCCCAGCTCAGGGAAGCAGCTTCTGAGCCAAGACCTGTGGCAGGCGCAGGGGGCCCCGCCTGGAAGCCTAGTTTACAGCATGCGGGAAGCGAGCCTCCTCGGGAGAAGAGAAGGCAGCCCTGCTGTGTGCGGCTGCATTCATGCTTTGGCGGAGCCGAGTGCGCCTCCAGGAAGGCAGAGCTCCAGCTCTGCTCAGAGGCCCGATCTGGCAGAGTGCTGGCGTGAGGCTGCTCTGCCCTGGGCGAGCCTTGCCCTGACTTGCCTCGCGGCTAGGCTTCCAGTCCAGAAAGGAGCGGGCTGCGCGAGACTGGGAGATGCTACTGGCGCCTTCCTGGCCTCAGCTCCACTCCTGCCTTCCCTTTGTACCTAGTCCCAAGGCGTTCTTGTGGAGGGCTTAGTTGCCTCTGGGTTGCACACTGCCAAGCGTTCCAGCTTGAGGGCTCTAGTAGAGGCAAAGTGAGGGCAACTGGAAGTCTATTCTTACGGTTGCTTGACTGCCCAGACTCAGCACAGCATGGAGAGCACAAGGCTCACAGGGCCTCTGGCTGTGGTCTGCAGCCCCACACACGCGGAGGCTGACTCGGTGAGCGCCCAGAAGGTGCCTGACAGACCTCATTTCCCTAGTGCTCTCCTCCCAAGCAGAGACGTGTGCAGGTGGTTGGGGCCTGCCCCTGCGTGTCTGGGCTGCCATCCACAGCCCCAGCTCAGGGAAGCAGCTCCTGAGCCAAGACCTGTGGCATGCGCCGGGGGCCCCGCCTGGAAGCCTAGTTTACAGCATGCGGGAAGCGAGCCTCCTCGGGAGAAGAGAAGGCAGCCCTGCTGTGTGCAGCTGCATTCACTGCTTTGGCGGAGCCGAGTGCGCCTCCAGGACGGCAGAGCTCCAGCTCTGCTCAGAGGCCCGATCTGGCAGAGTGGCTGGCGTGAGGCTGCTCTGCCCTCGGCGAGCCTTGCCCAGACTTGCCTCACGGCTAGGCTTCCAGTCCAGGAAGGAGCAGGCTGCGAGAGACTGGGAGATGCTACTGGCGCCTTCCTGGCCTCAGCTCCACTCCTGCCTTGCCTTTGCACCTAGTCCCCAGGTGTTCTTGTGGAGGGCTTAGTTGCCGGTGGGTTGCACACTGCCAAGCGCTCCAGCTTGAGGGCTCTATTAGAGGCAAATTGAGGGAAACTGGAAGTCTATTCTTACGGTTGCTTGACCGCCCAGACTCAGCACAGCATGGAGAGCACAAGGCTCACAGGGCCTCTGGCTGTGGTCTGCAGCCCCACACACGCGGAGGCTGACTCGGTGAGCGCCCAGAAGGTGCCTGACAGACGTCATTTCCCTAGTGCTCTCCTCCCCAGCAGAGACGTGTGCAGGTGGTTGGGGCCTGCCCCTGCGTGTCTGGGCTCCCGTCCACAGCCCCAGCTCAGGGAAGCAGCTCCTCAGCCAAGACCTGTAGGAGGCGCGGGGCGCCCCCGCCTGGAAGCCTAGTGCAGAGCATGAGGGAAGCGAGCCTCCTTGGGAGAAGAGGAGGCAGCCCAGATGCGTGGGGCTGCAATCACTGCTTGGGCGGAGCCGAGTGCGCCTCCAGTACGGCAGAGCTCCAGCTCTGCTCAGAGGCCCGATCTGGCAGAGTGCTGGCGTGAGGCTGCTCTGGCCTGGGCGAGCCTTGCCCATAGTTGCCTCGCGGCTATTCTTCCTGTCCAGAAAGGAGCGGGCTGCGCGAGACTGGGAGATGCTACTGGCGCCTTCCTGGCCTCAGCTCCACTCCTGCCTTGCCTTTGCACCTAGTCCCCAGGCGTTCTTGTGGAGGGCTTAGTTGCCGGTGGGTTGCACACTGCCAAGCGCTCCAGCTTGAGGGCTCTAGTAGAGGCAAAGTGAGGGCAACTGAAAGTCTATTCTTACGGTTGCTTGACGGCCCAGACTCAGCACAGTACGGAGAGCACAAGGCTCACAATGCCTCTGGCTGTGGTCTGCAGCCCCACACACGCGGAGGCTGACTCGGTGAGCGCCCAGAAGGTGCCTGACAGACGTCATTTCCCTAGTGCTCTCTTCCCCAGCTGAGACGTGTTCAGGTGGTTGGGGCCTGCCCCTGCGTGTCTGGGCTCCCGTCCACAGCCACAGCTCAGGGAAGCAGCTCCTCAGCCAAGACCTGTAGGAGTCGCGGGGCGCCCCCGCCTGGAAGCCTAGTGCGCAGCATGAGGGAAGCGAGCCTCCTTGGGAGAAGAGGAGGCAGCCCAGATGCGTGGGGCTGCAATCACTGCTTGGGCGGAGCCGAGTGCGCCTCCAGTACGGCAGAGCTCCAGCTCTGCTCAGAGGCCCGATCTGGCAGAGTGCTGGCGTGAGGCTGCTCTGCCGTGGGCGAGCCTTGCCCACACTTGCCTCACGGCTAGGCTTCCAGTCCAGGAAGGAGCAGGCTGCGAGAGACTGGGAGATGCTACTGGCGCCTTCCTGGCCTCAGCTCCACTCCTGCCTTGCCTTTGCACCTAGTCCCCAGGCGTTCTTGTGGAGGGCTTAGTTGCCGGTGGGTTGCACACTGCCAAGCGCTCCAGCTTGAGGGCTCTATTAGAGGCAAATTGAGGGCAACTGGAAGTCTATTCTTACGGTTGCTTGACCGCCCAGACTCAACACAGCACGGAGAGCACAAGGCTCACAGCGCCCCTGGCTGGGGTCTGCAGCCCCACACACGCAGAGGCTGCCTCGGTGAGTGCCCAGAAGTTGCCTGACAGACCTCATTTCCCTAGTGCTCTCCTCCCCAGCAGAGACGTGTGCAGGTGGTTGGGGCCTGCCCCTGTGTGTCTGGGCTCCCGTCCACAGCCCCAGCTCAGGGAAGCAGCTTCTGAGCCAAGACCTGTGGCAGGCGCAGGGGGCCCCGCCTGGAAGCCTAGTTTACAGCATGCGGGAAGCGAGCCTCCTCGGGAGAAGAGAAGGCAGCCCTGCTGTGTGCGGCTGCATTCATGCTTTGGCGGAGCCGAGTGCGCCTCCAGGAAGGCAGAGCTCCAGCTCTGCTCAGAGGCCCGATCTGGCAGAGTGCTGGCGTGAGGCTGCTCTGCCCTGGGCGAGCCTTGCCCTGACTTGCCTCGCGGCTAGGCTTCCAGTCCAGAAAGGAGCGGGCTGCGCGAGACTGGGAGATGCTACTGGCGCCTTCCTGGCCTCAGCTCCACTCCTGCCTTCCCTTTGTACCTAGTCCCAAGGCGTTCTTGTGGAGGGCTTAGTTGCCTCTGGGTTGCACACTGCCAAGCGTTCCAGCTTGAGGGCTCTAGTAGAGGCAAAGTGAGGGCAACTGGAAGTCTATTCTTACGGTTGCTTGACTGCCCAGACTCAGCACAGCATGGAGAGCACAAGGCTCACAGGGCCTCTGGCTGTGGTCTGCAGCCCCACACACGCGGAGGCTGACTCGGTGAGCGCCCAGAAGGTGCCTGACAGACCTCATTTCCCTAGTGCTCTCCTCCCCAGCAGAGACGTGTGCAGGTGGTTGGGGCCTGCCCCTGCGTGTCTGGGCTCCCGTCCACAGCCCCAGGTCAGGGAAGCAGCTCCTCAGCCAAGACCTGTAGGAGGCGCGGGGCGCCCCCGCCTGGAAGCCTAGTGCACAGCATGAGGGAAGCGAGCCTCCTTGGGAGAAGAGGAGGCAGCCCAGATGCGTGGGGCTGCAATCACTGCTTGGGCGGAGCCGAGTGCGCCTCCAGTACGGCAGAGCTTCAGCTCTGCTCAGAGGCCCGATCTGGCAGAGTGCTGGCGTGAGGCTGCTCTGCCCTGGGCGAACCTTGCCCAGACTTGCCTCGCGCCTAGGCTTCCAGTCCAGGAAGGAGCAGGCTGCGAGAGACTGGGAGATGCTACTGGCGCCTTCCTGGCCTCAGCTCCACTCCTGCCTTGCCTTTGCACCTAGTCCTCAGGCGTTCTTGTGGAGGGCTTAGTTGCCGGTGGGTTGCACACGGCCAAGCGCTCCAGCAGTGAGGGCTCTATTAGAGGCAATGGGAGGGCAACTGCAGGGCTCCTCCAGCGGTTGCTTGACCGCCCAGACTCAGCACAGCACGGAGAGCACAAGGCTCACAGGGCCCCTGGCTGGGGTCTGCAGCCCCACACACGCGGAAGCTGACTCGGTGAGCGCCCAGAAGGTGCCTGACAGACGTCATTTCCCTAGTGCTCTCCTCCCCAGCAGAGACGTGTGCAGGTGGTTGGGGCCTGCCCCTGCGTGTCTGGGCTCCCGTCCACAGCCACAGCTCAGGGAAGCAGCTCCTCAGCCAAGACCTGTAGGAGGCGCGGGGCGCCCCCGCCTGGAAGCCTAGTGCGCAGCATGAGGGAAGCGAGCCTCCTTGGGAGAAGAGGAGGCAGCCCAGATGCGTGGGGCTGCAATCACTGGTGGGCGGAGCCGAGTGCGCCTCCAGTACGGCAGAGCTCCAGCTCTGCTCAGAGGCCCGATCTGGCAGAGTGCTGGCGTGAGGCTGCTCTGCCCTGGGCGAGCCTTGCCCAGACTTGCCTCGCGGCTAGGCTTCCAGTCCAGAAAGGAGCGGGCTGCGCGAGACTGGGAGATGCTACTGGCGCCTTCCTGGCCTCAGCTCCACTCCTGCCTTGCCTTTGCACCTAGTCCCCAGGCGTTCTTGTGGAGGGCTTAGTTGCCGGTGGGTTGCACACTGCCAAGCCCTCCAGCTTGAGGGCTCAACTAGAGGCAAATTGAGGGCAACTGGAAGTCTATTCTTACGGTTGCTTGACCGCCCAGACTCAGCACAGCACGGAGAGCACAAGGCTCACAAGGCCCCTGGCTGGGGTCTGCAGCCCCACACACGCAGAGGCTGACTCGGTGAGTGCCCAGAAGGTGCCTGACAGACCTCATTTCCCTAGTGCTCTCCTCCCAAGCAGAGACGTGTGCAGGTGGTTGGGGCCTGCCCCTGCGTGTCTGGGCTCCCATCCACAGCCCCAGCTCAGGGAAGCAGCTCCTGAGCCAAGACCTGTGGCATGCGCCGGGGGCCCCGCCTGGAAGCCTAGTTTACAGCATGCGGGAAGCGAGCCTCCTCGGGAGAAGAGAAGGCAGCCCTGCTGTGTGCAGCTGCATTCACTGCTTTGGCGGAGCCGAGTGCGCCTCCAGGACGGCAGAGCTCCAGCTCTGCTCAGAGGCCCGATCTGGCAGAGTGGCTGGCGTGAGGCTGCTCTGCCCTGGGCGAGCCTTGCCCAGACTTGCCTCACGGCTAGGCTTCCAGTCCAGGAAGGAGCAGGCTGCGAGAGACTGGGAGATGCTACTGGCGCCTTCCTGGCCTCAGCTCCACTCCTGCCTTGCCTTTGCACCTAGTCCCCAGGTGTTCTTGTGGAGGGCTTAGTTGCCGGTGGGTTGCACACTGCCAAGCGCTCCAGCTTGAGGGCTCTATTAGAGGCAAATTGAGGGAAACTGGAAGTCTATTCTTACGGTTGCTTGACCGCCCAGACTCAGCACAGCATGGAGAGCACAAGGCTCACAGGGCCTCTGGCTGTGGTCTGCAGCCCCACACACGCGGAGGCTGACTCGGTGAGCGCCCAGAAGGTGCCTGACAGACGTCATTTCCCTAGTGCTCTCCTCCCCAGCAGAGACGTGTGCAGGTGGTTGGGGCCTGCCCCTGCGTGTCTGGGCTCCCGTCCACAGCCCCAGCTCAGGGAAGCAGCTCCTCAGCCAAGACCTGTAGGAGGCGCGGGGCGCCCCCGCCTGGAAGCCTAGTGCAGAGCATGAGGGAAGCGAGCCTCCTTGGGAGAAGAGGAGGCAGCCCAGATGCGTGGGGCTGCAATCACTGCTTGGGCGGAGCCGAGTGCGCCTCCAGTACTGCAGAGCTCCAGCTCTGCTCAGAGGCCCGATCTGGCAGAGTGCTGGCGTGAGGCTGCTCTGGCCTGGGCGAGCCTTGCCCATAGTTGCCTCGCGGCTATTCTTCCTGTCCAGAAAGGAGCGGGCTGCGCGAGACTGGGAGATGCTACTGGCGCATTCCTGGCCTCAGCTCCACTCCTGCCTTGCCTTTGCACCTAGTCCCCAGGCGTTCTTGTGGAGGGCTTAGTTGCCGGTGGGTTGCACACTGCCAAGCGCTCCAGCTTGAGGGCTCTAGTAGAGGCAAAGTGAGGGCAACTGAAAGTCTATTCTTACGGTTGCTTGACGGCCCAGACTCAGCACAGTACGGAGAGCACAAGGCTCACAATGCCTCTGGCTGTGGTCTGCAGCCCCACACACGCGGAGGCTGACTCGGTGAGCGCCCAGAAGGTGCCTGACAGACGTCATTTCCCTAGTGCTCTCTTCCCCAGCTGAGACGTGTTCAGGTGGTTGGGGCCTGCCCCTGCGTGACTGGGCTCCCGTCCACAGCCACAGCTCAGGGAAGCAGCTCCTCAGCCAAGACCTGTAGGAGTCGCGGGGCGCCCCCGTCTGGAAGCCTAGTGCGCAGCATGAGGGAAGCGAGCCTCCTTGGGAGAAGAGGAGGCAGCCCAGATGCGTGGGGCTGCAATCACTGCTTGGGCGGAGCCGAGTGCGCCTCCAGTACGGCAGAGCTCCAGCTCTGCTCAGAGGCCCGATCTGGCAGAGTGCTGGCGTGAGGCTGCTCTGCCGTGGGCGAGCCTTGCCCACACTTGCCTCACGGCTAGGCTTCCAGTCCAGGAAGGAGCAGGCTGCGAGAGACTGGGAGATGCTACTGGCGCCTTCCTGGCCTCAGCTACACTCCTGCCTTGCCTTTGCACCTAGTCCCCAGGCGTTCTTGTGGAGGGCTTAGTTGCCGGTGGGTTGCACACTGCCAAGCGCTCCAGCTTGAGGGCTCTATTAGAGGCAAATTGAGGGCAACTGGAAGTCTATTCTTACGGTTGCTTGACCGCCCAGACTCAACACAGCACGGAGAGCACAAGGCTCACAGGGCCTCTGGCTGTGGTCTGCAGCCCCACACACGCGGAGGCTGACTCGGTGAGCGCCCAGAAGGTGCCTGACAGACCTCATTTCCCTAGTGCTCTCCTCCCCAGCAGAGACGTGTGCAGGTGGTTGGGGCCTGCCCCTGCGTGTCTGGGCTCCCGTCCACAGCCCCAGGTCAGGGAAGCAGCTCCTCAGCCAAGACCTGTAGGAGGCGCGGGGCGCCCCCGCCTGGAAGCCTAGTGCACAGCATGAGGGAAGCGAGCCTCCTTGGGAGAAGAGGAGGCAGCCCAGATGCGTGGGGCTGCAATCACTGCTTGGGCGGAGCCGAGTGCGCCTCCAGTACGGCAGAGCTCCAGCTCTGCTCAGAGGCCCGATCTGGCAGAGTGCTGGCGTGAGGCTGCTCTGCCCTGGGCGAGCCTTGCCCAGACTTGCCTCGCGCCTAGGCTTCCAGTCCAGGAAGGAGCAGGCTGCGAGAGACTGGGAGATGCTACTGGCGCCTTCCTGGCCTCAGCTCCACTCCTGCCTTGCCTTTGCACCTAGTCCTCAGGCGTTCTTGTGGAGGGCTTAGTTGCCGGTGGGTTGCACACGGCCAAGCGCTCCAGCAGTGAGGGCTCTATTAGAGGCAATGGGAGGGCAACTGCAGGGCTCCTCCAGCGGTTGCTTGACCGCCCAGACTCAGCACAGCACGGAGAGCACAAGGCTCACAGGGCCCCTGGCTGGGGTCTGCAGCCCCACACACGCGGAAGCTGACTCGGTGAGCGCCCAGAAGGTGCCTGACAGACGTCATTTCCCTAGTGCTCTCCTCCCCAGCAGAGACGTGTGCAGGTGGTTTGGGCCTGCCCCTGCGTGTCTGGGCTCCCGTCCACAGCCCCAGCTCAGGGAAGCAGCTCCTGAGCCAAGACCTGTGGTAGGCGCAGGTGGCCCCGCCTGGAAGCCTAGTTTACAGCATGTGGGAAGCGAGCCTCCTCGGGCGAAGAGAAGGCAGCCCTGCTGTGTGCGGATGCTTTCACTGCTTTGGCGGAGCCAATTGCGCCTCCAGTACGACACAGCTCCAGCTCTTCTCAGAGGCCCGATCTGGCAGAGTTGATGGCGTGAGGCTGCTCTGCCCTGGGCGAGCCTTGCCCAGACTTGCCTCGCGGCTAGGCTTCCAGTCCAGAAAGGAGCGGGCTGCGCGAGACTGGGAGATGCTACTGGGGCGTTCCTGGCCTCAGCTCCACTGCTGCCTTGCCTTTGCACCTAGTCCCCAGGCGTTCTTGTGGAGGGCTTAGTTGGCGGTGGATTGCACACTGCCAAGCGCTCCAGCTTGAGGGCTCTATTAGAGGCAAAGTGAGGGCAACTGGAAGTCTATTCTTACGGTTGCTTGACCGCCCAGACTCAGCACAGCACGGAGAGCACAAGGCTCACAGGGCCTCTGGCTGTGGTCTGCAGCCCCACACACGCGGAGGCTGACTCGGTGAGTGCCCAGAAGGTGCCTGACAGACGTCATTTCCCTAGTGCTCTCTTCCCCAGCTGAGACGTGTGCAGGTGGTTGGGGCCTGCCCCTGCGTGTCTGGGCTCCCGTCCACAGCCCCAGCTCAGGGAAGCAGCTCCTCAGCCAAGACCTGTGGCAGGCGCAGGGGGCCCCGCCTGGAAGCCTAGTTTACAGCATGCGGGAAGCGAGCCTCCTCGGGAGAAGAGAAGGCAGCCCTGCTGTGTGCGGCTGCATTCACTGCTTTGGCGGAGCCGAGTGCGCCTCCAGGACGGCAGAGCTCCAGCTCTGCTCAGAGGCCCGATCTGGCAGAGTCGCTGGCGTGAGGCTGCTCTGCCCTGGGCGAGCCTTGCCCAGACTTGCCTCGCGGCTAGGCTTCCAGTCCCGAAAGGAGCGGGCTGCGCGAGACTGGGAGATGCTACTGGCGCCTTCCTGGCCTCAGCTCCACTGCTGCCTTGCCTTTGCACCTAGTCCCCAGGCGTTCTTGTGGAGGGCTTAGTTGCCGGTGGGTTGCACACTGCCAAGCGCTCCAGCTTGAGGGCTCTAGTAGAGGCAAAGTGAGGGCAACTGAAAGTCTATTCTTACGGTTGCTTGACCGCCCAGACTCAGCACAGCACGGAAAGCACAAGGCTCACAGGGCCTCTGGCTGTGGTCTGCAGCCCCACACACGCGGAGGCTGACTCGGTGAGCGCCCAGAAGGTGCCTGACAGACGTCATTTCCCTAGTGCTCTCCTCCCCAGCAGAGACGTGTGCAGGTGGTTGGGGCCTGCCCCTGCGTGTCTGGGCTCCAGTCCACAGCCCCAGCTCAGGGAAGCAGCTCCTCAGCCAAGACCTGTAGGAGGCGCGGGGCGCCCCCGCCTGGAAGCCTAGTGCACAGCATGAGGGAAGCGAGCCTCCTTGGGAGAAGAGGAGGCAGCCCAGATGCGTGGGGCTGCAATCACTGCTTGGGCGTAGCCGAGTGCGCCTCCAGTACGGCAGAGCTCCAGCTCTGCTCAGAGGCCCGATCTGGCAGAGTGCTGGCGTGAGGCTGCTCTGCCCTGGGCGAGCCTTGCCCAGACTTGCCTCGCGCCTAGGCTTCCAGTCCAGGAACGAGCAGGCTGCGCGAGACTGGGAGATGCTACTGGCGCCGTCCTGGCCTCAGCTCCACTCCTGCCTTGCCTTTGCACCTAGTCCCCAGGCGTTCTTGTGGAGGGCTTAGTTGCCGGTGGGTTGCACACTGCCAAGCGCTCCAGCTTGAGGGCTGTATTAGAGGCAAATTGAGGGCAACTGGAAGTCTATTCTTACGGTTGCTTGACCGCCCAGACTCAGCACAGCACGGAGAGCACAAGGCTCACAGGGCCCCTGGCTGGGGTCTGCAGCCCCACACACGCAGAGGCTGACTCGGTGAGTGCCCAGAAGTTGCCTGACAGACCTCATTTCCCTAGTGCTCTCCTCCCCAGCAGAGACGTGTGCAGGTGGTTGGGGCCTGCCCCTGCGTGTCTGGGCTCCCGTCCACAGCCCCAGCTCAGGGAAGCAGCTCCTCAGCCAAGACCTGTGGCAGGCGCAGGGGGCCCCGCCTGGAAGCCTAGTTTACAGCATGCGGGAAGCGAGCCTCCTCGGGAGAAGAGAAGGCAGCCCTGCTGTGTGCGGCTGCATTCACTGCTTTGGCGGAGCCGAGTGCGCCTCCAGGACGGCAGAGCTCCAGCTCTGCTCAGAGGCCCGATCTGGCAGAGTCGCTGGCGTGAGGCTGCTCTGCCCTGGGCGAGCCTTGCCCAGACTTGCCTCACGGCTAGGCTTCCAGTCCAGGAAGGAGCAGGCTGCGAGAGACTGGGAGATGCTACTGGCGCCTTCCTGGCCTCAGCTCCACTCCTGCCTTGCCTTTGCACCTAGTCCCCAGGCGTTCTTGTGGAGGGCTTAGTTGCCGGTGGGTTGCACACTGCCAAGCGTTTCAGCTTGAGGGCTCTAGTATAGGCAAAGTGAGGGAAACTGAATGTCTATTCTTACGGTTGCTTGACCGCCCAGACTCAGCACAGCACGGAGAGCACAAGGCTCACAGGGCCTCTGGCTGTGGTCTGCAGCCCCACACACGCGGAGGCTGACTCGGTGAGCGCCCAGAAGGTGCCTGACAGACGTCATTTCCCTAGTGCTCTCCTCCCCAGCAGAGACGTGTGCAGGTGGTTGGGGCCTGCCCCTGCGAGTCTGGGCTCCCGTCCACAGCCCCAGCTCAGGGAAGCAGCTCCTCAGCCAAGACCTGTAGGAGGCGCGGGGCGCCCCCTCCTGGAAGCCTAGTGCACAGCATGAGGGAAGCGAGCCTCCTTGGGAGAAGAGGAGGCAGCCCAGATGCGTGGGGCTGCAATCACTGCTTGGGCGGAGCCGAGTGCGCCTCCAGTACGGCAGAGCTCCAGCTCTGCTCAGAGGCCCGATCTGGCAGAGTGCTGGCGTGAGGCTGCTCTGGCCTGGGCGAGCCTTGCCCAGACTTGCCTCGCGGCTAGTCTTCCTGTCCAGAAAGGAGCGGGCTGCGCGAGACTGGGAGATGCTACTGGCGCCTTCCTGGCCTCAGCTCCACTCCTGCCTTGCCTTTGCACCTAGTCCCCAGGCGTTCTTGTGGAGGGCTTAGTTGCCGGTGGGTTGCACACTGCCAAGCGCTCCAGCTTGAGGGCTCTATTAGAGGCAAATTGAGGGCAACTGGAAGTCTATTCTTACGGTTGCTTGACCGCCCAGACTCAGCACAGCACGGAGAGCACAAGGCTCACAGGGCCCCTGGCTGGGATCTGCAGCCCCACACACGCAGAGGCTGACTCGGTGAGTGCCCAGAAGTTGCCTGACAGACCTCATTTCCCTAGTGCTCTCCTCCCCAGCAGAGACGTGTGCAGGTGGTTGGGGCCTGCCCCTGCGTGTCTGGGCTCCCGTCCACAGCCCCAGCTCAGGGAAGCAGCTCCTGAGCCAAGACCTGTGGCAGGCGCAGGGGGCCCCGCCTGGAAGCCTAGTTTACAGCATGCGGGAAGCGAGCCTCCTCGGGAGAAGAGAAGGCAGCCCTGCTGTGTGCGGCTGCATTCACTGCTTTGGCGGAGCCGAGTGCGCCTCCAGGACGGCAGAGCTCCAGCTCTGCTCAGAGGCCCGATCTGGCAGAGTCGCTGGCGTGAGGCTGCTCTGCCCTGGGCGAGCCTTGCCCAGACTTGCCTCGCGGCTAGGCTTCCAGTCCCGAAAGGAGCGGGCTGCGCGAGACTGGGAGATGCTACTGGCGCCTTCCTGGCCTCAGCTCCACTGCTGCCTTGCCTTTGCACCTAGTCCCCAGGCGTTCTTGTGGAGGGCTTAGTTGCCGGTGGGTTGCACACTGCCAAGCGCTCCAGCTTGAGGGCTCTAGTAGAGGCAAAGTGAGGGCAACTGAAAGTCTATTCTTACGGTTGCTTGACCGCCCAGACTCAGCACAGCACGGAAAGCACAAGGCTCACAGGGCCTCTGGCTGTGGTATGAAGCCCCACACACGCGGAGGCTGACTCGGTGAGCGCCCAGAAGGTGCCTGACAGACGTCATTTCCCTAGTGCTCTCCTCCCCAGCAGAGACGTGTGCAGGTGGTTGGGGCCTGCCCCTGCGTGTCTGGGCTCCCGTCCACAGCCCCAGCTCAGGGAAGCAGCTCCTCAGCCAAGACCTGTAGAAGGCGCGGGGCGCCCCCGCCTGGAAGCCTAGTGCACAGCATGAGGGAAGCGAGCCTCCTTGGGAGAAGAGGAGGCAGCCCAGATGCGTGGGGCTGCAATCACTGCTTGGGCGTAGCCGAGTGCGCCTCCAGTACGGCAGAGCTCCAGCTCTGCTCAGAAGCCCGATCTGGCAGAGTGCTGGCGTGAGGCTGCTCTGCCCTGGGCGAGCCTTGCCCAGACTTGCCTCGCGCCTAGGCTTCCAGTCCAGGAACGAGCAGGCTGCGCGAGACTGGGAGATGCTACTGGCGCCTTCCTGGCCTCAGCTCCACTCCTGCCTTGCCTTTGCACCTAGTCCCCAGGCGTTCTTGTGGAGGGCTTAGTTGCCGGTGGGTTGCACACTGCCAAGCGCTCCAGCTTGAGGGCTGTATTAGAGGCAAATTGAGGGCAACTGGAAGTCTATTCTTACGGTTGCTTGACCGCCCAGACTCAGCACAGCACGGAGAGCACAAGGCTCACAGGGCCCCTGGCTGGGGTCTGCAGCCCCACACACGCAGAGGCTGACTCGGTGAGGGCCCAGAAGTTGCCTGACAGACCTCATTTCCCTAGTGCTCTCCTCCCCAGCAGAGACGTGTGCAGGTGGTTGGGGCCTGCCCCTGCGTGTCTGGGCTCCCGTCCACAGCCCCAGCTCAGGGAAGCAGCTCCTGAGCCAAGACCTGTGGCAGGCGCAGGGGGCCCCGCCTGGAAGCCTAGTTTACAGCATGCGGGAAGCGAGCCTCCTCGGGAGAAGAGAAGGCAGCCCTGCTGTGTGCGGCTGCATTCACTGCTTTGGCGGAGCCGAGTGCGCCTCCAGGACGGCAGAGCTCCAGCTCTGCTCAGAGGCCCGATCTGGCAGAGTCGCTGGCGTGAGGCTGCTCTGCCCTGGGCGAGCCTTGCCCAGACTTGCCTCACGGCTAGGCTTCCAGTCCAGGAAGGAGCAGGCTGCGAGAGACTGGGAGATGCTACTGGCGCCTTCCTGGCCTCAGCTCCACTCCTGCCTTGCCTTTGCACCTAGTCCCCAGGCGTTCTTGTGGAGGGCTTAGTTGCCGGTGGGTTGCACACTGCCAAGCGTTTCAGCTTGAGGGCTCTAGTATAGGCAAAGTGAGGGCAACTGAATGTCTATTCTTACGGTTGCTTGACCGCCCAGACTCAGCACAGCACGGAGAGCACAAGGCTCACAGGGCCTCTGGCTGTGGTCTGCAGCCCCACACACGCGGAGGCTGACTCGGTGAGCGCCCAGAAGGTGCCTGACAGACGTCATTTCCCTAGTGCTCTCCTCCCCAGCAGAGACGTGTGCAGGTGGTTGGGGCCTGCCCCTGCGAGTCTGGGCTCCCGTCCACAGCCCCAGCTCAGGGAAGCAGCTCCTCAGCCAAGACCTGTAGGAGGCGCGGGGCGCCCCCTCCTGGAAGCCTAGTGCACAGCATGAGGGAAGCGAGCCTCCTTGGGAGAAGAGGAGGCAGCCCAGATGCGTGGGGCTGCAATCACTGCTTGGGCGGAGCCGAGTGCGCCTCCAGTACGGCAGAGCTCCAGCTCTGCTCAGAGGCCCGATCTGGCAGAGTGCTGGCGTGAGGCTGCTCTGGCCTGGGCGAGCCTTGCCCAGACTTGCCTCGCGGCTAGTCTTCCTGTCCAGAAAGGAGCGGGCTGCGCGAGACTGGGAGATGCTACTGGCGCCTTCCTGGCCTCAGCTCCACTCCTGCCTTGCCTTTGCACCTAGTCCCCAGGCGTTCTTGTGGAGGGCTTAGTTGCCGGTGGGTTGCACACTGCCAAGCGCTCCAGCTTGAGGGCTCTATTAGAGGCAAATTGAGGGCAACTGGAAGTCTATTCTTACGGTTGCTTGACCGCCCAGACTCAGCACAGCACGGAGAGCACAAGGCTCACAGGGCCCCTGGCTGGGATCTGCAGCCCCACACACGCAGAGGCTGACTCGGTGAGTGCCCAGAAGTTGCCTGACAGACCTCATTTCCCTAGTGCTCTCCTCCCCAGCAGAGACGTGTGCAGGTGGTTGGGGCCTGCCCCTGCGTGTCTGGGCTCCCGTCCACAGCCCCAGCTCAGGGAAGCAGCTCCTGAGCCAAGACCTGTGGCAGGCGCAGGGGGCCCCGCCTGGAAGCCTAGTTTACAGCATGCGGGAAGCGAGCCTCCTCGGGAGAAGAGAAGGCAGCCCTGCTGTGTGCGGCTGCATTCACTGCTTTGGCGGAGCCGAGTGCGCCTCCAGGACGGCAGAGCTCCAGCTCTGCTCAGAGGCCCGATCTGGCAGAGTCGCTGGCGTGAGGCTGCTCTGCCCTGGGCGAGCCTTGCCCAGACTTGCCTCACGGCTAGGCTTCCAGTCCAGGAAGGAGCAGGCTGCGAGAGACTGGGAGATGCTACTGGCGCCTTCCTGGCCTCAGCTCCACTCCTGCCTTGCCTTTGCACCTAGTCCCCAGGCGTTCTTGTGGAGGGCTTAGTTGCCGGTGGGTTGCACACTGCCAAGCGTTTCAGCTTGAGGGCTCTAGTATAGGCAAAGTGAGGGCAACTGAATGTCTATTCTTACGGTTGCTTGACCGCCCAGACTCAGCACAGCACGGAGAGCACAAGGCTCACAGGGCCTCTGGCTGTGGTCTGCAGCCCCACACACGCGGAGGCTGACTCGGTGAGCGCCCAGAAGGTGCCTGACAGACGTCATTTCCCTAGTGCTCTCCTCCCCAGCAGAGACGTGTGCAGGTGGTTGGGGCCTGCCCCTGCGAGTCTGGGCTCCCGTCCACAGCCCCAGCTCAGGGAAGCAGCTCCTCAGCCAAGACCTGTAGGAGGCGCGGGGCGCCCCCGCCTGGAAGCCTAGTGCACAGCATGAGGGAAGCGAGCCTCCTTGGGAGAAGAGGAGGCAGCCCAGATGCGTGGGGCTGCAATCACTGCTTGGGCGGAGCCGAGTGCGCCTCCAGTACGGCAGAGCTCCAGCTCTGCTCAGAGGCCCGATCTGGCAGAGAGCTGGCGTGAGGCTGCTCTGCCCTGGGCGAGCCTTGCCCAGACTTGCCTCGCGCCTAGGCTTCCAGTCCAGGAACGAGCAGGCTGCGCGAGACTGGGAGATGCTACTGGCGCCTTCCTGGCCTCAGCTCCACTCCTGACTTGCCTTTGCACCTAGTCCCCAGGCGTTCTTGTGGAGGGCTTAGTTGCCGGTGGGTTGCACACTGCCAAGCGCTCCAGCAGTGAGGGCTCTATTAGAGGCAATGGGAGGGCAACTGCAGGGCTCCTCCAGCGGTTGCTTGACCGCCCAGACTCAGCACAGCACGTAAAGCACAAGGCTCACAGGGCCCCTGGCTGGCGTCTGCAGCCCCACACACGCAGAGGCTGACTCTGTGAGCGCCCAGATGGTGCCTGACAGACGTCATTTCCCTAGTGCTCTCCTCCCCAGCAGAGACGTGTGCAGGTGGTTTGGGCCTGCCCCTGCGTGTCTGGGCTCCCGTCCACAGCCCCAGCTCAGGGAAGCAGCTCCTGAGCCAAGACCTGTGGCAGGCGCAGGGGGCCCCGCCTGGAAGCCTAGTTTACAGCATGTGGGAAGCGAGCCTCCTCGGGAGAAGAGAAGGCAGCCCTGCTGTGTGCAGCTGCATTCACTGCTTTGGCGGAGCCAAGTGCGCCTCCAGTACGGCAGAGCTCCAGCTCTGCTCAGAGGCACGATCTGGCAGAGTTGCTGGCGTGAGGCTGCTCTGCCCTGGGCGAGCCTTGCCCAGACTTGCCTCGCGGCTAGGCTTCCAGTCCCGAAAGGAGCGGGCTGCGCGAGACTGGGAGATGCTACTGGCGCCTTCCTGGCCTCAGCTCCACTGCTGCCTTGCCTTTGTACCTAGTCCCCAGGCGTTCTTGTGGAGGGCTTAGTTGCCGGTGGGTTGCACACTGCCAAGCGCTCCAGCTTGAGGGCTCTAGTAGAGGCAAAGTGAGGGCAACTGAAAGTCTATTCTTACGGTTGCTTGACCGCCCAGACTCAGCACAGCACGGAAAGCACAAGGCTCACAGGGCCTCTGGCTGTGGTCTGCAGCCCCACACACGCGGAAGCTGACTCGGTGAGCGCCCAGAAGGTGCCTGACAGACGTCATTTCCCTAGTGCTCTCCTCCCCAGCAGAGACGTATGCAGGTGGTTGGGGCCTGCCCCTGCGTGTCTGGGCTCCCGTCCACAGCCCCAGCTCAGGGAAGCAGCTCCTCAGCCAAGACCTGTAGGAGGCGCGGGGCGCCCACGCCTGGAAGCCTAGTGCACAGCATGAGGGAAGCGAGCCTCCTTGGGAGAAGAGGAGGCAGCCCAGATGCGTGGGGCTGCAATCACTGCTTGGGCGGAGCCGAGTGCGCCTCCAGTACGGCAGAGCTCCAGCTCTGCTCAGAGGCCCGATCTGGCAGAGTGCTGGCGTGAGGCTGCTCTGCCCTGGGCGAGCCTTGCCCAGACTTGCCTCGCGCCTAGGCTTCCAGTCCAGGAAGGAGCAGGCTGCGAGAGACTGGGAGATGCTACTGGCGCCTTCCTGGCCTCAGCTCCACTCCTGCCTTGCCTTTGCACCTAGTCCTCAGGCGTTCTTGTGGAGGGCTTAGTTGCCGGTGGGTTGCACACGGTCAAGCGCTCCAGCAGTGAGGGCTCTATTAGAGGCAATGGGAGGGCAACTGCAGGGCTCCTCCAGCGGTTGCTTGACCGCCCAGACTCAGCACAGCACGGTGAGCACAAGGCTCACAGGGCCCCTGGCTGGGGTCTGCAGCCCCACACACGCGGAAGCTGACTCGGTGAGCGCCCAGAAGGTGCCTGACAGACGTCATTTCCCTAGTGCTCTCCTCCCCAGCAGAGACGTGTGCAGGTGGTTTGGGCCTGCCCCTGCGTGTCTGGGCTCCCGTCCACAGCCCCAGCTCAGGGAAGCAGCTCCTGAGCCAAGACCTGTGGGAGGCGCAGGGGGCCCCGCCTGGAAGCCTAGTTTACAGCATGTGGGAAGCGAGCCTCCTAGGGAGAAGAGAATGCAGCCCTGCTGTGTGCGGATGCTTTCACTGCTTTGGCGGAGCCAAGTGCGCCTCCAGTACGACAGAGCTCCAGCTCGGCTCAGAGGCCCGATCTGGCAGAGTTGATGGAGTGAGGCTGCTCTGCCCTGGGCGAGCCTTGCCCTGACTTGCCTCGCGGCTAGGCTTCCAGTCCAGAAAGGAGCGGGCTGCGCGAGACTGGGAGATGCTACTGGCGCGTTCCTGGCCTCAGCTCCACTGCTGCCTTGCCTTTGCACCTAGTCCCCAGGCGTTCTTGTGGAGGGCTTAGTTGCCGGTGGGATGCACACTGCCAAGCGCTCCAGCTTCAGGGCTCTAGTAGAGGCAAAGTGAGGGCAACTGGAAGTCTATTCTTACGGTTGCTTGACTGCCCAGACTCAGCACAGCATGGAGAGCACAAGGCTCACAGGGCCTCTGGCTGTGGTCTGCAGCCCCACACACGCGGAGGCTGACTCGGTGAGCGCCCAGAAGGTGCCTGACAGACGTCATTTCCCTAGTGCTCTCCTCCCCAGCAGAGACGTGTGCAGGTGGTTGGGGCCTGCCCCTGCGTGTCTGGGCTCCCGTCCACAGCCCCAGGTCAGGGAAGCAGCTCCTCAGCCAAGACCTGTAGGAGGCGCGGGGCGCCCCCGCCTGGAAGCCTAGTGCACAGCATGAGGGAAGCGAGCCTCCTTGGGAGAAGAGAAGGCAGCCCAGATGCGTGGGGCTGCAATCACTGCTTGGGCGGAGCCGAGTGCGCCTCCAGTACGGCAGAGCTCCAGCTCTGCTCAGAGGCCCGATCTGGCAGAGTGCTGGCGTGAGGCTGCTCTGCCCTGGGCGAGCCTTGCCCAGACTTGCCTCGCGGCTAGGCTTCCAGTCCAGAAAGGAGCGGGCTGCGCGAGACTGGGAGATGCTACTGGCGCCTTCCTGGCCTCAGCTCCACTCCTGCCTTCCCTTTGCACCTAGTCCAAAGGCGTTCTTGTGGAGGGCTTAGTTGCCGGTGGGTTGCACACTGCCAAGCGTTCCAGCTTGAGGGCTCTAGTAGAGGCAATGTGAGGGCAACTGGAAGTCTATTCTTACGGTTGCTTGACTGCCCAGACTCAGCACAGCATGGAGAGCACAAGGCTCACAGGGCCTCTGGCTGTGGTCTGCAGCCCCACACACGCGGAGGCTGACTCGGTGAGCGCCCAGAAGTTGCCTGACAGACGTCATTTCCCTAGTGCTCTCCTCCCCAGCAGAGACGTCTGCAGGTGGTTGGGGCCTGCCCCTGCGTGTCTGGGCTCCCGTCCACAGCCCCAGGTCAGGGAAGCAGCTCCTCAGCCAAGACCTGTAGGAGGCGCGGGGCGCCCCCGCCTGGAAGCCTAGTGCACAGCATGAGGGAAGCGAGCCTCCTTGGGAGAAGAGGAGGCAGCCCAGATGCGTGGGGCTGCAATGACTGCTTGGGCGGAGCCGCGTGCGCCTCCAGTACGGCAGAGCTCCAGCTCAGCTCAGAGGCCCGATCTGGCAGAGTGCTGGCGTGAGGCTGCTCTGCCCTGGGCGAGCCTTGCCCAGACTTGCCTCGCGCCTAGGCTTCCAGTCCAGGAAGGAGCAGGCTGCGAGAGACTGGGAGATGCTACTGGCGCCTTCCTGGCCTCAGCTCCACTCCTGCCTTGCCTTTGCACCTAGTCCTCAGGCGTTCTTGTGAAGGGCTTAGTTGCCGGTGGGTTGCACACGGCCAAGCGCTCCAGCAGTGAGGGCTCTATTAGAGGCAATGGGAGGGCAACTGCAGGGCTCCTCCAGCGGTTGCTTGACCGCCCAGACTCAGCACAGCACGGAGAGCACAAGGCTCACAGGGCCCCTGGCTGGGGTGTGCAGCCCCACACACGCGGAAGCTGACTCGGTGAGCGCCCAGAAGGTGCCTGACAGACGTCATTTCCCTAGTGCTCTCCTCCCCAGCAGAGACGTGTGCAGGTGGTTGGGGCCTGCCCCTGCGTGTCTGGGCTCCAGTCCACAGCCCCAGCTCAGGGAAGCAGCTCCTCAGCCAAGACCTGTAGGAGGCGCGGGGCGCCCCCGCCTGGAAGCCTAGTGCACAGCATGAGGGAAGCGAGCCTCCTTGGGAGAAGAGGAGGCAGCCCAGATGCGTGGGGCTGCAATCACTGCTTGGGCGTAGCCGAGTGCGCCTCCAGTACGGCAGAGCTCCAGCTCTGCTCAGAGGCCCGATCTGGCAGAGTGCTGGCGTGAGATTGCTCTGCCCTGGGCGAGCCTTGCCCAGACTTGCCTCGCGCCTAGGCTTCCAGTCCAGGAACGAGCAGGCTGCGCGAGACTGGGAGATGCTACTGGCGCCTTCCTGGCCTCAGCTCCACTCCTGCCTTGCCTTTGCACCTAGTCCCCAGGCGTTCTTGTGGAGGGCTTAGTTGCCGGTGGGTTGCACACTGCCAAGCGCTCCAGCTTGAGGGCTGTATTAGAGGCAAATTGAGGGCAACTGGAAGTCTATTCTTACGGTTGCTTGACCGCCCAGACTCAGCACAGCACGGAGAGCACAAGGCTCACAGGGCCCCTGGCTGGGGTCTGCAGCCCCACAGACGCAGAGGCTGACTCGGTGAGTGCCCAGAAGTTGCCTGACAGACCTCATTTCCCTAGTGCTCTCCTCCCCAGCAGAGACGTGTGCAGGTGGTTGGGGCCTGCCCCTGCGTGTCTGGGCTCCCGTCCACAGCCCCAGCTCAGGGAAGCAGCTCCTGAGCCAAGACCTGTGGCAGGCGCAGGGGGCCCCGCCTGGAAGCCTAGTTTACAGCATGCGGGAAGCGAGCCTCCTCGGGAGAAGAGAAGGCAGCCCTGCTGTGTGCGGCTGCATTCACTGCTTTGGCGGAGCCGAGTGCGCCTCCAGGACGGCAGAGCTCCAGCTCTGCTCAGAGGCCCGATCTGGCAGAGTCGCTGGCGTGAGGCTGCTCTGCCCTGGGCGAGCCTTGCCCAGACTTGCCTCACGGCTAGGCTTCCAGTCCAGGAAGGAGCAGGCTGCGAGAGACTGGGAGATGCTACTGGCGCCTTCCTGGCCTCAGCTCCACTCCTGCCTTGCCTTTGCACCTAGTCCCCAGGCGTTCTTGTGGAGGGCTTCGTTGCCGGTGGGTTGCACACTGCCAAGCGTTTCAGCTTGAGGGCTCTAGTATAGGCAAAGTGAGGGCAACTGAATGTCTATTCTTACGGTTGCTTGACCGCCCAGACTCAGCACAGCACGGAGAGCACAAGGCTCACAGGGCCTCTGGCTGTGGTCTGCAGCCCCACACACGCGGAGGCTGACTCGGTGAGCGCCCAGAAGGTGCCTGACAGACGTCATTTCCCTAGTGCTCTCCTCCCCAGCAGAGACGTGTGCAGGTGGTTGGGGCCTGCCCCTGCGAGTCTGGGCTCCCGTCCACAGCCCCAGCTCAGGGAAGCAGCTCCTCAGCCAAGACCTGTAGGAGGCGCGGGGCGCCCCCTCCTGGAAGCCTAGTGCACAGCATGAGGGAAGCGAGCCTCCTTGGGAGAAGAGGAGGCAGCCCAGATGCGTGGGGCTTCAATCACTGCTTGGGCGGAGCCGAGTGCGCCTCCAGTACGGCAGAGCTCCAGCTCTGCTCAGAGGCCCGATCTGGCAGAGTGCTGGCGTGAGGCTGCTCTGGCCTGGGCGAGCCTTGCCCATAGTTGCCTCGCGGCTAGTCTTCCTGTCCAGAAAGGAGCGGGCTGCGCGAGACTGGGAGATGCTACTGGCGCCTTCCTGGCCTCAGCTCCACTCCTGCCTTGCCTTTGCACCTAGTCCCCAGGCGTTCTTGTGGAGGGCTTAGTTGCCGGTGGGTTGCACACTGCCAAGCGCTCCAGCTTGAGGGCTCTATTAGAGGCAAATTGAGGGCAACTGGAAGTCTATTCTTACGGTTGCTTGACCGCCCAGACTCAGCACAGCACGGAGAGCACAAGGCTCACAGGGCCCCTGGCTGGGATCTGCAGCCCCACACACGCAGAGGCTGACTCGGTGAGTGCCCAGAAGTTGCCTGACAGACCTCATTTCCCTAGTGCTCTCCTCCCCAGCAGAGACGTGTGCAGGTGGTTGGGGCCTGCCCCTGCGTGTCTGGGCTCCCGTCCACAGCCCCAGCTCAGGGAAGCAGCTCCTGAGCCAAGACCTGTGGCAGGCGCAGGGGGCCCCGCCTGGAAGCCTAGTTTACAGCATGCGGGAAGCGAGCCTCCTCGGGAGAAGAGAAGGCAGCCCTGCTGTGTGCGGCTGCATTCACTGCTTTGGCGGAGCCGAGTGCGCCTCCAGGAGGGCAGAGCTCCAGCTCTGCTCAGAGGCCCGATCTGGCAGAGTCGCTGGCGTGAGGCTGCTCTGCCCTGGGCGAGCCTTGCCCAGACTTGCCTCGCGGCTAGGCTTCCAGTCCCGAAAGGAGCGGGCTGCGCGAGACTGGGAGATGCTACTGGCGCCTTCCTGGCCTCAGCTCCACTGCTGCCTTGCCTTTGCACCTAGTCCCCAGGCGTTCTTGTGGAGGGCTTAGTTGCCGGTGGGTTGCACACTGCCAAGCGCTCCAGCTTGAGGGCTCTAGTAGAGGCAAAGTGAGGGCAACTGAAAGTCTATTCTTACGGTTGCTTGACCGCCCAGACTCAGCACAGCACGGAAAGCACAAGGCTCACAGGGCCTCTGGCTGTGGTATGAAGCCCCACACACGCGGAGGCTGACTCGGTGAGCGCCCAGAAGTTGCCTGACAGACGTCATTTCCCTAGTGCTCTCCTCCCCAGCAGAGACGTGTGCAGGTGGTTGGGGCCTGCCCCTGCGTGTCTGGGCTCCCGTCCACAGCCACAGCTCAGGGAAGCAGCTCCTCAGCCAAGACCTGTAGGAGGCGCGGGGCGCCCCCGCCTGGAAGCCTAGTGCACAGCATGAGGGAAGCGAGCCTCCTTGGGAGAAGAGGAGGCAGCCCAGATGCGTGGGGCTGCAATCACTGCTTGGGCGTAGCCGAGTGCGCCTCCAGTACGGCAGAGCTCCAGCTCTGCTCAGAGGCCCGATCTGGCAGAGTGCTGGCGTGAGGCTGCTCTGCCCTGGGCGAGCCTTGCCCAGACTTGCCTCGCGCCTAGGCTTCCAGTCCAGGAACAAGCAGGCTGCGCGAGACTGGGAGATGCTACTGGCGCCTTCCTGGCCTCAGCTCCACTGCTGCCTTGCCTTTGCACCTAGTCCCCAGGCGTTCTTGTGGAGGGCTTAGTTGCCGGTGGGTTGCACACTGCCAAGCGCTCCAGCTTGAGGGCTGTATTAGAGGCAAATTGAGGGCAACTGGAAGTCTATTCTTACGGTTGCTTGACCGCCCAGACTCAGCACAGCACGGAGAGCACAAGGCTCACAGGGCCCCTGGCTGGGGTCTGCAGCCCCACACACGCAGAGGCTGACTCGGTGAGTGCCCAGAAGTTGCCTGACAGACCTCATTTCCCTAGTGCTCTCCTCCCCAGCAGAGACGTGTGCAGGTGGTTGGGGCCTGCCCCTGCGTGTCTGGGCTCCCGTCCACAGCCCCAGCTCAGGGAAGCAGCTCCTGAGCCAAGACCTGTGGCAGGCGCAGGGGGCCCCGCCTGGAAGCCTAGTTTACAGCATGCGGGAAGCGAGCCTCCTCGGGAGAAGAGAAGGCAGCCCTGCTGTGTGCGGCTGCATTCACTGCTTTGGCGGAGCCGAGTGCGCCTCCAGGACGGCAGAGCTCCAGCTCTGCTCAGAGGCCCGATCTGGCAGAGTCGCTGGCGTGAGGCTGCTCTGCCCTGGGCGAGCCTTGCCCAGACTTGCCTCACGGCTAGGCTTCCAGTCCAGGAAGGAGCAGGCTGCAAGAGACTGGGAGATGCTACTGGCGCCTTCCTGGCCTCAGCTCCACTCCTGCCTTGCCTTTGCACCTAGTCCCCAGGCGTTCTTGTGGAGGGCTTAGTTGCCGGTGGGTTGCACACTGCCAAGCGTTTCAGCTTGAGGGCTCTAGTATATGCAAAGTGAGGGCAACTGAATGTCTATTCTTACGGTTGCTTGACCGCCCAGACTCAGCACAGCACGGAGAGCACAAGGCTCACAGGGCCTCTGGCTGTGGTCTGCAGCCCCACACACGCGGAGGCTGACTCGGTGAGCGCCCAGAAGGTGCCTGACAGACGTCATTTCCCTAGTGCTCTCCTCCCCAGCAGAGACGTGTGCAGGTGGTTGGGGCCTGCCCCTGCGAGTCTGGGCTCCCGTCCACAGCCCCAGCTCAGGGAAGCAGCTCCTCAGCCAAGACCTGTAGGAGGCGCGGGGCGCCCCCTCCTGGAAGCCTAGTGCACAGCATGAGGGAAGCGAGCCTCCTTGGGAGAAGAGGAGGCAGCCCAGATGCGTGGGGCTGCAATCACTGCTTGGGCGGAGCCGAGTGCGCCTCCAGTACGGCAGAGCTCCAGCTCTGCTCAGAGGCCCGATCTGGCAGAGTGCTGGCGTGAGGCTGCTCTGGCCTGGGCGAGCCTTGCCCAGACTTGCCTCGCGGCTAGTCTTCCTGTCCAGAAAGGAGCGGGCTGCGCGAGACTGGGAGATGCTACTGGCGCCTTCCTGGCCTCAGCTCCACTCCTGCCTTGCCTTTGCACCTAGTCCCCAGGCGTTCTTGTGGAGGGCTTAGTTGCCGGTGGGTTGCACACTGCCAAGCGCTCCAGCTTGAGGGCTCTATTAGAGGCAAATTGAGGGCAACTGGAAGTCTATTCTTACGGTTGCTTGACCGCCCAGACTCAGCACAGCACGGAGAGCACAAGGCTCACAGGGCCCCTGGCTGGGATCTGCAGCCCCACACACGCAGAGGCTGACTCGGTGAGTGCCCAGAAGTTGCCTGACAGACCTCATTTCCCTAGTGCTCTCCTCCCCAGCAGAGACGTGTGCAGGTGGTTGGGGCCTGCCCCTGCGTGTCTGGGCTCCCGTCCACAGCCCCAGCTCAGGGAAGCAGCTCCTGAGCCAAGACCTGTGGCAGGCGCAGGGGGCCCCGCCTGGAAGCCTAGTTTACAGCATGCGGGAAGCGAGCCTCCTCGGGAGAAGAGAAGGCAGCCCTGCTGTGTGCGGCTGTATTCACTGCTTTGGCGGAGCCGAGTGCGCCTCCAGGACGGCAGAGCTCCAGCTCTGCTCAGAGGCCCGATCTGGCAGAGTCGCTGGCGTGAGGCTGCTCTGCCCTGGGCGAGCCTTGCCCAGACTTGCCTCGCGGCTAGGCTTCCAGTCCCGAAAGGAGCGGGCTGCGCGAGACTGGGGGATGCTACTGGCGACTTCCTGGCCTCAGCTCCACTGCTGCCTTGCCTTTGCACCTAGTCCCCAGGCGTTCTTGTGGAGGGCTTAGTTGCCGGTGGGTTGCACACTGCCAAGCGCTCCAGCTTGAGGGCTCTAGTAGAGGCAAAGTGAGGGCAACTGAAAGTCTATTCTTACGGTTGCTTGACCGCCCAGACTCAGCACAGCACGGAAAGCACAAGGCTCACAGGGCCTCTGGCTGCGGTCTGCAGCCCCACACACGCGGAGGCTGACTCGGTGAGCGCCCAGAAGGTGCCTGACAGACGTCATTTCCCTAGTGCTCTCCTCCCCAGCAGAGACGTGTGCAGGTGGTTGGGGCCTGCCCCTGCGTGTCTGGGCTCCCGTCCACAGCCCCAGCTCAGGGAAGCAGCTCCTCAGCCAAGACCTGTAGGAGGCGCGGGGCGCCCCCGCCTGGAAGCCTAGTGCACAGCATGAGGGAAGCGAGCCTCCTTGGGAGAAGAGGAGGCAGCCCAGATGCGTGGGGCTGCAATCACTGCTTGGGCGGAGCCGAGTGCGCCTCCAGTACGGCAGAGCTCCAGCTCTGCTCAGAGGCCCGATCTGGCAGAGAGCTGGCGTGAGGCTGCTCTGCCCTGGGCGAGCCTTGCCCAGACTTGCCTCGCGCCTAGGCTTCCAGTCCAGGAACGAGCAGGCTGCGCGAGACTGGGAGATGCTACTGGCGCCTTCCTGGCCTCAGCTCCACTCCTGACTTGCCTTTGCACCTAGTCCCCAGGCGTTCTTGTGGAGGGCTTAGTTGCCGGTGGGTTGCACACTGCCAAGCGCTCCAGCAGTGAGGGCTCTATTAGAGGCAATGGGAGGGCAACTGCAGGGCTCCTCCAGCGGTTGCTTGACCGCCCAGACTCAGCACAGCACGTAAAGCACAAGGCTCACAGGGCCCCTGGCTGGCGTCTGCAGCCCCACACACGCAGAGGCTGACTCTGTGAGCGCCCAGATGGTGCCTGACAGACGTCATTTCCCTAGTGCTCTCCTCCCCAGCAGAGACGTGTGCAGGTGGTTTGGGCCTGCCCCTGCGTGTCTGGGCTCCCGTCCACAGCCCCAGCTCAGGGAAGCAGCTCCTGAGCCAAGACCTGTGGGAGGCGCAGGGGGCCCCGCCTGGAAGCCTAGTTTACAGCATGTGGGAAGCGAGCCTCCTCGGGAGAAGAGAAGGCAGCCCTGCTGTGTGCAGCTGCATTCACTGCTTTGGCGGAGCCAAGTGCGCCTCCAGTACGGCAGAGCTCCAGCTCTGCTCAGAGGCACGATCTGGCAGAGTTGCTGGCGTGAGGCTGCTCTGCCCTGGGCGAGCCTTGCCCAGACTTGCCTCGCGGCTAGGCTTCCAGTCCCGAAAGGAGCGGGCTGCGCGAGACTGGGAGATGCTACTGGCGCCTTCCTGGCCTCAGCTCCACTGCTGCCTTGCCTTTGTACCTAGTCCCCAGGCGTTCTTGTGGAGGGCTTAGTTGCCGGTGGGTTGCACACTGCCAAGCGCTCCAGCTTGAGGGCTCTAGTAGAGGCAAAGTGAGGGCAACTGAAAGTCTATTCTTACGGTTGCTTGACCGCCCAGACTCAGCACAGCACGGAAAGCACAAGGCTCACAGGGCCTCTGGCTGTGGTCTGCAGCCCCACACACGCGGAAGCTGACTCGGTGAGCGCCCAGAAGGTGCCTGACAGACCTCATTTCCCTAGTGCTCTCCTCACCAGCAGAGACGTGTGCAGGTGGTTGGGGCCTGCCCCTGCGTGTCTGGGCTCCCGTCCACAGCCCCAGCTCAGGGAAGCAGCTCCTCAGCCAAGACCTGTAGGAGGCGCGGGGCGCCCACGCCTGGAAGCCTAGTGCACAGCATGAGGGAAGCGAGCCTCCTTGGGAGAAGAGGAGGCAGCCCAGATGCGTGGGGCTGCAATCACTGCTTGGGCGGAGCCGAGTGCGCCTCCAGTACGGCAGAGCTCCAGCTCTGCTCAGAGGCCCGATCTGGCAGAGTGCTGGCGTGAGGCTGCTCTGCCCTGGGCGAGCCTTGCCCAGACTTGCCTCGCGCCTAGGCTTCCAGTCCAGGAAGGAGCAGGCTGCGAGAGACTGGGAGATGCTACTGGCGCCTTCCTGGCCTCAGCTCCACTCCTGCCTTGCCTTTGCACCTAGTCCTCAGGCGTTCTTGTGGAGGGCTTAGTTGCCGGTGGGTTGCACACGGTCAAGCGCTCCAGCAGTGAGGGCTCTATTAGAGGCAATGGGAGGGCAACTGCAGGGCTCCTCCAGCGGTTGCTTGACCGCCCAGACTCAGCACAGCACGGTGAGCACAAGGCTCACAGGGCCCCTGGCTGGGGTCTGCAGCCCCACACACGCGGAAGCTGACTCGGTGAGCGCCCAGAAGGTGCCTGACAGACGTCATTTCCCTAGTGCTCTCCTCCCCAGCAGAGACGTGTGCAGGTGGTTTGGGCCTGCCCCTGCGTGTCTGGGCTCCCGTCCACAGCCCCAGCTCAGGGAAGCAGCTCCTGAGCCAAGACCTGTGGGAGGCGCAGGGGGCCCCGCCTGGAAGCCTAGTTTACAGCATGTGGGAAGCGAGCCTCCTAGGGAGAAGAGAATGCAGCCCTGCTGTGTGCGGATGCTTTCACTGCTTTGGCGGAGCCAAGTGCGCCTCCAGTACGACAGAGCTCCAGCTCGGCTCAGAGGCCCGATCTGGCAGAGTTGATGGAGTGAGGCTGCTCTGCCCTGGGCGAGCCTTGCCCTGACTTGCCTCGCGGCTAGGCTTCCAGTCCAGAAAGGAGCGGGCTGCGCGAGACTGGGAGATGCTACTGGCGCGTTCCTGGCCTCAGCTCCACTGCTGCCTTGCCTTTGCACCTAGTCCCCAGGCGTTCTTGTGGAGGGCTTAGTTTCCGGTGGGATGCACACTGCCAAGCGCTCCAGCTTCAGGGCTCTAGTAGAGGCAAAGTGAGGGCAACTGGAAGTCTATTCTTACGGTTGCTTGACTGCCCAGACTCAGCACAGCATGGAGAGCACAAGGCTCACAGGGCCTCTGGCTGTGGTCTGCAGCCCCACACACGCGGAGGCTGACTCGGTGAGCGCCCAGAAGGTGCCTGACAGACTTCATTTCCCTAGTGCTCTCCTCCCCAGCAGAGACGTGTGCAGGTGGTTGGGGCCTGCCCCTGCGTGTCTGGGCTCCCGTCCACAGCCCCAGGTCAGGGAAGCAGCTCCTCAGCCAAGACCTGTAGGAGGCGCGGGGCGCCCCCGCCTGGAAGCCTAGTGCACAGCATGAGGGAAGCGAGCCTCCTTGGGAGAAGAGAAGGCAGCCCAGATGCGTGGGGCTGCAATCACTGCTTGGGCGGAGCCGAGTGCGCCTCCAGTACGGCAGAGCTCCAGCTCTGCTCAGAGGCCCGATCTGGCAGAGTGCTGGCGTGAGGCTGCTCTGCCCTGGGCGAGCCTTGCCCAGACTTGCCTCGCGGCTAGGCTTCCAGTCCAGAAAGGAGCGGGCTGCGCGAGACTGGGAGATGCTACTGGCGCCTTCCTGGCCTCAGCTCCACTCCTGCCTTCCCTTTGCACCTAGTCCCAAGGCGTTCTTGTGGAGGGCTTAGTTGCCTGTGGGTTGCACACTGCCAAGCGTTCCAGCTTGAGGGCTCTAGTAGAGGCAATGTGAGGGCAACTGGAAGTCTATTCTTACGGTTGCTTGACTGCCCAGACTCAGCACAGCATGGAGAGCACAAGGCTCACAGGGCCTCTGGCTGTGGTCTGCAGCCCCACACACGCGGAGGCTGACTCGGTGAGCGCCCAGAAGTTGCCTGACAGACGTCATTTCCCTAGTGCTCTCCTCCCCAGCAGAGACGTCTGCAGGTGGTTGGGGCCTGCCCCTGCGTGTCTGGGCTCCCGTCCACAGCCCCAGGTCAGGGAAGCAGCTCCTCAGCCAAGACCTGTAGGAGGCGCGGGGCGCCCCCGCCTGGAAGCCTAGTGCACAGCATGAGGGAAGCGAGCCTCCTTGGGAGAAGAGGAGGCAGCCCAGATGCGTGCGGCTGCAATGACTGCTTGGGCGGAGCCGCGTGCGCCTCCAGTAAGGCAGAGCTCCAGCTCTGCTCAGAGGCCCGATCTGGCAGAGTGCTGGCGTGAGGCTGCTCTGCCCTGGGCGAGCCTTGCCCAGACTTGTCTCGCGCCTAGGCTTCCAGTCCAGGAAGGAGCAGGCTGCGAGAGACTGGGAGATGCTACTGGCGCCTTCCTGGCCTCAGCTCCACTCCTGCCTTGCCTTTGCACCTAGTCCTCAGGCGTTCTTGTGAAGGGCTTAGTTGCCGGTGGGTTGCACACGGCCAAGCGCTCCAGCAGTGAGGGCTCTATTAGAGGCAATGGGAGGGCAACTGCAGGGCTCCTCCAGCGGTTGCTTGACCGCCCAGACTCAGCACAGCACGGAGAGCACAAGGCTCACAGGGCCCCTGGCTGGGGTGTGCAGCCCCACACACGCGGAAGCTGACTCGGTGAGCGCCCAGAAGGTGCCTGACAGACGTCATTTCCCTAGTGCTCTCCTCCCCAGCAGAGACGTGTGCAGGTGGTTTGGGCCTGCCCCTGCGTGTCTGGGCTCCCGTCCACAGCCCCAGCTCAGGGAAGCAGCTCCTGAGCCAAGACCTGTGGGAGGCGCAGGGGGCCCCGCCTGGAAGGCTAGTTTACAGCATGTGGGAAGCGAGCCTCCTCGGGAGAAGAGAAGGCAGCCCTGCTGTGTGCGGCTGCATTCACTGCTTTGGCGGAGCCGAGTGCGCGTCCAGTACGGCAGAGCTCCAGCTCTGCTCAGAGGCCCGATCTGGCAGAGTGCTGGCGTGAGGCTGCTCTGCCCTGGGCGAGCCTTGCCCTGACTTGCCTCGCGGCTAGGCTTCCAGTCCAGAAAGGAGCGGGCTGCGCGAGACTGGGAGATGCTACTGGCGCCTTCCTGGCCTCAGCTCCACTCCTGCCTTCCCTTTGCACCTAGTCCCAAGGCGTTCTTGTGGAGGGCTTAGTTGCCTGTGGGTTGCACACTGCCAAGCGTTCCAGCTTGAGGGCTCTAATAGAGGCAAAGTGAGGGCAACTGGAAGTCTATTCTTACGGTTGCTTGACTGCCCAGACTCAGCACAGCATGGAGAGCACAAGGCTCACAGGGCCTCTGGCTGTGGTCTGCAGCCCCACACACGCGGAGGCTGACTCGGTGAGCGCCCAGAAGGTGCCTGACAGACGTCATTTCCCTAGTGCTCTCCTCCCCAGCAGAGACGTGTGCAGGTGGTTGGGGCCTGCCCCTGCGTGTCTGGGCTCCCGTCCACAGCCCCAGGTCAGGGAAGCAGCTCCTCAGCCAAGACCTGTAGGAGGCGCGGGGCGCCCCCTCCTGGAAGCCTAGTGCACAGCATGAGGGAAGCGAGCCTCCTTGGGAGAAGAGGAGGCAGCCCAGATGCGTGGGGCTGCAATCACTGCTTGGGCGGAGCCGAGTGCGCCTCCAGTACGGCAGAGCTCCAGCTCTGCTCAGAGGCCCGATCTGGCAGAGTGCTGGCGTGAGGCTGCTCTGCCCTGGGCGAACCTTGCCCAGACTTGCCTCGCGCCTAGGCTTCCAGTCCAGGAAGGAGCAGGCTGCGAGAGACTGGGAGATGCTACTGGCGCCTTCCTGGCCTCAGCTCCACTTCTGCCTTGCCTTTGCACCTAGTCCTCAGGCGTTCTTGTGGAGGGCTTAGTTGCCGGTGGGTTGCACACGGCCAAGCGCTCCAGCAGTGAGGGCTCTATTAGAGGCAATGGGAGGGCAACTGCAGGGCTCCTCCAGCGGTTGCTTGACCGCCCAGACTCAGCACAGCACGTAGAGCACAAGGCTCACAGGGGCCCTGGCTGGGGTCTGCAGCCCCACACACGCGGAAGCTGACTCGGTGAGCGCCCAGAAGGTGCCTGACAGACGTCATTTCCCTAGTGCTCTCCTCCCCAGCAGAGACGTGTGCAGGTGGTTTGGGCCTGCCCCTGCGTGTCTGGGCTCCCGTCCACAGCCCCAGCTCAGGGAAGCAGCTCCTGAGCCAAGATCTGTGGGAGGCGCAGGGGGCCCCGCCTGGAAGCCTAGTTTACAGCATGTGGGAAGCGAGCCTCCTCGGGAGAAGAGAAGGCAGCCCTGCTGTGTGCGGATGCTTTCACTGCTTTGGCGGAGCCAATTGCGCCTCCAGTACGACAGAGCTCCAGCACTGCTCAGAGGCCCGATCTGGCAGAGTTGATGGCGTGAGGCTGCTCTGCCCTGGGCGAGCCTTGCCCAGACTTGCCTCGCGGCTAGGCTTCCAGTCCAGAAAGGAGCGTGCTGCGCGAGACTGGGAGATGCTACTGGCGCGTTCCTGGCCTCAGCTCCACTGCTGCCTTGCCTTTGCACCTAGTCCCCAGGCGTTCTTGTGGAGGGCTTAGTTGGCGGTGGATTGCACACTGTCAAGCGCTCCAGCTTGAGGGCTCTATTAGAGGCAAAGTGAGGGCAACTGGAAGTCTATTCTTACGGTTGCTTGACCGCCCAGACTCAGCACAGCACGGAGAGCACAAGGCTCACAGGGCCCCTGGCTGGGGTCTGCAGCCCCACACACGCAGAGGCTGACTCGGTGAGTGCCCAGAAGTTGCCTGACAGACCTCATTTCCCTAGTGCTCTCCTCCCCAGCAGAGACGTGTGCAGGTGGTTGGGTCCTGCCCCTGCGTGTCTGGGCTCCCGTCCACAGCCCCAGCTCAGGGAAGCAGCTCCTGAGCCAAGACCTCTGGCAGGCGCAGGGGGCCCCGCCTGGAAGCCTAGTTTACAGCATGCGGGAAGCGAGCCTCCTCGGGAGAAGAGAAGGCAGCCCTGCTGTGTGCGGCTGCATTCACTGCTTTGGCGGAGCCGAGTGCGCCTCCAGGACGGCAGAGCTCCAGCTCTGCTCAGAGGCCCGATCTGGCAGAGTCGCTGGCGTGAGGCTGCTCTGCCCTGGGCGAGCCTTGCCCAGACTTGCCTCACGGCTAGGCTTCCAGTCCAGGAAGGAGCAGGCTGCGAGAGACTGGGAGATGCTACTGGCGCCTTCCTGGCCTCAGCTCCACTCCTGCCTTGCCTTTCCACCTAGTCCTCAGGCGTTCTTGTGGAGGGCTTAGTTGCCGGTGCGTTGCACGCAGAGTTGATGGCGTGAGGCTGCTCTGCCCTGGGCGAGCCTTGCCCAGACTTGCCTCGCGGCTAGGCTTCCAGTCCAGAAAGGAGCAGGCTGCGAGAGACTGGGAGATGCTACTGGCGCCTTCCTGGCCTCAGCTCCACTCCTGCCTTGCCTTTGCACCTAGTCCCCAGGCGTTCTTGTGGAGGGCTTAGTTGCCGGTGGGTTGCACACTGCCAAGCGTTTCAGCTTGAGGGCTCTAGTATAGGCAAAGTGAGGGCAACTGAATGTCTATTCTTACGGTTGCTTGACCGCCCAGACTCAGCACAGCACGGAGAGCACAAGGCTCACAGGGCCTCTGGCTGTGGTCTGCAGCCCCACACACGCGGAGGCTGACTCGGTGAGCGCCCAGAAGGTGCCTGACAGACGTCATTTCCCTAGTGCTCTCCTCCCCAGCAGAGACGTGTGCAGGTGGTTGGGGCCTGCCCCTGCGAGTCTGGGCTCCCGTCCACAGCCCCAGCTCAGGGAAGCAGCTCCTCAGCCAAGACCTGTAGGAGGCGCGGGGCGCCCCCTCCTGGAAGCCTAGTGCACAGCATGAGGGAAGCGAGCCTCCTTGGGAGAAGAGGAGGCAGCCCAGATGCGTGGGGCTGCAATCACTGCTTGGGCGGAGCCGAGTGCGCCTCCAGTACGGCAGAGCTCCAGCTCTGCTCAGAGGCCCGATCTGGCAGAGTGCTGGCGTGAGGCTGCTCTGGCCTGGGCGAGCCTTGCCCAGACTTGCCTCGCGGCTAGTCTTCCTGTCCAGAAAGGAGCGGGCTGCGCGAGACTGGGAGATGCTACTGGCGCCTTCCTGGCCTCAGCTCCACTCCTGCCTTGCCTTTGCACCTAGTCCCCAGGCGTTCTTGTGGAGGGCTTAGTTGCCGGTGGGTTGCACACTGCCAAGCGCTCCAGCTTGAGGGCTCTATTAGAGGCAAATTGAGGGCAACTGGAAGTCTATTCTTACGGTTGCTTGACCGCCCAGACTCAGCACAGCACGGAGAGCACAAGGCTCACAGGGCCCCTGGCTGGGATCTGCAGCCCCACACACGCAGAGGCTGACTCGGTGAGTGCCCAGAAGTTGCCTGACAGACCTCATTTCCCTAGTGCTCTCCTCCCCAGCAGAGACGTGTGCAGGTGGTTGGGGCCTGCCCCTGCGTGTCTGGGCTCCCGTCCACAGCCCCAGCTCAGGGAAGCAGCTCCTGAGCCAAGACCTGTGGCAGGCGCAGGGGGCCCCGCCTGGAAGCCTAGTTTACAGCATGCGGGAAGCGAGCCTCCTCGGGAGAAGAGAAGGCAGCCCTGCTGTGTGCGGCTGTATTCACTGCTTTGGCGGAGCCGAGTGCGCCTCCAGGACGGCAGAGCTCCAGCTCTGCTCAGAGGCCCGATCTGGCAGAGTCGCTGGCGTGAGGCTGCTCTGCCCTGGGCGAGCCTTGCCCAGACTTGCCTCGCGGCTAGGCTTCCAGTCCCGAAAGGAGCGGGCTGCGCGAGACTGGGGGATGCTACTGGCGACTTCCTGGCCTCAGCTCCACTGCTGCCTTGCCTTTGCACCTAGTCCCCAGGCGTTCTTGTGGAGGGCTTAGTTGCCGGTGGGTTGCACACTGCCAAGCGCTCCAGCTTGAGGGCTCTAGTAGAGGCAAAGTGAGGGCAACTGAAAGTCTATTCTTACGGTTGCTTGACCGCCCAGACTCAGCACACCACGGAAAGCACAAGGCTCACAGGGCCTCTGGCTGCGGTCTGCAGCCCCACACACGCGGAGGCTGACTCGGTGAGCGCCCAGAAGGTGCCTGACAGACGTCATTTCCCTAGTGCTCTCCTCCCCAGCAGAGACGTGTGCAGGTGGTTGGGGCCTGCCCCTGCGTGTCTGGGCTCCCGTCCACAGCCCCAGCTCAGGGAAGCAGCTCCTCAGCCAAGACCTGTAGGAGGCGCAGGGCGCCCCCGCCTGGAAGCCTAGTGCACAGCATGAGGGAAGCGAGCCTCCTTGGGAGAAGAGGAGGCAGCCCAGATGCGTGGGGCTGCAATCACTGCTTGGGCGGAGCCGAGTGCGCCTCCAGTACGGCAGAGCTCCAGCTCTGCTCAGAGGCCCGATCTGGCAGAGAGCTGGCGTGAGGCTGCTCTGCCCTGGGCGAGCCTTGCCCAGACTTGCCTCGCGCCTAGGCTTCCAGTCCAGGAACGAGCAGGCTGCGCGAGACTGGGAGATGCTACTGGCGCCTTCCTGGCCTCAGCTCCACTCCTGACTTGCCTTTGCACCTAGTCCCCAGGCGTTCTTGTGGAGGGCTTAGTTGCCGGTGGGTTGCACACTGCCAAGCGCTCCAGCAGTGAGGGCTCTATTAGAGGCAATGGGAGGGCAACTGCAGGGCTCCTCCAGCGGTTGCTTGACCGCCCAGACTCAGCACAGCACGTAAAGCACAAGGCTCACAGGGCCCCTGGCTGGCGTCTGCAGCCCCACACACGCAGAGGCTGACTCTGTGAGCGCCCAGATGGTGCCTGACAGACGTCATTTCCCTAGTGCTCTCCTCCCCAGCAGAGACGTGTGCAGGTGGTTTGGGCCTGCCCCTGCGTGTCTGGGCTCCCGTCCACAGCCCCAGCTCAGGGAAGCAGCTCCTGAGCCAAGACCTGTGGGAGGCGCAGGGGGCCCCGCCTGGAAGCCTAGTTTACAGCATGTGGGAAGCGAGCCTCCTCGGGAGAAGAGAAGGCAGCCCTGCTGTGTGCAGCTGCATTCACTGCTTTGGCGGAGCCAAGTGCGCCTCCAGTACGGCAGAGCTCCAGCTCTGCTCAGAGGCACGATCTGGCAGAGTTGCTGGCGTGAGGCTGCTCTGCCCTGGGCGAGCCTTGCCCAGACTTGCCTCGCGGCTAGGCTTCCAGTCCCGAAAGGAGCGGGCTGCGCGAGACTGGGAGATGCTACTGGCGCCTTCCTGGCCTCAGCTCCACTGCTGCCTTGCCTTTGTACCTAGTCCCCAGGCGTTCTTGTGGAGGGCTTAGTTGCCGGTGGGTTGCACACTGCCAAGCGCTCCAGCTTGAGGGCTCTAGTAGAGGCAAAGTGAGGGCAACTGAAAGTCTATTCTTACGGTTGCTTGACCGCCCAGACTCAGCACAGCACGGAAAGCACAAGGCTCACAGGGCCTCTGGCTGTGGTCTGCAGCCCCACACACGCGGAAGCTGACTCGGTGAGCGCCCAGAAGGTGCCTGACAGACCTCATTTCCCTAGTGCTCTCCTCCCCAGCAGAGACGTGTGCAGGTGGTTGGGGCCTGCCCCTGCGTGTCTGGGCTCCCGTCCACAGCCCCAGCTCAGGGAAGCAGCTCCTCAGCCAAGACCTGTAGGAGGCGCGGGGCGCCCCCGCCTGGAAGCCTAGTGCACAGCATGAGGGAAGCGAGCCTCCTTGGGAGAAGAGGAGGCAGCCCAGATGCGTGCGGCTGCAATGACTGCTTGGGCGGAGCCGCGTGCGCCTCCAGTAAGGCAGAGCTCCAGCTCTGCTCAGAGGCCCGATCTGGCAGAGTGCTGGCGTGAGGCTGCTCTGCCCTGGGCGAGCCTTGCCCAGACTTGTCTCGCGCCTAGGCTTCCAGTCCAGGAAGGAGCAGGCTGCGAGAGACTGGGAGATGCTACTGGCGCCTTCCTGGCCTCAGCTCCACTCCTGCCTTGCCTTTGCACCTAGTCCTCAGGCGTTCTTGTGAAGGGCTTAGTTGCCGGTGGGTTGCACACGGCCAAGCGCTCCAGCAGTGAGGGCTCTATTAGAGGCAATGGGAGGGCAACTGCAGGGCTCCTCCAGCGGTTGCTTGACCGCCCAGACTCAGCACAGCACGGAGAGCACAAGGCTCACAGGGCCCCTGGCTGGGGTGTGCAGCCCCACACACGCGGAAGCTGACTCGGTGAGCGCCCAGAAGGTGCCTGACAGACGTCATTTCCCTAGTGCTCTCCTCCCCAGCAGAGACGTGTGCAGGTGGTTTGGGCCTGCCCCTGTGTGTCTGGGCTCCCGTCCACAGCCCCAGCTCAGGGAAGCAGCTCCTGAGCCAAGACCTGTGGGAGGCGCAGGGGGCCCCGCCTGGAAGGCTAGTTTACAGCATGTGGGAAGCGAGCCTCCTCGGGAGAAGAGAAGGCAGCCCTGCTGTGTGCGGCTGCATTCACTGCTTTGGCGGAGCCGAGTGCGCGTCCAGTACGGCAGAGCTCCAGCTCTGCTCAGAGGCCCGATCTGGCAGAGTGCTGGCGTGAGGCTGCTCTGCCCTGGGCGAGCCTTGCCCTGACTTGCCTCGCGGCTAGGCTTCCAGTCCAGAAAGGAGCGGGCTGCGCGAGACTGGGAGATGCTACTGGCGCCTTCCTGGCCTCAGCTCCACTCCTGCCTTCCCTTTGCACCTAGTCCCAAGGCGTTCTTGTGGAGGGCTTAGTTGCCTGTGGGTTGCACACTGCCAAGCGTTCCAGCTTGAGGGCTCTAATAGAGGCAAAGTGAGGGCAACTGGAAGTCTATTCTTACGGTTGCTTGACTGCCCAGACTCAGCACAGCATGGAGAGCACAAGGCTCACAGGGCCTCTGGCTGTGGTCTGCAGCCCCACACACGCGGAGGCTGACTCGGTGAGCGCCCAGAAGGTGCCTGACAGACGTCATTTCCCTAGTGCTCTCCTCCCCAGCAGAGACGTGTGCAGGTGGTTGGGGCCTGCCCCTGCGTGTCTGGGCTCCCGTCCACAGCCCCAGGTCAGGGAAGCAGCTCCTCAGCCAAGACCTGTAGGAGGCGCGGGGCGCCCCCTCCTGGAAGCCTAGTGCACAGCATGAGGGAAGCGAGCCTCCTTGGGAGAAGAGGAGGCAGCCCAGATGCGTGGGGCTGCAATCACTGCTTGGGCGGAGCCGAGTGCGCCTCCAGTACGGCAGAGCTCCAGCTCTGCTCAGAGGCCCGATCTGGCAGAGTGCTGGCGTGAGGCTGCTCTGCCCTGGGCGAACCTTGCCCAGACTTGCCTCGCGCCTAGGCTTCCAGTCCAGGAAGGAGCAGGCTGCGAGAGACTGGGAGATGCTACTGGCGCCTTCCTGGCCTCAGCTCCACTTCTGCCTTGCCTTTGCACCTAGTCCTCAGGCGTTCTTGTGGAGGGCTTAGTTGCCGGTGGGTTGCACACGGCCAAGCGCTCCAGCAGTGAGGGCTCTATTAGAGGCAATGGGAGGGCAACTGCAGGGCTCCTCCAGCGGTTGCTTGACCGCCCAGACTCAGCACAGCACGTAGAGCACAAGGCTCACAGGGGCCCTGGCTGGGGTCTGCAGCCCCACACACGCGGAAGCTGACTCGGTGAGCGCCCAGAAGGTGCCTGACAGACGTCATTTCCCTAGTGCTCTCCTCCCCAGCAGAGACGTGTGCAGGTGGTTTGGGCCTGCCCCTGCGTGTCTGGGCTCCCGTCCACAGCCCCAGCTCAGGGAAGCAGCTCCTGAGCCAAGATCTGTGGGAGGCGCAGGGGGCCCCGCCTGGAAGCCTAGTTTACAGCATGTGGGAAGCGAGCCTCCTCGGGAGAAGAGAAGGCAGCCCTGCTGTGTGCGGATGCTTTCACTGCTTTGGCGGAGCCAATTGCGCCTCCAGTACGACAGAGCTCCAGCACTGCTCAGAGGCCCGATCTGGCAGAGTTGATGGCGTGAGGCTGCTCTGCCCTGGGCGAGCCTTGCCCAGACTTGCCTCGCGGCTAGGCTTCCAGTCCAGAAAGGAGCGTGCTGCGCGAGACTGGGAGATGCTACTGGCGCGTTCCTGGCCTCAGCTCCACTGCTGCCTTGCCTTTGCACCTAGTCCCCAGGCGTTCTTGTGGAGGGCTTAGTTGGCGGTGGATTGCACACTGTCAAGCGCTCCAGCTTGAGGGCTCTATTAGAGGCAAAGTGAGGGCAACTGGAAGTCTATTCTTACGGTTGCTTGACCGCCCAGACTCAGCACAGCACGGAGAGCACAAGGCTCACAGGGCCCCTGGCTGGGGTCTGCAGCCCCACACACGCAGAGGCTGACTCGGTGAGTGCCCAGAAGTTGCCTGACAGACCTCATTTCCCTAGTGCTCTCCTCCCCAGCAGAGACGTGTGCAGGTGGTTGGGTCCTGCCCCTGCGTGTCTGGGCTCCCGTCCACAGCCCCAGCTCAGGGAAGCAGCTCCTGAGCCAAGACCTCTGGCAGGCGCAGGGGGCCCCGCCTGGAAGCCTAGTTTACAGCATGCGGGAAGCGAGCCTCCTCGGGAGAAGAGAAGGCAGCCCTGCTGTGTGCGGCTGCATTCACTGCTTTGGCGGAGCCGAGTGCGCCTCCAGGACGGCAGAGCTCCAGCTCTGCTCAGAGGCCCGATCTGGCAGAGTCGCTGGCGTGAGGCTGCTCTGCCCTGGGCGAGCCTTGCCCAGACTTGCCTCACGGCTAGGCTTCCAGTCCAGGAAGGAGCAGGCTGCGAGAGACTGGGAGATGCTACTGGCGCCTTCCTGGCCTCAGCTCCACTCCTGCCTTGCCTTTCCACCTAGTCCTCAGGCGTTCTTGTGGAGGGCTTAGTTGCCGGTGCGTTGCACGCAGAGTTGATGGCGTGAGGCTGCTCTGCCCTGGGCGAGCCTTGCCCAGACTTGCCTCGCGGCTAGGCTTCCAGTCCAGAAAGGAGCAGGCTGCGAGAGACTGGGAGATGCTACTGGCGCCTTCCTGGCCTCAGCTCCACTCCTGCCTTGCCTTTGCACCTAGTCCCCAGGCGTTCTTGTGGAGGGCTTAGTTGCCGGTGGGTTGCACACTGCCAAGCGTTTCAGCTTGAGGGCTCTAGTATAGGCAAAGTGAGGGCAACTGAATGTCTATTCTTACGGTTGCTTGACCGCCCAGACTCAGCACAGCACGGAGAGCACAAGGCTCACAGGGCCTCTGGCTGTGGTCTGCAGCCCCACACACGCGGAGGCTGACTCGGTGAGCGCCCAGAAGGTGCCTGACAGACGTCATTTCCCTAGTGCTCTCCTCCCCAGCAGAGACGTGTGCAGGTGGTTGGGGCCTGCCCCTGCGAGTCTGGGCTCCCGTCCACAGCCCCAGCTCAGGGAAGCAGCTCCTCAGCCAAGACCTGTAGGAGGCGCGGGGCGCCCCCTCCTGGAAGCCTAGTGCACAGCATGAGGGAAGCGAGCCTCCTTGGGAGAAGAGGAGGCAGCCCAGATGCGTGGGGCTGCAATCACTGCTTGGGCGGAGCCGAGTGCGCCTCCAGTACGGCAGAGCTCCAGCTCTGCTCAGAGGCCCGATCTGGCAGAGTGCTGGCGTGAGGCTGCTCTGGCCTGGGCGAGCCTTGCCCAGACTTGCCTCGCGGCTAGTCTTCCTGTCCAGAAAGGAGCGGGCTGCGCGAGACTGGGAGATGCTACTGGCGCCTTCCTGGCCTCAGCTCCACTCCTGCCTTGCCTTTGCACCTAGTCCCCAGGCGTTCTTGTGGAGGGCTTAGTTGCCGGTGGGTTGCACACTGCCAAGCGCTCCAGCTTGAGGGCTCTATTAGAGGCAAATTGAGGGCAACTGGAAGTCTATTCTTACGGTTGCTTGACCGCCCAGACTCAGCACAGCACGGAGAGCACAAGGCTCACAGGGCCCCTGGCTGGGATCTGCAGCCCCACACACGCAGAGGCTGACTCGGTGAGTGCCCAGAAGTTGCCTGACAGACCTCATTTCCCTAGTGCTCTCCTCCCCAGCAGAGACGTGTGCAGGTGGTTGGGGCCTGCCCCTGCGTGTCTGGGCTCCCGTCCACAGCCCCAGCTCAGGGAAGCAGCTCCTGAGCCAAGACCTGTGGCAGGCGCAGGGGGCCCCGCCTGGAAGCCTAGTTTACAGCATGCGGGAAGCGAGCCTCCTCGGGAGAAGAGAAGGCAGCCCTGCTGTGTGCGGCTGTATTCACTGCTTTGGCGGAGCCGAGTGCGCCTCCAGGACGGCAGAGCTCCAGCTCTGCTCAGAGGCCCGATCTGGCAGAGTCGCTGGCGTGAAGCTGCTCTGCCCTGGGCGAGCCTTGCCCAGACTTGCCTCGCGGCTAGGCTTCCAGTCCCGAAAGGAGCGGGCTGCGCGAGACTGGGGGATGCTACTGGCGACTTCCTGGCCTCAGCTCCACTGCTGCCTTGCCTTTGCACCTAGTCCCCAGGCGTTCTTGTGGAGGGCTTAGTTGCCGGTGGGTTGCACACTGCCAAGCGCTCCAGCTTGAGGGCTCTAGTAGAGGCAAAGTGAGGGCAACTGAAAGTCTATTCTTACGGTTGCTTGACCGCCCAGACTCAGCACAGCACGGAAAGCACAAGGCTCACAGGGCCTCTGGCTGCGGTCTGCAGCCCCACACACGCGGAGGCTGACTCGGTGAGCGCCCAGAAGGTGCCTGACAGACGTCATTTCCCTAGTGCTCTCCTCCCCAGCAGAGACGTGTGCAGGTGGTTGGGGCCTGCCCCTGCGTGTCTGGGCTCCCGTCCACAGCCCCAGCTCAGGGAAGCAGCTCCTCAGCCAAGACCTGTAGGAGGCGCGGGGCGCCCCCGCCTGGAAGCCTAGTGCACAGCATGAGGGAAGCGAGCCTCCTTGGGAGAAGAGGAGGCAGCCCAGATGCGTGGGGCTGCAATCACTGCTTGGGCGGAGCCGAGTGCGCCTCCAGTACGGCAGAGCTCCAGCTCTGCTCAGAGGCCCTATCTGGCAGAGAGCTGGCGTGAGGCTGCTCTGCCCTGGGCGAGCCTTGCCCAGACTTGCCTCGCGCCTAGGCTTCCAGTCCAGGAACGAGCAGGCTGCGCGAGACTGGGAGATGCTACTGGCGCCTTCCTGGCCTCAGCTCCACTCCTGACTTGCCTTTGCACCTAGTCCCCAGGCGTTCTTGTGGAGGGCTTAGTTGCCGGTGGGTTGCACACTGCCAAGCGCTCCAGCAGTGAGGGCTCTATTAGAGGCAATGGGAGGGCAACTGCAGGGCTCCTCCAGCGGTTGCTTGACCGCCCAGACTCAGCACAGCACGTAAAGCACAAGGCTCACAGGGCCCCTGGCTGGCGTCTGCAGCCCCACACACGCAGAGGCTGACTCTGTGAGCGCCCAGATGGTGCCTGACAGACGTCATTTCCCTAGTGCTCTCCTCCCCAGCAGAGACGTGTGCAGGTGGTTTGGGCCTGCCCCTGCGTGTCTGGGCTCCCGTCCACAGCCCCAGCTCAGGGAAGCAGCTCCTGAGCCAAGACCTGTGGGAGGCGCAGGGGGCCCCGCCTGGAAGCCTAGTTTACAGCATGTGGGAAGCGAGCCTCCTCGGGAGAAGAGAAGGCAGCCCTGCTGTGTGCAGCTGCATTCACTGCTTTGGCGGAGCCAAGTGCGCCTCCAGTACGGCAGAGCTCCAGCTCTGCTCAGAGGCACGATCTGGCAGAGTTGCTGGCGTGAGGCTGCTCTGCCCTGGGCGAGCCTTGCCCAGACTTGCCTCGCGGCTAGGCTTCCAGTCCCGAAAGGAGCGGGCTGCGCGAGACTGGGAGATGCTACTGGCGCCTTCCTGGCCTCAGCTCCACTGCTGCCTTGCCTTTGTACCTAGTCCCCAGGCGTTCTTGTGGAGGGCTTAGTTGCCGGTGGGTTGCACACTGCCAAGCGCTCCAGCTTGAGGGCTCTAGTAGAGGCAAAGTGAGGGCAACTGAAAATCTATTCTTACGGTTGCTTGACCGCCCAGACTCAGCACAGCACGGAAAGCACAAGGCTCACAGGGCCTCTGGCTGTGGTCTGCAGCCCCACACACGCGGAAGCTGACTCGGTGAGCGCCCAGAAGGTGCCTGACAGACCTCATTTCCCTAGTGCTCTCCTCCCCAGCAGAGACGTGTGCAGGTGGTTGGGGCCTGCCCCTGCGTGTCTGGGCTCCCGTCCACAGCCCCAGCTCAGGGAAGCAGCTCCTCAGCCAAGACCTGTAGGAGGCGCGGGGCGCCCACGCCTGGAAGCCTAGTGCACAGCATGAGGGAAGCGAGCCTCCTTGGGAGAAGAGGAGGCAGCCCAGATGCGTGGGGCTGCAATCACTGCTTGGGCGGAGCCGAGTGCGCCTCCAGTACGGCAGAGCTCCAGCTCTGCTCAGAGGCCCGATCTGGCAGAGTGCTGGCGTGAGGCTGCTCTGCCCTGGGCGAGCCTTGCCCAGACTTGCCTCGCGCCTAGGCTTCCAGTCCAGGAAGGAGCAGGCTGCGAGAGACTGGGAGATGCTACTGGCGCCTTCCTGGCCTCAGCTCCACTCCTGCCTTGCCTTTGCACCTAGTCCTCAGGCGTTCTTGTGGAGGGCTTAGTTGCCGGTGGGTTGCACACGGTCAAGCGCTCCAGCAGTGAGGGCTCTATTAGAGGCAATGGGAGGGCAACTGCAGGGCTCCTCCAGCGGTTGCTTGACCGCCCAGACTCAGCACAGCACGGTGAGCACAAGGCTCACAGGGCCCCTGGCTGGGGTCTGCAGCCCCACACACGCGGAAGCTGACTCGGTGAGCGCCCAGAAGGTGCCTGACAGACGTCATTTCCCTAGTGCTCTCCTCCCCAGCAGAGACGTGTGCAGGTGGTTTGGGCCTGCCCCTGCGTGTCTGGGCTCCCGTCCACAGCCCCAGCTCAGGGAAGCAGCTCCTGAGCCAAGACCTGTGGGAGGCGCAGGGGGCCCCGCCTGGAAGCCTAGTTTACAGCATGTGGGAAGCGAGCCTCCTAGGGAGAAGAGAATGCAGCCCTGCTGTGTGCGGATGCTTTCACTGCTTTGGCGGAGCCAAGTGCGCCTCCAGTACGACAGAGCTCCAGCTCGGCTCAGAGGCCCGATCTGGCAGAGTTGATGGAGTGAGGCTGCTCTGCCCTGGGCGAGCCTTGCCCTGACTTGCCTCGCGGCTAGGCTTCCAGTCCAGAAAGGAGCGGGCTGCGCGAGACTGGGAGATGCTACTGGCGCGTTCCTGGCCTCAGCTGCACTGCTGCCTTGCCTTTGCACCTAGTCCCCAGGCGTTCTTGTGGAGGGCTTAGTTTCCGGTGGGATGCACACTGCCAAGCGCTCCAGCTTCAGGGCTCTAGTAGAGGCAAAGTGAGGGCAACTGGAAGTCTATTCTTACGGTTGCTTGACTGCCCAGACTCAGCACAGCATGGAGAGCACAAGGCTCACAGGGCCTCTGGCTGTGGTCTGCAGCCCCACACACGCGGAGGCTGACTCGGTGAGCGCCCAGAAGGTGCCTGACAGACTTCATTTCCCTAGTGCTCTCCTCCCCAGCAGAGACGTGTGCAGGTGGTTGGGGCCTGCCCCTGCGTGTCTGGGCTCCCGTCCACAGCCCCAGGTCAGGGAAGCAGCTCCTCAGCCAAGACCTGTAGGAGGCGCGGGGCGCCCCCGCCTGGAAGCCTAGTGCACAGCATGAGGGAAGCGAGCCTCCTTGGGAGAAGAGAAGGCAGCCCAGATGCGTGGGGCTGCAATCACTGCTTGGGCGGAGCCGAGTGCGCCTCCAGTACGGCAGAGCTCCAGCTCTGCTCAGAGGCCCGATCTGGCAGAGTGCTGGCGTGAGGCTGCTCTGCCCTGGGCGAGCCTTGCCCAGACTTGCCTCGCGGCTAGGCTTCCAGTCCAGAAAGGAGCGGGCTGCGCGAGACTGGGAGATGCTACTGGCGCCTTCCTGGCCTCAGCTCCACTCCTGCCTTCCCTTTGCACCTAGTCCCAAGGCGTTCTTGTGGAGGGCTTAGTTGCCTGTGGGTTGCACACTGCCAAGCGTTCCAGCTTGAGGGCTCTAGTAGAGGCAATGTGAGGGCAACTGGAAGTCTATTCTTACGGTTGCTTGACTGCCCAGACTCAGCACAGCATGGAGAGCACAAGGCTCACAGGGCCTCTGGCTGTGGTCTGCAGCCCCACACACGCGGAGGCTGACTCGGTGAGCGCCCAGAAGTTGCCTGACAGACGTCATTTCCCTAGTGCTCTCCTCCCCAGCAGAGACGTCTGCAGGTGGTTGGGGCCTGCCCCTGCGTGTCTGGGCTCCCGTCCACAGCCCCAGGTCAGGGAAGCAGCTCCTCAGCCAAGACCTGTAGGAGGCGCGGGGCGCCCCCGCCTGGAAGCCTAGTGCACAGCATGAGGGAAGCGAGCCTCCTTGGGAGAAGAGGAGGCAGCCCAGATGCGTGCGGCTGCAATGACTGCTTGGGCGGAGCCGCGTGCGCCTCCAGTAAGGCAGAGCTCCAGCTCTGCTCAGAGGCCCGATCTGGCAGAGTGCTGGCGTGAGGCTGCTCTGCCCTGGGCGAGCCTTGCCCAGACTTGTCTCGCGCCTAGGCTTCCAGTCCAGGAAGGAGCAGGCTGCGAGAGACTGGGAGATGCTACTGGCGCCTTCCTGGCCTCAGCTCCACTCCTGCCTTGCCTTTGCACCTAGTCCTCAGGCGTTCTTGTGAAGGGCTTAGTTGCCGGTGGGTTGCACACGGCCAAGCGCTCCAGCAGTGAGGGCTCTATTAGAGGCAATGGGAGGGCAACTGCAGGGCTCCTCCAGCGGTTGCTTGACCGCCCAGACTCAGCACAGCACGGAGAGCACAAGGCTCACAGGGCCCCTGGCTGGGGTGTGCAGCCCCACACACGCGGAAGCTGACTCGGTGAGCGCCCAGAAGGTGCCTGACAGACGTCATTTCCCTAGTGCTCTCCTCCCCAGCAGAGACGTGTGCAGGTGGTTTGGGCCTGCCCCTGCGTGTCTGGGCTCCCGTCCACAGCCCCAGCTCAGGGAAGCAGCTCCTGAGCCAAGACCTGTGGGAGGCGCAGGGGGCCCCGCCTGGAAGGCTAGTTTACAGCATGTGGGAAGCGAGCCTCCTCGGGAGAAGAGAAGGCAGCCCTGCTGTGTGCGGCTGCATTCACTGCTTTGGCGGAGCCGAGTGCGCGTCCAGTACGGCAGAGCTCCAGCTCTGCTCAGAGGCCCGATCTGGCAGAGTGCTGGCGTGAGGCTGCTCTGCCCTGGGCGAGCCTTGCCCTGACTTGCCTCGCGGCTAGGCTTCCAGTCCAGAAAGGAGCGGGCTGCGCGAGACTGGGAGATGCTACTGGCGCCTTCCTGGCCTCAGCTCCACTCCTGCCTTCCCTTTGCACCTAGTCCCAAGGCGTTCTTGTGGAGGGCTTAGTTGCCTGTGGGTTGCACACTGCCAAGCGTTCCAGCTTGAGGGCTCTAATAGAGGCAAAGTGAGGGCAACTGGAAGTCTATTCTTACGGTTGCTTGACTGCCCAGACTCAGCACAGCATGGAGAGCACAAGGCTCACAGGGCCTCTGGCTGTGGTCTGCAGCCCCACACACGCGGAGGCTGACTCGGTGAGCGCCCAGAAGGTGCCTGACAGACGTCATTTCCCTAGTGCTCTCCTCCCCAGCAGAGACGTGTGCAGGTGGTTGGGGCCTGCCCCTGCGTGTCTGGGCTCCCGTCCACAGCCCCAGGTCAGGGAAGCAGCTCCTCAGCCAAGACCTGTAGGAGGCGCGGGGCGCCCCCTCCTGGAAGCCTAGTGCACAGCATGAGGGAAGCGAGCCTCCTTGGGAGAAGAGGAGGCAGCCCAGATGCGTGGGGCTGCAATCACTGCTTGGGCGGAGCCGAGTGCGCCTCCAGTACGGCAGAGCTCCAGCTCTGCTCAGAGGCCCGATCTGGCAGAGTGCTGGCGTGAGGCTGCTCTGCCCTGGGCGAACCTTGCCCAGACTTGCCTCGCGCCTAGGCTTCCAGTCCAGGAAGGAGCAGGCTGCGAGAGACTGGGAGATGCTACTGGCGCCTTCCTGGCCTCAGCTCCACTTCTGCCTTGCCTTTGCACCTAGTCCTCAGGCGTTCTTGTGGAGGGCTTAATTGCCGGTGGGTTGCACACGGCCAAGCGCTCCAGCAGTGAGGGCTCTATTAGAGGCAATGGGAGGGCAACTGCAGGGCTCCTCCAGCGGTTGCTTGACCGCCCAGACTCAGCACAGCACGTAGAGCACAAGGCTCACAGGGGCCCTGGCTGGGGTCTGCAGCCCCACACACGCGGAAGCTGACTCGGTGAGCGCCCAGAAGGTGCCTGACAGACGTCATTTCCCTAGTGCTCTCCTCCCCAGCAGAGACGTGTGCAGGTGGTTTGGGCCTGCCCCTGCGTGTCTGGGCTCCCGTCCACAGCCCCAGCTCAGGGAAGCAGCTCCTGAGCCAAGATCTGTGGGAGGCGCAGGGGGCCCCGCCTGGAAGCCTAGTTTACAGCATGTGGGAAGCGAGCCTCCTCGGGAGAAGAGAAGGCAGCCCTGCTGTGTGCGGATGCTTTCACTGCTTTGGCGGAGCCAATTGCGCCTCCAGTACGACAGAGCTCCAGCACTGCTCAGAGGCCCGATCTGGCAGAGTTGATGGCGTGAGGCTGCTCTGCCCTGGGCGAGCCTTGCCCAGACTTGCCTCGCGGCTAGGCTTCCAGTCCAGAAAGGAGCGTGCTGCGCGAGACTGGGAGATGCTACTGGCGCGTTCCTGGCCTCAGCTCCACTGCTGCCTTGCCTTTGCACCTAGTCCCCAGGCGTTCTTGTGGAGGGCTTAGTTGGCGGTGGATTGCACACTGTCAAGCGCTCCAGCTTGAGGGCTCTATTAGAGGCAAAGTGAGGGCAACTGGAAGTCTATTCTTACGGTTGCTTGACCGCCCAGACTCAGCACAGCACGGAGAGCACAAGGCTCACAGGGCCCCTGGCTGGGGTCTGCAGCCCCACACACGCAGAGGCTGACTCGGTGAGTGCCCAGAAGTTGCCTGACAGACCTCATTTCCCTAGTGCTCTCCTCCCCAGCAGAGACGTGTGCAGGTGGTTGGGTCCTGCCCCTGCGTGTCTGGGCTCCCGTCCACAGCCCCAGCTCAGGGAAGCAGCTCCTGAGCCAAGACCTCTGGCAGGCGCAGGGGGCCCCGCCTGGAAGCCTAGTTTACAGCATGCGGGAAGCGAGCCTCCTCGGGAGAAGAGAAGGCAGCCCTGCTGTGTGCGGCTGCATTCACTGCTTTGGCGGAGCCGAGTGCGCCTCCAGGACGGCAGAGCTCCAGCTCTGCTCAGAGGCCCGATCTGGCAGAGTCGCTGGCGTGAGGCTGCTCTGCCCTGGGCGAGCCTTGCCCAGACTTGCCTCACGGCTAGGCTTCCAGTCCAGGAAGGAGCAGGCTGCGAGAGACTGGGAGATGCTACTGGCGCCTTCCTGGCCTCAGCTCCACTCCTGCCTTGCCTTTCCACCTAGTCCTCAGGCGTTCTTGTGGAGGGCTTAGTTGCCGGTGCGTTGCACGCAGAGTTGATGGCGTGAGGCTGCTCTGCCCTGGGCGAGCCTTGCCCAGACTTGCCTCGCGGCTAGGCTTCCAGTCCAGAAAGGAGCAGGCTGCGAGAGACTGGGAGATGCTACTGGCGCCTTCCTGGCCTCAGCTCCACTCCTGCCTTGCCTTTGCACCTAGTCCCCAGGCGTTCTTGTGGAGGGCTTAGTTGCCGGTGGGTTGCACACTGCCAAGCGCTCCAGCTTGAGGGCTCTAGTAGAGGCAAAGTGAGGGCAACTGAAAGTCTATTCTTACGGTTGCTTGACCGCCGAGACTCAGCACAGTACGGAGAGCACAAGGCTCACAGGGCCTCTGGCTGTGGTCTGCAGCCCCACACACGCGGAGGCTGACTCGGTGAGCGCCCAGAAGGTGCCTGACAGACGTCATTTCCCTAGTGCTCTCTTCCCCAGCTGAGACGTGTGCAGGTGGTGGGGCCTGCCCCTGCGTGTCTGGGCTCCCGTCCACAGCCACAGCTCAGGGAAGCAGCTCCTCAGCCAAGACCTGTAGGAGGCGCGGGGCGCCCCCGCCTGGAAGCCTAGTGCACAGCATGAGGGAAGCGAGCCTCCTTGGGAGAAGAGGAGGCAGCCCAGATGTGTGGGGCTGCAATCACTGGTGGGCGGAGCCGAGTGCGCCTCCAGTACGGCAGAGCTCCAGCTCTGCTCAGAGGCCCGATCTGGCAGAGTGCTGGCGTGAGGCTGCTCTGCCCTGGGCGAGCCTTGCCCAGACTTGCCTCGCGGCTAGGCTTCCAGTCCAGAAAGGAGCGGGCTGCGCGAGGCTGGGAGATGCTACTGGCGCCTTCCTGGCCTCAGCTCCACTCCTGCCTTGCCTTTGCACCTAGTCCCCAGGCGTTCTTGTGGAGGGCTTAGTTGCCGGTGGGTTGCACACTGCCACGCGCTCCAGCTTGAGGGCTCTAGTATAGGCAAAGTGAGGGCAACTGGAAGTCTATTCTTACGGTTGCTTGACCGCCCAGACTCAGCACAGCACGGAGAGCACAAGGCTCACAGGGTCCCTGGCTGGGGTCTGCAGCCCCACACACGCAGAGGCTGACTCGGTGAGTGCCCAGAAGTTGCCTGACAGACCTCATTTCCCTAGTGCTCTCCTCCCCAGCAGAGACGTGTGCAGGTGGTTGGGGCCTGCCCCTGCGTGTCTGGGCTCCCGTCCACAGCCCCAGCTCAGGGAAGCAGCTCCTGAGCCAAGACCTGTGGCAGGCGCAGGGGGCCCCGCCTGGAAGCCTAGTTTACAGCATGCGGGAAGCGAGCCTCCTCGGGAGAAGAGAAGGCAGCCCTGCTGTGTGCGGCTGCATTCAGTGCTTTGGCGGAGCCGAGTGCGCCTCCAGGACGGCAGAGCTCCAGCTCTGCTCAGAGGCCCGATCTGGCAGAGTCGCTGGCGTGAGGCTGCTCTGCCCTGGGCGAGCCTTGCCCAGACTTGCCTCGCGGCTAGGCTTCCAGTCCAGGAAGGAGCAGGCTGCGAGAGACTGGGAGATGCTACTGGCGCCTTCCTGGCCTCAGCTCCACTCCTGCCTTGCCTTTGCACCTAGTCCCCAGGCTTTCTTGTGGAGGGCTTAGTTGCCGGTGGGTTGCACACTGCCAAGCGCTCCAGCAGTGAGGGCTCTATTAGAGGCAATGAGAGGGCAACTGCAGGGCTCCTCCAGCGGTTGCTTGACCGCCCAGACTCAGCACAGCACGTAAAGCACAAGGCTCACAGGGCCCCTGGCTGGGGTCTGCAGCCCCACACAAGCGGAGGCTGACTCGGTGAGCGCCCAGAAGGTGCCTGACAGACCTCATTTCCCTAGTGCTCTCCTCCCCAAGAGACGTGTGCAGGTAGTTGAGGCCTGCCCCTGCGTGTCTGGGCTCCCGCACACAGCCCCAGCTCAGGGAAGCAGCTCCTGAGCCAAGACCTGTGGCAGGCGCAGGGGGCCCGGCCTGGAAGCCTAGTTTACAGCATGCGGGAAGCGAGCCTCCTCGGGAGAAGAGAAGGCAGCCCTGCTGTGTGCGGCTGCATTCACTGCTTTGGCTGAGCCGAGTGCGCCTCCAGGACGGCAGAGCTCCAGCTCTGCTCAGAGGCCCGATCTGACAGAGTCGCTGGCGTGAGGCTGCTCTGCCCTGGGCGAGCCTTGCCCAGACTTGCCTCACGGCTAGGCTTCCAGTCCAGGAAGGAGCAGGCTGCGAGAGACTGGGAGATGCTACTGGCGCGTTCCTGGCCTCAGCTCCACTGCTGCCTTGCCTTTGCCCTTAGTCCTCAGGCGTTCCTGTGGAGGGCTTAGTTGCCGGTGGGTTGCACACTGCCACGCGCTCCAGCTTGAGGGCTCTATTAGAGGCAAAGTGAGGGCAACTGGAAGTCTATTCTTACGGTTGCTTGACCGCCCAGACTCAGCACAGCACGGAGAGCACAAGGCTCACAGGGCCCGTGGCTGGGGTCTGCAGCCCCACACACGCAGAGGCTGACTCGGTGAGCGCCCAGAAGGTGCCTGACAGACCTCATTTCCCTACAGCTCTGCTCCCCAGCAGAGACGTGTGCAGGTGGTTGGGGCCTCCCCCTGCGTGTCTGGGCTCCCGTCCACAGCCCCAGCTCAGGGAAGCAGCTCCTCAACCAAGACCTGTAGGAGGCGCGGGGCGCCCCCGCCTGGAAGCCTAGTGCACAGCATGAGGGAAGCGAGCCTCCATGGGAGAAGAGGAGGCAGCCCAGATGCGTGGGGCTGCAATCACTGCTTGGGCGGAGCCGAGTGCGCCTCCAGTACGGCAGAGCTCCAGCTCTGCTCAGAGGCCCGATCTGGCAGAGTGCTGACGTGAGGCTGCTCTGCCCTGGGCGAGACTTGCCCAGACTTGCCTCGCGGCTAGGCTTCCAGTCCAGAAAGGAGCGGGCTGCGCGAGACTGGGAGATGCTACTGGCGCCTTCCTGGCCTCAGCTCCACTCCTGCCTTGCCTTTGCACCTAGTCCCCAGGCGTTCTTGTGGAGGGCTTAGTTGCCGGTGGGTTGCACACTGCCAAGCGTTCCAGCTTGAGGGCTCTATTAGAGGCAAAGTGAGGGCAACTGGAAGTCTATTCTTACGGTTGCTTGACCGCCCAGACTCAGCACAGCACGGAGAGCACAAGGCTCACAGGGCCCCTGGCTGGGGTCTGCAGCCCCACACACGCAGAGTCTGACTCGGTGAGTGCCCAGAAGTTGCCTGACAGACCTCATTTCCCTAGTGCTCTCCTCCCCAGCAGAGATGTGTGCAGGTGGTTGGGGCCTGCCCCTGCGTGTCTGGGCTCCCATCCACAGCCCCAACTCAGGGAAGCAACTCCTGTGCCAAGACCTGTGGCAGGCGCCGGGGGCCCCGCCTGGAAGCCTAGTTTACAGCATGCGGGAAGCGAGCCTCCTCGGGAGAAGAGAAGGCAGCCCTGCTGTGTGCGGCTGCATTCACTGCTTTGGCGGAGCCGAGTGCGCCTCCAGGATGGCAGAGCTCCAGCTCTGCTCAGAGGCCCGATCTGGCAGAGTCGCTGGCGTGAGGCTGCTCTGCCCTGGGCGAGCCTTGCCCAGACTTGCCTCACGGCTAGGCTTCCAGTCCAGGAAGAAGCAGGCTGCGAGAGACTGGGAGATGCTACTGGCGCCTTCCTGGCCTCAGCTCCACTCCTGCCTTGCCTTTGCACCTAGTCCTCAGGCGTTCTTGTGGAGGGCTTAGTTGCCGGTGGGTTGCACACTGCCAAGCGCTCCAGCAGTGAGGGCTCTATTAGAGGCAATGGGAGGGCAACTGCAGGGCTCCTCCAGCGGTTGCTTGACCGCCCAGACTCAGCACAGCACGTAAAGCACAAGGCTCACAGGGCTCCTGGCTGGGGTCTGCAGCCCCACACAAGCGGAGGCTGACTCGCTGATCGCCCAGAAGGTGCCTGACAGACCTCATTTCCCTAGTGCTCTCCTCCCCAGCAGAGACGTGTGCACGTAGTTGGGGCCTGCCCCTGCCTGTCTGGGCTCCCGTACACAGCCCCAGCTCAGGGAAGCAGCTCCTGAGCCAAGACCTTTGGCAGGCGCAGGGGGCCCCGCCTGGAAGCCTAGTTTACAGCATGCGGGAAGCGAGCCTCCTCGGGAGAAGAGAAGGCAGCCCTGCTGTGTGCGGCTGCATTCACTGCTTTGGCTGAGCCGAGTGCGCCTCCAGGACGGCAGAGCTCCAGCTCTGCTCAGAGGCCCGATCTGGCAGAGTCGCTGGCGTGAGTCTGCTCTGCCCTCGGCGAGCCTTGCCCAGACTTGCCTCACGGCTAGGCTTCCAGTCCAGGAAGGAGCAGGCTGCGAGAGACTGGGAGATGCTACTGGCGCCTTCCTGGCCTCAGCTCCACTCCTGCCTTGCCTTTGCACCTAGTCCCCAGGCGTTCTTGTGGAGGGCTTAGTTGCCGGTGGGTTGCACACTGCCACGCGCTCCAGCTTGAGGGCTCTATTAGAGGCAAAGTGAGGGCAACTGGAAGACTATTCTTACGGTTGCTTGAGCGCCCAGACTCAGCACAGCACGGAGAGCACAAGGCTCACACGGCCCGTGGCTGGGGTCTGCAGCCCCACACACGCAGAGGCTGACTCGGTGAGCGCCCAGAAGGTGCCTGACAGACCTCATTTCCCTACAGCTCTCCTCCCCAGCAGAGACGTGTGCAGGTGGTTGGGGCCTGCCCCTGCGTGTCTGGGCTCCCGTCCACAGCCCCAGCTCAGGGAAGCAGCTCCTCAGCCAAGACCTGTAGGAGGCGCGGGGCGCCCCCGCCTGGAAGCCTAGTGCACAGCATGAGGGAAGCGAGCCTCCATGGGAGAAGAGGAGGCAGCCCAGATGCGTGGGGCTGCAATCACTTCTTGGGCGGAGCCGAGTGCGACTCCAGTACCGCAGAGCTCCAGCTCTGCTCAGAGGCCCGATCTGGCAGAGTGCTGACGTGAGGCTGCTCTGCCCTGGGCGAGCCTTGCCCAGACTTGCCTCGCGGCTAGGCTTCCAGTCCAGAAAGGAGCAGGCTGCGAGAGACTGGGAGATGCTACTGGCGCCTTCCTGGCCTCAGCTCCACTCCTGCCTTGCCTTTGCACCTAGTCCCCAGGCGTTCTTGTGGAGGGCTTAGTTGCCGGTGGGTTGCACACTGCCAAGCCCTCCAGCAGTGAGGGCTCTATTAGAGGCAATGGGAGGGCAACTGCAGGGCTCCTCCAGCGGTTGCTTGACCGCCCAGACTCAGCACAGCACGTAAAGCACAAGGCTCACAGGGCCCCTGGCTGGGGTCTGCAGCCCCACACAAGCGGAGGCTGACTCGGTGAGCGCCCAGAAGGTGCCTGACAGACCTCATTTCCCTAGTGCTCTCCTCCCCAGCAGAGACGTGTGCAGGTAGTTGGGGCCTGCCCCTGCGTGTCTGGGCTCCCGTACACAGCCCCAGCTCAGGGAAGCAGCTCCTGAGCCAAGAACTGTGGCAGGCGCAGGGGGCCCCGCCTGGAAGCCTAGTTTACAGCATGCGGGAAGCGAGCCTCCTCGGGAGATAGAAGGCAGCCCTGCTGTGTGTGGCTGCATTCACTGCTTTCGCTGAGCCGAGTGTGCCTCCAGGACGGCAGAGCTCCAGCTCTGCTCAGAGGCCCGATCTGGCAGAGTCGCTGGCGTGAGGCTGCTCTGCCCTGGGCGAGCCTTGCCCAGACTTGCCTCACGGCTAGGCTTCCAGTCCAGGAAGGAGCAGGCTGCTTGAGACTGGGAGATGCTACTGGCGCCTTCCTGGCCTCAGCTCCACTCCTGCCTTGCCTTTGCACCTAGTCCTCAGGCGTTCTTGTGGAGGGCTTAGTTGCCGGTGGGTTGCACACTGCCAAGCGCTCCAGCAGTGAGGGCTCTATTAGAGGCAATGGGAGGGCAACTGCAGGGCTCCTCCAGCGGTTGCTTGACCGCCCAGACTCAGCACAGCACGTAAAGCACAAGGCTCACAGGGCCCCTGGCTGGGTTCTGCAGCCCCACACAAGCGGAGGCTGACTCGGTGAGCGCCCAGAAGGTGCCTGACAGACCTCATTTCCCTAGTGCTCTCCTCCCCAGCAGAGACGTGTGCAGGTAGTTGGGGCCTGCCCCTGCGTGTCTGGGCTCCCGTACACAGCCCCAGCTCAGGGAAGCAGCTCCTGAGCCAAGACCTGTGGCAGGCGCAGGGGGCCCCGCCTGGAAGAATAGTTTACAGCATGCGGGAAGCGAGCCTCCCCGGGAGAAGAGAAGGCAGCCCTGCTGTGTGCGGCTGCATTCACTGCTTTGGCTGAGCCGAGTGTGCCTCCAGGACGGCAGAGCTCCAGCTCTGCTCAGAGGCCCTATCTGGCAGAGTCCCTGGCGTGAGGCTGCTCTGCCCTGGGCGAGCCTTGCCCAGACTTGCCTCACGGCTAGGCTTCCAGTCCAGGAAGGAGCAGGCTGCGAGAGACTGGGAGATGCTACTGGCGCCTTCCTGGCCTCAGCTCCACTCCTGCCTTGCCTTTGCACCTAGTCCCCAGGCCTTCTTGTGGAGGGCTTAGTTGCCGGTGGGTTGCACACTGCCAAGCGCTCCAGCTTGAGGGCTCTATTAGAGGCAAAGTGAGGGCAACTGGAAGTCTATTCTTACGGTTGCTTGACCGCCCAGACTCAGCACAGCACGGAGAGCACAAGGCTCACAGGGCCCCTGGCTGGGGTCTGCAGCCCCACACACGCAGAGGCTGACTCGGTGAGTGCCCAGAAGTTGCCTGACAGACCTCATTTCCCTAGTGCTCTCCTCCCCAGCAGAGACGTGTGCAGGTGGTTGGGGCCTGCCCCTGCGTGTCTGGGCTCCCGTCCACAGCCCCAGCTCAGGGAAGCAGCTCCTGAGCCAAGACCTGTGGCAGGCGCAGGGGGCCCCGCCTGGAAGCCTAGTTTACAGCATGCGGGAAGCGAGCCTCCTCTGGAGAAGAGAAGGCAGCCCTGCTGTGTGCGGCTGCATTCACTGCTTTGGCAGAGCCGAGTGCGCCTCCAGGACGGCAGAGCTCCAGCTCTGCTCCGAGGCCCGATTTGGCAGAGTCGCTGGCGTGAGGCTGCTCTGCCCTGGGCGAGCCTTGCCCAGACTTGCCTCAAGGCTAGGCTTCCAGTCCAGGAAGGAGCAGGCTGCGAGAGACTGGGAGATGCTACTGGCGCCTTCCTGGCCTCAGCTCCACTCCTGCCTTGCCTTTGCACCTAGTCCCCAGGCGTTCTTGTGGAGGGCTTAGTTGCCGGTGGGTTGCACACTGCCAAGCGCTCCAGCAGTGAGGGCTCTATTAGAGGCAATGGGAGGGCAACTGCAGGGCTCCTCCAGCGGTTGCTTGACCGCCCAGACTCAGCACAGCACGTAAAGCACAAGGCTCACAGGGCCCCTGGCTGGGGTCTGCAGCCCCACACAAGCGCAGGCTGACTCGGTGAGCGCCCAGAAGGTGCCTGACAGACCTCATTTCCCTAGTGCTCTCCTCCCCAGCAGAGACGTGTGCAGGTAGTTGGGGCCTGCCCCTGCGTGTCTGGGCTCCCGTACACAGCCCCAGCTCAGGGAAGCAGCTCCTCAACCAAGACCTGTAGGAGGCGCGGGGCGCCCCCGCCTGGAAGCCTAGTGCACAGCATGAGGGAAGCGAGCCTCCATGGGAGAACAGGAGGCAGCCCAGATGCGTGGGGCTGCAATCACTGCTTGGGCGGAGCCGAGTGCGCCTCCAGTACGGCAGAGCTCCAGCTCTGCTCAGAGGCCCGATCTGGCAGAGTTGCTGGCGTGAGGCTGCTCTGCCCTGGGCGAGCCTTGCCCAGACTTGCCTCGCAGCTAGGCTTCCAGTCCAGAAAGGAGCGGGCTGCGCGAGACTGGGAGATGCTACTGTCGCCTTCCTGGCCTCAGCTCCACTCCTGCCTTGCCTTTGCACCTAGTCCCCAGGCGTTCTTGTGGAGGGCTTAGTTGCCGGTGGGTTGCACACTGCCACGCGCTCCAGCTTGAGGGCTCTATTAGAGGCAAAGTGAGGGCAACTGGAAGTCTATTCTTACGGTTGCTTGACCGCCCAGACTCAGCACAGCACGGAGAACACAAGGCTCACAGGGCCTCTGGCTGGGGTCTGCAGCCCCACACACGCAGAGGCTGACTCGGTGAGTGCCCAGAAGTTGCCTGACAGACCTCATTTCCCTAGTGCTCTCCTCCCCAGCAGAGACGTGTGCAGGTGGTTGGGGCCTGCCCCTGCGTGTCTGGGCTCCCATCCACAGCCCCAACTCAGGGAAGCAACTCCTGTGCCAAGACCTGTGGCAGGCGCCGGGGGCCCCGCCTGGAAGCCTAGTTTACAGCATGCGGGAAGCGAGCCTCCTCGGGAGAAGAGAAGGCAGCCCTGCTGTGTGCGGCTGCATTCACTGCTTTGGCGGAGCCGAGTGCGCCTCCAGGACGGCAGAGCTCCAGCTCTGCTCAGAGGCCCGATCTGGCAGAGTCGCTGGCGTGAGGCTGCTCTGCCCTGGGCGAGCCTTGCCCAGACTTGCCTCACGGCTAGGCTTCCAGTCCAGGAAGGAGCAGGCTGCGAGAGACTGGGAGATGCTACTGGCGCCTTCCTGGCCTCAGCTCCACTCCTGCCTTGCCTTTGCACCTAGTCCTCAGGCGTTCTTGTGGAGGGCTTAGTTGCCGGTGGGTTGCACACTGCCAAGCGCTCCAGCAGTGAGGGCTCTATTAGAGGCAATGGGAGGGCAACTGCAGGGCTCCTCCAGCGGTTGCTTGACCGCCCAGACTCAGCACAGCACGTAAAGCACAAGGCTCACAGGGCCCCTGGCTGGGGTCTGCAGCCCCACACAAGCGGAGGCTGACTCGGTGAGCGCCCAGAAGGTGCCTGACAGACCTCATTTCCCTAGTGCTCTCCTCCCCAGCAGAGACGTGTGCAGGTAGTTGGGGCCTGCCCCTGCGTGTCTGGGCTCCCGTACACAGCCCCAGCTCAGGGAAGCAGCTCCTGAGCCAAGACCTGTGGCAGGCGCAGGGGGCCCCGCCTGGAAGCCTAGTTTACAGCATGCGGGAAGCGAGCCTCCTCGGGAGAAGAGAAGGCAGCCCTGCTGTGTGCGGCTGCATTCACTGCTTTGGCTGAGCCGAGTGCGCCTCCAGGACGGCAGAGCTCCAGCTCTGCTCAGAGGCCCGATCTGGCAGAGTCGCTGGCGTGAGGCTGCTCTGCCCTCGGCGAGCCTTGCCCAGACTTGCCTCACGGCTAGGCTTCCAGTCCAGGAAGGAGCAGGCTGCGAGAGACTGGGAGATGCTACTGGCGCCTTCCTGGCCTCAGCTCCACTCCTGCCTTGCCTTTGCACCTAGTCCTCAGGCGTTCTTGTGGAGGGCTTAGTTGCCGGTGGGTTGCACACTGCCACGCGCTCCAGCTTGAGGGCTCTATTAGAGGCAAAGTGAGGGCAACTGGAAGTCTATTCTTACGGTTGCTTGACCGCCCAGACTCAGCACAGCACGGAGAGCACAAGGCTCACAGGGCCCCTGGCTGGGGTCTGCAGCCCCACACACGCAGAGGCTGACTCGGTGAGCGCCCAGAAGGTGCCTGACAGACCTCATTTCCCTACAGCTCTCCTCCCCATAGAGACGTGGGCAGGTGGTTGGGGCCTGCCCCTGCGTGTCTGGGCTCCCGTCCACAGTCACAGCTCAGGGAAGCAGCTCCTCAGCCAAGACCTGTAGGAGGCGCGGGGCGCCCCCGCCTGGAAGCCTAGTGCACAGCATGAGGGAAGCGAGCCTCCATGGGAGAAGAGGAGGCAGCCCAGATGCGTGGGGCTGCAATCACTGCTTGGGCGGAGCCGAGTGCGCCTCCAGTACGGCAGAGCTCCAGCTCTGCTCAGAGGCCCGATCTGGCAGAGTGCTGACGTGAGGCTGCTCTGCCCTGGGCGAGCCTTGCCCAGACTTGCCTCGCGGCTAGGCTTCCAGTCCAGAAAGGAGCGGGCTGCGCGAGACTGGGAGATGCTACTGGCGCCTTCCTGGCCTCAGCTCCACTCCTGCCTTGCCTTTGCACCTAGTCCCCAGGCGTTCTTGTGGAGGGCTTAGTTGCCGGTGGGTTGCACACTGCCACGCGCTCCAGCTTGAGGGCTCTATTAGAGGCAAAGTGAGGGCAACTGGAAGTCTATTCTTACGGTTGCTTGACCGCCCAGACTCAGCACAGCACGGAGAACACAAGGCTCACAGGGCCCCTGGCTGGGGTCTGCAGCCCCACACACGCAGAGGCTGACTCGGTGAGTGCCCAGAAGTTGCCTGACAGACCTCATTTCCCTAGTGCTCTCCTCCCCAGCAGAGACGTGTGCAGGTGGTTGGGGCCTGCCCCTGCGTGTCTGGGCTCCCATCCACAGCCCCAACTCAGGGAAGCATCTCCTGTGCCAAGACCTGTGGCAGGCGCCGGGGGCCCCGCCTGGAAGCCTAGTTTACAGCATGCGGGAAGCGAGCCTCCTCGGGAGAAGAGAAGGCAGCCCTGCTGTGTGCGGCTGCATTCACTGCTTTGGCGGAGCCGAGTGCGCCTCCCGGACGGCAGAGCTCCAGCTCTGCTCAGAGGCCCGATCTGGCAGAGTCGCTGGCGTGAGGCTGCTCTGCCCTGGGCGAGCCTTGCCCAGACTTGCCTCACGGCTAGGCTTCCAGTCCAGGAAGGAGCAGGCTGCGAGAGACTGGGAGATGCTACTGGCGCCTTCCTGGCCTCAGCTCCACTCCTGCCTTGCCTTTGCACCTAGTCCTCAGGCGTTCTTGTGGAGGGCTTAGTTGCCGGTGGGTTGCACACTGCCAAGCGCTCCAGCAGTGAGGGCTCTATTAGAGGCAATGGGAGGGCAACTGCAGGGCTCCTCCAGCGGTTGCTTGACCGCCCAGACTCAGCACAGCACGTAAAGCACAAGGCTCACAGGGCCCCTGGCTGGGGTCTGCAGCCCCACACAAGCGGAGGCTGACTCGGTGAGCGCCCAGAAGGTGCCTGACAGACCTCATTTCCCTAGTGCTCTCCTCCCCAGCAGAGACGTGTGCAGGTAGTTGGGGCCTGCCCCTGCGTGTCTGGGCTCCCGTACACAGCCCCAGCTCAGGGAAGCAGCTCCTGAGCCAAGACCTGTGGCAGGCGCAGGGGGCCCCGCCTGGAAGCCTAGTTTACAGCATGCGGGAAGCGAGCCTCCTCGGGAGAAGAGAAGGCAGCCCTGCTGTGTGCGGCTGCATTCACTGCTTTGGCTGAGCCGAGTGCGCCTCCAGGACGGCAGAGCTCCAGCTCTGCTCAGAGGCCCGATCTGGCAGAGTCGCTGGCGTGAGGCTGCTCTGCCCTCGGCGAGCCTTGCCCAGACTTGCCTCACGGCTAGGCTTCCAGTCCAGGAAGGAGCAGGCTGCGAGAGACTGGGAGATGCTACTGGCGCCTTCCTGGCCTCAGCTCCACTCCTGCCTTGCCTTTGCACCTAGTCCTCAGGCGTTCTTGTGGAGGGCTTAGTTGCCGGTGGGTTGCACACTGCCACGCGCTCCAGCTTGAGGGCTCTATTAGAGGCAAAGTGAGGGCAACTGGAAGTCTATTCTTACGGTTGCTTGACCGCCCAGACTCAGCACAGCACGGAGAGCACAAGGCTCACAGGGCCCCTGGCTGGGGTCTGCAGCCCCACACACGCAGAGGCTGACTCGGTGAGCGCCCAGAAGGTGCCTGACAGACCTCATTTCCCTACAGCTCTCCTCCCCATAGAGACGTGGGCAGGTGGTTGGGGCCTGCCCCTGCGTGTCTGGGCTCCCGTCCACAGTCACAGCTCAGGGAAGCAGCTCCTCAGCCAAGACCTGTAGGAGGCGCGGGGCGCCCCCGCCTGGAAGCCTAGTGCACAGCATGAGGGAAGCGAGCCTCCATGGGAGAAGAGGAGGCAGCCCAGATGCGTGGGGCTGCAATCACTGCTTGGGCGGAGCCGAGTGCGCCTCCAGTACGGCAGAGCTCCAGCTCTGCTCAGAGGCCCGATCTGGCAGAGTGCTGACGTGAGGCTGCTCTGCCCTGGGCGAGCCTTGCCCAGACTTGCCTCGCGGCTAGGCTTCCAGTCCAGAAAGGAGCGGGCTGCGCGAGACTGGGAGATGCTACTGGCGCCTTCCTGGCCTCAGCTCCACTCCTGCCTTGCCTTTGCACCTAGTCCCCAGGCGTTCTTGTGGAGGGCTTAGTTGCCGGTGGGTTGCACACTGCCACGCGCTCCAGCTTGAGGGCTCTATTAGAGGCAAAGTGAGGGCAACTGGAAGTCTATTCTTACGGTTGCTTGACCGCCCAGACTCAGCACAGCACGGAGAACACAAGGCTCACAGGGCCCCTGGCTGGGGTCTGCAGCCCCACACACGCAGAGGCTGACTCGGTGAGTGCCCAGAAGTTGCCTGACAGACCTCATTTCCCTAGTGCTCTCCTCCCCAGCAGAGACGTGTGCAGGTGGTTGGGGCCTGCCCCTGCGTGTCTGGGCTCCCATCCACAGCCCCAACTCAGGGAAGCATCTCCTGTGCCAAGACCTGTGGCAGGCGCCGGGGGCCCCGCCTGGAAGCCTAGTTTACAGCATGCGGGAAGCGAGCCTCCTCGGGAGAAGAGAAGGCAGCCCTGCTGTGTGCGGCTGCATTCACTGCTTTGGCGGAGCCGAGTGCGCCTCCCGGACGGCAGAGCTCCAGCTCTGCTCAGAGGCCCGATCTGGCAGAGTCGCTGGCGTGAGGCTGCTCTGCCCTCGGCGAGCCTTGCCCAGACTTGCCTCACGGCTAGGCTTCCAGTCCAGGAAGGAGCAGGCTGCGAGAGACTGGGAGATGCTACTGGCGCCTTCCTGGCCTCAGCTCCACTCCTGCCTTGCCTTTGCACCTAGTCCTCAGGCGTTCTTGTGGAGGGCTTAGTTGCCGGTGGGTTGCACACTGCCAAGCGCTCCAGCAGTGAGGGCTCTATTAGAGGCAATGGGAGGGCAACTGCAGGGCTCCTCCAGCGGTTGCTTGACCGCCCAGACTCAGCACAGCACGTAAAGCACAAGGCTCACAGGGCCCCTGGCTGGGGTCTGCAGCCCCACACACGCGGAGGCTGACTCGGTGAGCGCCCAGAAGGTGCCTGACAGACCTCATTTCCCTAGTGCTCTCCTCCCCAGCAGAGACGTGTGCAGGTAGTTGGGGCCTGCCCCTGCGTGTCTGGGCTCCCGTACACAGCCCCAGCTCAGGGAAGCAGCTCCTGAGCCAAGACCTGTGGCAGGCGCAGGGGGCCCCGCCTGGAAGCCTAGTTTACAGCATGCGGGAAGCGAGCCTCCTCGGGAGAAGAGAAGGCAGCCCTGCTGTGTGCGGCTGCATTCACTGCTTTGGCTGAGCCGAGTGCGCCTCCAGGACGGCAGAGCTCCAGCTCTGCTCAGAGGCCCGATCTGGCAGAGTCGCTGGCGTGAGGCTGCTCTGCCCTGGGCGAGCCTTGCCCAGACTTGCCTCACGGCTAGGCTTCCAGTCCAGGAAGGAGCAGGCTGCAAGAGACTGGGAGATGCTACTGGCGCATTCCTGGCCTCAGCTCCACTCCTGCCTTGCCTTTGCACCTAGTCCTCAGGCGTTCCTGTGGAGGGCTTAGTTGCCAGTGGGTTGCACACTGCCACGCGCTCCAGCTTGAGGGCTCTATTAGAGGCAAAGTGAGGGCAACTGGAAGTCTATTCTTACGGTTGCTTGACCGCCCAGACTCAGCACAGCACGGAGAGCACAAGGCTCACAGGGCCCCTGGCTGGGGTCTGCAGCCCCACACACGCAGAGGCTGACTCGGTGAGCGCCAGGAAGGTGCCTGACAGACCTCATTTCCCTACAGCTCTCCTCCCTAGCAGAGACGTGTGCAGGTGGTTGGGGCCTGCCCCTGCGTGTCTGGGCTCCCGTTCACAGCCCCAGCTCAGGGAAGCAGCTCCTCAACCAAGACCTGTAGGAGGCGCGGGGCGCCCCCGCCTGGAAGCCTAGTGCACAGCATGAGGGAAGCGAGCCTCCATGGGAGAAGAGGAGGCAGCCCAGATGCGTGGGGCTGCAATCACTGCTTGGGCGGAGCCGAGTGCGCCTCCAGTACGGCAGAGCTCCAGCTCTGCTCAGAGGCCCGATCTGGCAGAGTGCTGACGTGAGGCTGCTCTGCCCTGGGCGAGCCTTGCCCAGACTTGCCTCGCGGCTAGGCTTCCAGTCCAGAAAGGAGCGGGCTGCGCGAGACTGGGAGATGCTACTGGCGCCTTCCTGGCCTCAGCTCCACTCCTGCCTTGCCTTTGCACCTAGTCCCCAGGCGTTCTTGTGGAGGGCTTAGTTGCCGGTGGGTTGCACACTGCCACGCGCTCCAGCTTGAGGGCTCTATTAGAGGCAAAGTGAGGGCAACTGGAAGTCTATTCTTACGGTTGCTTGACCGCCCAGACTCAGCACAGCACGGAGAGCACAAGGCTCACAGGGCCCCTGGCTGGGGTCTGCAGCCCCACACACGCAGAGGCTGACTCGGTGAGTGCCCAGAAGTTGCCTGACAGACCTCATTTCCCTAGTGCTCTCCTCCCCAGCAGAGACGTGTGCAGGTGGTTGGGGCCTGCCCCTGCGTGTCTGGGCTCCCATCCACAGCCCCAACTCAGGGAAGCAACTCCTGTGCCAAGACCTGTGGCAGGCGCCGGGGGCCCCGCCTGGAAGCCTAGTTTACAGCATGCGGGAAGCGAGCCTCCTCGGGAGAAGAGAAGGCAGCCCTGCTGTGTGCGGCTGCATTCACTGCTTTGGCGGAGCCGAGTGCGCCTCCAGGACGGCAGAGCTCCAGCTCTGCTCAGAGGCCCGATCTGGCAGAGTCGCTGGCGTGAGTCTGCTCTGCCCTGGGCGAGCCTTGCCCAGACTTGCCTCACGGCTAGGCTTCCAGTCCAGGAAGGAGCAGGCTGCGAGAGACTGGGAGATGCTACTGGCGCCTTCCTGGCCTCAGCTCCACTCCTGCCTTGCCTTTGCACCTAGTCCTCAGGCGTTCTTGTGGAGGGCTTAGTTGCCGGTGGGTTGCACACTGCCAAGCGCTCCAGCAGTGAGGGCTCTATTAGAGGCAATGGGAGGGCAACTGCAGGGCTCCTCCAGCGGTTGCTTGACCGCCCAGACTCAGCACAGCACGTAAAGCACAAGGCTCACAGGGCCCCTGGCTGGGGTCTGCAGCCCCACACAAGCGGAGGCTGACTCGGTGAGCGCCCAGAAGGTGCCTGACAGACCTCATTTCCCTAGTGCTCTCCTCCCCAGCAGAGACGTGTGCAGGTAGTTGGGGCCTGCCCCTGCGTGTCCGGGCTCCCGTACACAGCCCCAGCTCAGGGAAGCAGCTCCTGAGCCAAGACCTGTGGCAGGCGCAGGGGGCCCCGCCTGGAAGCCTAGTTTACAGCATGCGGGAAGCGAGCCTCCTCGGGAGAAGAGAAGGCAGCCCTGCTGTGTGCGGCTGCATTCACTGCTTTGGCTGAGCCGAGTGCGCCTCCAGGACGGCAGAGCTCCAGCTCTGCTCAGAGGCCCGATCTGGCAGAGTCGCTGGCGTGAGGCTGCTCTGCCCTCGGCGAGCCTTGCCCAGACTTGCCTCACGGCTAGGCTTCCAGTCCAGGAAGGAGCAGGCTGCGAGAGACTGGGAGATGCTTCTGGCGCCTTCCTGGCCTCAGCTCCACTCCTGCCTTGCCTTTGCACCTAGTCCCCAGGCGTTCTTGTGGAGGGCTTAGTTGCCGGTGGGTTGCACACTGCCACGCGCTCCACCTTGAGGGCTCTATTAGAGGCAAAGTGAGGGCAACTGGAAGTCTATTCTTACGGTTGCTTGACCGCCCAGACTCAGCACAGCACGGAGAGCACAAGGCTCACAGGGCCCCTGGCTGGGGTCTGCAGCCCCACACACGCGGAGGCTGACTCGGTGAGCGCCCAGAAGGTGCCTGACAGACCTCATTTCCCTACAGCTCTCCTCCCCAGCAGAGACGTGTGCAGGTGGTTGGGGCCTGCCCCTGCGTGTCTGGGCTCCCGTCCACAGCCCCAGCTCAGGGAAGCAGCTCCTCAGCCAAGACCTGTAGGAGGCGCGGGGCGCCCCCGCCTGGAAGCCTAGTGCACAGCATGAGGGAAGCGAGCCTCCATGGGAGAAGAGGAGGCAGCCCAGATGCGTGGGGCTGCAATCACTGCTTGGGCGGAGCCGAGTGCGCCTCCAGTACGGCAGAGCTCCAGCTCTGCTCAGAGGCCCGATCTGGCAGAGTGCTGACGTGAGGCTGCTCTGCCCTGGGCGAGCCTTGCCCAGACTTGCCTCACGGCTAGGCTTCCAGTCCAGGAAGGAGCAGGCTGCGAGAGACTGGGAGATGCTACTGGCGCCTTCCTGGCCTCAGCTCCACTCCTGCCTTGCCTTTGCACCTAGTCCTCAGGCGTTCTTGTGGAGGGCTTAGTTGCCGGTGTGTTGCACACTGCCAAGCACTCCAGCAGTGAGGGCTCTATTAGAGGCAATGGGAGGGCAACTGCAGGGCTCCTCCAGCGGTTGCTTGACCGCCCAGACTCAGCACAGCACGTAAAGCCCAAGGCTCACAGGGCCCCTGGCTGGGGTCTGCAGCCCCACACAAGCGGAGGCTGACTCGGTGAGCGCCCAGAAGGTGCCTGACAGACCTCATTTCCCTAGTGCTCTCCTCCCCAGCAGAGACGTGTGCAGGTAGTTGGGGCCTGCCCCTGCGTGTCTGGGCTCCCGTACACAGCCCCAGCTCAGGGAAGCAGATCCTGAGCCAAGACCTGTGGCAGGCGCAGGGGGCCCCGCCTGGAAGCCTAGTTTACAGCATGCGGGAAGCGAGCCTCCTTGGGAGAAGAGAAGGCAGCCCTGCTGTGTGCGGCTGCATTCACTGCTTTGGCGGAGCCGAGTGCGCCTCCAGGACGGCAGAGCTCCAGCTCTGCTCAGAGGCCCGATCTGGCAGAGTCGCTGGCGTGAGGCTGCTCTGCCCTGGGCGAGCCTTGCCCAGACTTGCCTCACGGCTAGGCTTCCAGTCCAGGAAGGAGCAGGCTGCAAGAGACTGGGAGATGCTACTGGCGCATTCCTGGCCTCAGCTCCACTCCTGCCTTGCCTTTGCACCTAGTCCTCAGGCGTTCCTGTGGAGGGCTTAGATGCCAGTGGGTTGCACACTGCCACGCGCTCCAGCTTGAGGGCTCTATTAGAGGCAAAGTGAGGGCAACTGGAAGTCTATTCTTACGGTTGCTTGACCGCCCAGACTCAGCACAGCACGGAGAGCACAAGGCTCACAGGGCCCCTGGCTGGGGTCTGCAGCCCCACACACGCAGAGGCTGACTCGGTGAGCGCCAGGAAGGTGCCTGACAGACCTCATTTCCCTACAGCTCTCCTCCCTAGCAGAGACGTGTGCAGGTGGTTGGGGCCTGCCCCTGCGTGTCTGGGCTCCCGTTCACAGCCCCAGCTCAGGGAAGCAGCTCCTCAACCAAGACCTGTAGGAGGCGCGGGGCGCCCCCGCCTGGAAGCCTAGTGCACAGCATGAGGGAAGCGAGCCTCCATGGGAGAAGAGGAGGCAGCCCAGATGCGTGGGGCTGCAATCACTGCTTGGGCGGAGCCGAGTGCGCCTCCAGTACGGCAGAGCTCCAGCTCTGCTCAGAGGCCCGATCTGGCAGAGTGCTGACGTGAGGCTGCTCTGCCCTGGGCGAGCCTTGCCCAGACTTGCCTCGCGGCTAGGCTTCCAGTCCAGAAAGGAGCGGGCTGCGCGAGACTGGGAGATGCTACTGGCGCCTTCCTGGCCTCAGCTCCACTCCTGCCTTGCCTTTGCACCTAGTCCCCAGGCGTTCTTGTGGAGGGCTTAGTTGCCGGTGGGTTGCACACTGCCACGCGCTCCAGCTTGAGGGCTCTATTAGAGGCAAAGTGAGGGCAACTGGAAGTCTATTCTTACGGTTGCTTGACCGCCCAGACTCAGCACAGCACGGAGAGCACAAGGCTCACAGGGCCCCTGGCTGTGGTCTGCAGCCCCACACACGCAGAGGCTGACTCGGTGAGTGCCCAGAAGTTGCCTGACAGACCTCATTTCCCTAGTGCTCTCCTCCCCAGCAGAGACGTGTGCAGGTGGTTGGGGCCTGCCCCTGCGTGTCTGGGCTCCCATCCACAGCCCCAACTCAGGGAAGCAACTCCTGTGCCAAGACCTGTGGCAGGCGCCGGGGGCCCCGCCTGGAAGCCTAGTTTACAGCATGCGGGAAGCGAGCCTCCTCGGGAGAAGAGAAGGCAGCCCTGCTGTGTGCGGCTGCATTCACTGCTTTGGCGGAGCCGAGTGCGCCTCCAGGACGGCAGAGCTCCAGCTCTGCTCAGAGGCCCGATCTGGCAGAGTCGCTGGCGTGAGTCTGCTCTGCCCTGGGCGAGCCTTGCCCAGACTTGCCTCACGGCTAGGCTTCCAGTCCAGGAAGGAGCAGGCTGCGAGAGACTGGGAGATGCTACTGGCGCCTTCCTGGCCTCAGCTCCACTCCTGCCTTGCCTTTGCACCTAGTCCTCAGGCGTTCTTGTGGAGGGCTTAGTTGCCGGTGGGTTGCACACTGCCAAGCGCTCCAGCAGTGAGGGCTCTATTAGAGGCAATGGGAGGGCAACTGCAGGGCTCCTCCAGCGGTTGCTTGACCGCCCAGACTCAGCACAGCACGTAAAGCACAAGGCTCACAGGGCCCCTGGCTGGGGTCTGCAGCCCCACACAAGCGGAGGCTGACTCGGTGAGCGCCCAGAAGGTGCCTGACAGACCTCATTTCCCTAGTGCTCTCCTCCCCAGCAGAGACGTGTGCAGGTAGTTGGGGCCTGCCCCTGCGTGTCCGGGCTCCCGTACACAGCCCCAGCTCAGGGAAGCAGCTCCTGAGCCAAGACCTGTGGCAGGCGCAGGGGGCCCCGCCTGGAAGCCTAGTTTACAGCATGCGGGAAGCGAGCCTCCTCGGGAGAAGAGAAGGCAGCCCTGCTGTGTGCGGCTGCATTCACTGCTTTGGCTGAGCCGAGTGCGCCTCCAGGACGGCAGAGCTCCAGCTCTGCTCAGAGGCCCGATCTGGCAGAGTCGCTGGCGTGAGGCTGCTCTGCCCTCGGCGAGCCTTGCCCAGACTTGCCTCACGGCTAGGCTTCCAGTCCAGGAAGGAGCAGGCTGCGAGAGACTGGGAGATGCTTCTGGCGCCTTCCTGGCCTCAGCTCCACTCCTGCCTTGCCTTTGCACCTAGTCCCCAGGCGTTCTTGTGGAGGGCTTAGTTGCCGGTGGGTTGCACACTGCCACGCGCTCCACCTTGAGGGCTCTATTAGAGGCAAAGTGAGGGCAACTGGAAGTCTATTCTTACGGTTGCTTGACCGCCCAGACTCAGCACAGCACGGAGAGCACAAGGCTCACAGGGCCCCTGGCTGGGGTCTGCAGCCCCACACACGCGGAGGCTGACTCGGTGAGCGCCCAGAAGGTGCCTGACAGACCTCATTTCCCTACAGCTCTCCTCCCCAGCAGAGACGTGTGCAGGTGGTTGGGGCCTGCCCCTGCGTGTCTGGGCTCCCGTCCACAGCCCCAGCTCAGGGAAGCAGCTCCTCAGCCAAGACCTGTAGGAGGCGCGGGGCGCCCCCGCCTGGAAGCCTAGTGCACAGCATGAGGGAAGCGAGCCTCCATGGGAGAAGAGGAGGCAGCCCAGATGCGTGGGGCTGCAATCACTGCTTGGGCGGAGCCGAGTGCGCCTCCAGTACGGCAGAGCTCCAGCTCTGCTCAGAGGCCCGATCTGGCAGAGTGCTGACGTGAGGCTGCTCTGCCCTGGGCGAGCCTTGCCCAGACTTGCCTCACGGCTAGGCTTCCAGTCCAGGAAGGAGCAGGCTGCGAGAGACTGGGAGATGCTACTGGCGCCTTCCTGGCCTCAGCTCCACTCCTGCCTTGCCTTTGCACCTAGTCCTCAGGCGTTCTTGTGGAGGGCTTAGTTGCCGGTGTGTTGCACACTGCCAAGCACTCCAGCAGTGAGGGCTCTATTAGAGGCAATGGGAGGGCAACTGCAGGGCTCCTCCAGCGGTTGCTTGACCGCCCAGACTCAGCACAGCACGTAAAGCCCAAGGCTCACAGGGCCCCTGGCTGGGGTCTGCAGCCCCACACAAGCGGAGGCTGACTCGGTGAGCGCCCAGAAGGTGCCTGACAGACCTCATTTCCCTAGTGCTCTCCTCCCCAGCAGAGACGTGTGCAGGTAGTTGGGGCCTGCCCCTGCGTGTCTGGGCTCCCGTACACAGCCCCAGCTCAGGGAAGCAGATCCTGAGCCAAGACCTGTGGCAGGCGCAGGGGGCCCCGCCTGGAAGCCTAGTTTACAGCATGCGGGAAGCGAGCCTCCTTGGGAGAAGAGAAGGCAGCCCTGCTGTGTGCGGCTGCATTCACTGCTTTGGCGGAGCCGAGTGCGCCTCCAGGACGGCAGAGCTCCAGCTCTGCTCAGAGGCCCGATCTGGCAGAGTCGCTGGCGTGAGGCTGCTCTGCCCTCGGCGAGCCTTGCCCAAACTTGCCTCACGGCTAGGCTTCCAGTCCAGGAAGGAGTAGGCTGCAAGAGACTGGGAGATGCTACTGGCGCCTTCCTGGCCTCAGCTCCACTCCTGCCTTGCCTTTGCACCTAGTCCTCAGGCGTTCCTGTGGAGGGCTTAGTTGCCGGTGGGTTGCACACTGCCACGTGCTCCAGCTTGAGGGCTCTATTAGAGGCAAAGTGAGGGCAACTGGAAGTCTATTCTTACGGTTGCTTGAGCGCCCAGACTCAGCACAGCACGGAGAGCACAAGGCTCACAGGGCCCCTGGCTGGGGTCTGCAGACCCACACACGCAGAGGCTGACTCGGTGAGCGCCCAGAAGGTGCCTGACAGACCTCATTTCCCTACAGCTCTTCTCCCCAGCAGAGACGTGTGCAGGTGGTTGGGGCCTGCCACTGCGTGTCTGGGCTCCCGTCCACAGCCCCAGCTCAGGGAAGCAGCTCCTCAGCCAAGACCTGTAGGAGGCGCGGGGCGCCCCCGCCTGGAAGCCTAGTGCACAGCATGAGGGAAGCGAGCCTCCATGGGAGAAGAGGAGGCAGCCCAGATGCGTGGGGCTGCAATCACTGCTTGGGCGGAGCCGAGTGCGCCTCCAGTACGGCAGAGCTCCAGCTCTGCTCAGAGGCCCGATCTGGCAGAGTGCTGACGTGAGGCTGCTCTGCCCAGGGCGAGCCTTGCCCAGACTTGCCTCGCGGCTAGGCTTCCAGTCCAGAAAGGAGCGGGCTGCGCGAGACTGGGAGATGCTACTGGCGCCTTCCTGGCCTCAGCTCCACTCCTGCCTTGCCTTTGCACCTAGTCCCCAGGCGTTCTTGTGGAGGGCTTAGTTGCCGGTGGGTTGCACACTGCCACGCGCTCCAGCTTGAGGGCTCTATTAGAGGCAAAGTGAGGGCAACTGGAAGTCTATTCTTACGGTTGCTTGACCGCCCAGACTCAGCACAGCACGGAGAGCACAAGGCTCACAGTGCCCCTGGCTGGGGTCTGCAGCCCAACACACGCAGAGGCTGACTCGGTGAGTGCCCAGAAGTTGCCTGACAGACCTCATTTCCCTAGTGCTCTCCTCCCCAGCAGAGACGTGTGCAGGTGGTTGGGGCCTGCCCCTGCGTGTCTGGGCTCCCATCCACAGCCCCAACTCAGGGAAGCAACTCCTGTGCCAAGACCTGTGGCAGGCGCCGGGGGCCCAGCCTGGAAGCCTAGTTTACAGCATGCGGGAAGCGAGCCTCCTCGGGAGAAGAGAAGGCAGCCCTGCTGTGTGCGGCTGCATTCACTGCTTTGGCTGAGCCGAGTGCGCCTCCAGGACGGCAGAGCTCCAGCTCTGCTCAGAGGCCCGATCTGGCAGAGTCGCTGGCGTGAGGCTGCTCTGCCCTGGGCGAGCCTTGCCCAGACTTGCCTCACGGCTAGGCTTCCAGTCCAGGAAGGAGCAGGCTGCGAGAGACTGGGAGATGCTACTGGCGCCTTCCTGGCCTCAGCTCCACTCCTGCCTTGCCTTTGCACCTAGTCCCCAGGCTTTCTTGTGGAGGGCTTAGTTGCCGGTGGGTTGCACACTGCCAAGCGCTCCAGCTTGAGGGCTCTAGTATAGGCAAAGTGAGGGCAACTGAATGTCTATTCTTACGGTTGCTTGACCGCCCAGACTCAGCACAGCACGGAGAGCACAAGGCTCACAGGGCCTCTGGCTGTGGTCTGCAGCCCCACACACGCGGAGGCTGACTCGGTGAGCGCCCAGAAGGTGCCTGACAGACGTCATTTCCCTAGTGCTCTCCTCCCCAGCAGAGACGTGTGCAGGTGGTTGGGGCCTGCCCCTGCGTGTCTGGGCTCCCGTCCACAGCCCCAGCTCAGGGAAGCAGCTCCTCAGCCAAGACCTGTAGGAGGCGCGGGGCGCCCCCGCCTGGAAGCCTAGTGCACAGCATGAGGGAAGCGAGCCTCCTTGGGAGAAGAGGAGGCAGCCCAGATGCGTGGGGCTGCAATCACTGCTTGGGCGGAGCCGAGTGCGCCTCCAGTACGGCAGAGCTCCAGCTCTGCTCAGAGGCCCGATCTGGCAGAGTGCTGGCGTGAGGCTGCTCTGGCCTGGGCGAGCCTTGCCCAGACTTGCCTCGCGGCTAGGCTTCCAGTCCAGAAAGGAGCGGGCTGCGCGAGACTGGGAGATGCTACTGGCGCCTTCCTGGCCTCAGCTCCACTCCTGCCTTGCCTTTGCACCTAGTCCCCAGGCGTTCTTGTGGAGGGCTTAGTTGCCGGTGGGTTGCACACTGCCAAGCGCTCCAGCTTGAGGGCTCTATTAGAGGCAAATTGAGGGCAACTGGAAGTCTATTCTTACGGTTGCTTGACCGCCCAGACTCAGCATAGCACGGAGAGCAAAAGGCTCACAGGGCCCCTGGCTGGGGTCTGCAGCCACACACAAGCGGAGGCTGACTCGGTGAGCGCCCAGAAGGTGCCTGACAGACCTCATTTCCCTAGTGCTCTCCTCCCCAGCAGAGACGTGTGCAGGTAGTTGGGGCCTGCCCCTGCGTGTCTGGGCTCCCGTACACAGCCCCAGCTCAGGGAAGCAGCTCCTGAGCCAAGACCTTTGGCAGGCGCAGGGGGCCCCGCCTGGAAGCCTAGTTTACAGCATGCGGGAAGCGAGCCTCCTCGGGAGAAGAGAAGGCAGCCCTGCTGTGTGCGGCTGCATTCACTGCTTTGGCTGAGCCGAGTGCGCCTCCAGGACGGCAGAGCTCCAGCTCTGCTCAGAGGCCCGATCTGGCAGAGTCGCTGGCGTGAGTCTGCTCTGCCCTCGGCGAGCCTTGCCCAGACTTGCCTCACGGCTAGGCTTCCAGTCCAGGAAGGAGCAGGCTGCGAGAGACTGGGAGATGCTACTGGCGCCTTCCTGGCCTCAGCTCCACTCCTGCCTTGCCTTTGCACCTAGTCCCCAGGCGTTCTTGTGGAGGGCTTAGTTGCCGGTGGGTTGCACACTGCCACGCGCTCCAGCTTGAGGGCTCTATTAGAGGCAAAGTGAGGGCAACTGGAAGACTATTCTTACGGTTGCTTGAGCGCCCAGACTCAGCACAGCACGGAGAGCACAAGGCTCACACGGCCCGTGGCTGGGGTCTGCAGCCCCACACACGCAGAGGCTGACTCGGTGAGCGCCCAGAAGGTGCCTGACAGACCTCATTTCCCTACAGCTCTCCTCCCCAGCAGAGACGTGTGCAGGTGGTTGGGGCCTGCCCCTGCGTGTCTGGGCTCCCGTCCACAGCCCCAGCTCAGGGAAGCAGCTCCTCAGCCAAGACCTGTAGGAGGCGCGGGGCGCCCCCGCCTGGAAGCCTAGTGCACAGCATGAGGGAAGCGAGCCTCCATGGGAGAAGAGGAGGCAGCCCAGATGCGTGGGGCTGCAATCACTTCTTGGGCGGAGCCGAGTGCGACTCCAGTACCGCAGAGCTCCAGCTCTGCTCAGAGGCCCGATCTGGCAGAGTGCTGACGTGAGGCTGCTCTGCCCTGGGCGAGCCTTGCCCAGACTTGCCTCGCGGCTAGGCTTCCAGTCCAGAAAGGAGCAGGCTGCGAGAGACTGGGAGATGCTACTGGCGCCTTCCTGGCCTCAGCTCCACTCCTGCCTTGCCTTTGCACCTAGTCCCCAGGCGTTCTTGTGGAGGGCTTAGTTGCCGGTGGGTTGCACACTGCCAAGCCCTCCAGCAGTGAGGGCTCTATTAGAGGCAATGGGAGGGCAACTGCAGGGCTCCTCCAGCGGTTGCTTGACCGCCCAGACTCAGCACAGCACGTAAAGCACAAGGCTCACAGGGCCCCTGGCTGGGGTCTGCAGCCCCACACAAGCGGAGGCTGACTCGGTGAGCGCCCAGAAGGTGCCTGACAGACCTCATTTCCCTAGTGCTCTCCTCCCCAGCAGAGACGTGTGCAGGTAGTTGGGGCCTGCCCCTGCGTGTCTGGGCTCCCGTACACAGCCCCAGCTCAGGGAAGCAGCTCCTGAGCCAAGAACTGTGGCAGGCGCAGGGGGCCCCGCCTGGAAGCCTAGTTTACAGCATGCGGGAAGCGAGCCTCCTCGGGAGATAGAAGGCAGCCCTGCTGTGTGTGGCTGCATTCACTGCTTTCGCTGAGCCGAGTGTGCCTCCAGGACGGCAGAGCTCCAGCTCTGCTCAGAGGCCCGATCTGGCAGAGTCGCTGGCGTGAGGCTGTTCTGCCCTGGGCGAGCCTTGCCCAGACTTGCCTCACGGCTAGGCTTCCAGTCCAGGAAGGAGCAGGCTGCTTGAGACTGGGAGATGCTACTGGCGCCTTCCTGGCCTCAGCTCCACTCCTGCCTTGCCTTTGCACCTAGTCCTCAGGCGTTCTTGTGGAGGGCTTAGTTGCCGGTGGGTTGCACACTGCCAAGCGCTCCAGCAGTGAGGGCTCTATTAGAGGCAATGGGAGGGCAACTGCAGGGCTCCTCCAGCGGTTGCTTGACCGCCCAGACTCAGCACAGCACGTAAAGCACAAGGCTCACAGGGCCCCTGGCTGGGTTCTGCAGCCCCACACAAGCGGAGGCTGACTCGGTGAGCGCCCAGAAGGTGCCTGACAGACCTCATTTCCCTAGTGCTCTCCTCCCCAGCAGAGACGTGTGCAGGTAGTTGGGGCCTGCCCCTGCGTGTCTGGGCTCCCGTACACAGCCCCAGCTCAGGGAAGCAGCTCCTGAGCCAAGACCTGTGGCAGGCGCAGGGGGCCCCGCCTGGAAGAATAGTTTACAGCATGCGGGAAGCGAGCCTCCCCGGGAGAAGAGAAGGCAGCCCTGCTGTGTGCGGCTGCATTCACTGCTTTGGCTGAGCCGAGTGTGCCTCCAGGACGGCAGAGCTCCAGCTCTGCTCAGAGGCCCTATCTGGCAGAGTCCCTGGCGTGAGGCTGCTCTGCCCTGGGCGAGCCTTGCCCAGACTTGCCTCACGGCTAGGCTTCCAGTCCAGGAAGGAGCAGGCTGCGAGAGACTGGGAGATGCTACTGGCGCCTTCCTGGCCTCAGCTCCACTCCTGCCTTGCCTTTGCACCTAGTCCCCAGGCCTTCTTGTGGAGGGCTTAGTTGCCGGTGGGTTGCACACTGCCAAGCGCTCCAGCTTGAGGGCTCTATTAGAGGCAAAGTGAGGGCAACTGGAAGTCTATTCTTACGGTTGCTTGACCGCCCAGACTCAGCACAGCACGGAGAGCACAAGGCTCACAGGGCCCCTGGCTGGGGTCTGCAGCCCCACACACGCAGAGGCTGACTCGGTGAGTGCCCAGAAGTTGCCTGACAGACCTCATTTCCCTAGTGCTCTCCTCCCCAGCAGAGACGTGTGCAGGTGGTTGGGGCCTGCCCCTGCGTGTCTGGGCTCCCGTCCACAGCCCCAGCTCAGGGAAGCAGCTCCTGAGCCAAGACCTGTGGCAGGCGCAGGGGGCCCCGCCTGGAAGCCTAGTTTACAGCATGCGGGAAGCGAGCCTCCTCTGGAGAAGAGAAGGCAGCCCTGCTGTGTGCGGCTGCATTCACTGCTTTGGCAGAGCCGAGTGCGCCTCCAGGACGGCAGAGCTCCAGCTCTGCTCCGAGGCCCGATTTGGCAGAGTCGCTGGCGTGAGGCTGCTCTGCCCTGGGCGAGCCTTGCCCAGACTTGCCTCAAGGCTAGGCTTCCAGTCCAGGAAGGAGCAGGCTGCGAGAGACTGGGAGATGCTACTGGCGCCTTCCTGGCCTCAGCTCCACTCCTGCCTTGCCTTTGCACCTAGTCCCCAGGCGTTCTTGTGGAGGGCTTAGTTGCCGGTGGGTTGCACACTGCCAAGCGCTCCAGCAGTGAGGGCTCTATTAGAGGCAATGGGAGGGCAACTGCAGGGCTCCTCCAGCGGTTGCTTGACCGCCCAGACTCAGCACAGCACGTAAAGCACAAGGCTCACAGGGCCCCTGGCTGGGGTCTGCAGCCCCACACAAGCGCAGGCTGACTCGGTGAGCGCCCAGAAGGTGCCTGACAGACCTCATTTCCCTAGTGCTCTCCTCCCCAGCAGAGACGTGTGCAGGTAGTTGGGGCCTGCCCCTGCGTGTCTGGGCTCCCGTACACAGCCCCAGCTCAGGGAAGCAGCTCCTCAACCAAGACCTGTAGGAGGCGCGGGGCGCCCCCGCCTGGAAGCCTAGTGCACAGCATGAGGGAAGCGAGCCTCCATGGGAGAAGAGGAGGCAGCCCAGATGCGTGGGGCTGCAATCACTGCTTGGGCGGAGCCGAGTGCGCCTCCAGTACGGCAGAGCTCCAGCTCTGCTCAGAGGCCCGATCTGGCAGAGTTGCTGGCGTGAGGCTGCTCTGCCCTGGGCGAGCCTTGCCCAGACTTGCCTCGCAGCTAGGCTTCCAGTCCAGAAAGGAGCGGGCTGCGCGAGACTGGGAGATGCTACTGTCGCCTTCCTGGCCTCAGCTCCACTCCTGCCTTGCCTTTGCACCTAGTCCCCAGGCGTTCTTGTGGAGGGCTTAGTTGCCGGTGGGTTGCACACTGCCACGCGCTCCAGCTTGAGGGCTCTATTAGAGGCAAAGTGAGGGCAACTGGAAGTCTATTCTTACGGTTGCTTGACCGCCCAGACTCAGCACAGCACGGAGAACACAAGGCTCACAGGGCCTCTGGCTGGGGTCTGCAGCCCCACACACGCAGAGGCTGACTCGGTGAGTGCCCAGAAGTTGCCTGACAGACCTCATTTCCCTAGTGCTCTCCTCCCCAGCAGAGACGTGTGCAGGTGGTTGGGGCCTGCCCCTGCGTGTCTGGGCTCCCATCCACAGCCCCAACTCAGGGAAGCAACTCCTGTGCCAAGACCTGTGGCAGGCGCCGGGGGCCCCGCCTGGAAGCCTAGTTTACAGCATGCGGGAAGCGAGCCTCCTCGGGAGAAGAGAAGGCAGCCCTGCTGTGTGCGGCTGCATTCACTGCTTTGGCGGAGCCGAGTGCGCCTCCAGGACGGCAGAGCTCCAGCTCTGCTCAGAGGCCCGATCTGGCAGAGTCGCTGGCGTGAGGCTGCTCTGCCCTGGGCGAGCCTTGCCCAGACTTGCCTCACGGCTAGGCTTCCAGTCCAGGAAGGAGCAGGCTGCGAGAGACTGGGAGATGCTACTGGCGCCTTCCTGGCCTCAGCTCCACTCCTGCCTTGCCTTTGCACCTAGTCCTCAGGCGTTCTTGTGGAGGGCTTAGTTGCCGGTGGGTTGCACACTGCCAAGCGCTCCAGCAGTGAGGGCTCTATTAGAGGCAATGGGAGGGCAACTGCAGGGCTCCTCCAGCGGTTGCTTGACCGCCCAGACTCAGCACAGCACGTAAAGCACAAGGCTCACAGGGCCCCTGGCTGGGGTCTGCAGCCCCACACAAGCGGAGGCTGACTCGGTGAGCGCCCAGAAGGTGCCTGACAGACCTCATTTCCCTAGTGCTCTCCTCCCCAGCAGAGACGTGTGCAGGTAGTTGGGGCCTGCCCCTGCGTGTCTGGGCTCCCGTACACAGCCCCAGCTCAGGGAAGCAGCTCCGGAGCCAAGACCTGTGGCAGGCGCAGGGGGCCCCGCCTGGAAGCCTAGTTTACAGCATGCGGGAAGCGAGCCTCCTCGGGAGAAGAGAAGGCAGCCCTGCTGTGTGCGGCTGCATTCACTGCTTTGGCTGAGCCGAGTGCGCCTCCAGGACGGCAGAGCTCCAGCTCTGCTCAGAGGCCCGATCTGGCAGAGTCGCTGGCGTGAGGCTGCTCTGCCCTCGGCGAGCCTTGCCCAGACTTGCCTCACGGCTAGGCTTCCAGTCCAGGAAGGAGCAGGCTGCGAGAGACTGGGAGATGCTACTGGCGCCTTCCTGGCCTCAGCTCCACTCCTGCCTTGCCTTTGCACCTAGTCCTCAGGCGTTCTTGTGGAGGGCTTAGTTGCCGGTGGGTTGCACACTGCCACGCGCTCCAGCTTGAGGGCTCTATTAGAGGCAAAGTGAGGGCAACTGGAAGTCTATTCTTACGGTTGCTTGACCGCCCAGACTCAGCACAGCACGGAGAGCACAAGGCTCACAGGGCCCCTGGCTGGGGTCTGCAGCCCCACACACGCAGAGGCTGACTCGGTGAGCGCCCAGAAGGTGCCTGACAGACCTCATTTCCCTACAGCTCTCCTCCCCATAGAGACGTGTGCAGGTGGTTGGGGCCTGCCCCTGCGTGTCTGGGCTCCCGTCCACAGCCACAGCTCAGGGAAGCAGCTCCTCAGCCAAGACCTGTAGGAGGCGCGGGGCGCCCCCGCCTGGAAGCCTAGTGCACAGCATGAGGGAAGCGAGCCTCAATGGGAGAAGAGGAGGCAGCCCAGATGCGTGGGGCTGCAATCACTGCTTGGGCGGAGCCGAGTGCGCCTCCAGTACGGCAGAGCTCCAGCTCTGCTCAGAGGCCCGATCTGGCAGAGTGCTGACGTGAGGCTGCTCTGCCCTGGGCGAGCCTTGCCCAGACTTGCCTCGCGGCTAGGCTTCCAGTCCAGAAAGGAGCGGGCTGCGCGAGACTGGGAGATGCTACTGGCGCCTTCCTGGCCTCAGCTCCACTCCTGCCTTGCCTTTGCACCTAGTCCCCAGGCGTTCTTGTGGAGGGCTTAGTTGCCGGTGGGTTGCACACTGCCACGCGCTCCAGCTTGAGGGCTCTATTAGAGGCAAAGTGAGGGCAACTGGAAGTCTATTCTTACGGTTGCTTGACCGCCCAGACTCAGCACAGCACGGAGAACACAAGGCTCACAGGGCCCCTGGCTGGGGTCTGCAGCCCCACACACGCAGAGGCTGACTCGGTGAGTGCCCAGAAGTTGCCTGACAGACCTCATTTCCCTAGTGCTCTCCTCCCCAGCAGAGACGTGTGCAGGTGGTTGGGGCCTGCCCCTGCGTGTCTGGGCTCCCATCCACAGCCCCAACTCAGGGAAGCATCTCCTGTGCCAAGACCTGTGGCAGGCGCCGGGGGCCCCGCCTGGAAGCCTAGTTTACAGCATGCGGGAAGCGAGCCTCCTCGGGAGAAGAGAAGGCAGCCCTGCTGTGTGCGGCTGCATTCACTGCTTTGGCGGAGCCGAGTGCGCCTCCCGGACGGCAGAGCTCCAGCTCTGCTCAGAGGCCCGATCTGGCAGAGTCGCTGGCGTGAGGCTGCTCTGCCCTGGGCGAGCCTTGCCCAGACTTGCCTCACGGCTAGGCTTCCAGTCCAGGAAGGAGCAGGCTGCGAGAGACTGGGAGATGCTACTGGCGCCTTCCTGGCCTCAGCTCCACTCCTGCCTTGCCTTTGCACCTAGTCCTCAGGCGTTCTTGTGGAGGGCTTAGTTGCCGGTGGGTTGCACACTGCCAAGCGCTCCAGCAGTGAGGGCTCTATTAGAGGCAATGGGAGGGCAACTGCAGGGCTCCTCCAGCGGTTGCTTGACCGCCCAGACTCAGCACAGCACGTAAAGCACAAGGCTCACAGGGCCCCTGGCTGGGGTCTGCAGCCCCACACACGCGGAGGCTGACTCGGTGAGCGCCCAGAAGGTGCCTGACAGACCTCATTTCCCTAGTGCTCTCCTCCCCAGCAGAGACGTGTGCAGGTAGTTGGGGCCTGCCCCTGCGTGTCTGGGCTCCCGTACACAGCCCCAGCTCAGGGAAGCAGCTCCTGAGCCAAGACCTGTGGCAGGCGCAGGGGGCCCCGCCTGGAAGCCTAGTTTACAGCATGCGGGAAGCGAGCCTCCTCGGGAGAAGAGAAGGCAGCCCTGCTGTGTGCGGCTGCATTCACTGCTTTGGCTGAGCCGAGTGCGCCTCCAGGACGGCAGAGCTCCAGCTCTGCTCAGAGGCCCGATCTGGCAGAGTCGCTGGCGTGAGGCTGCTCTGCCCTGGGCGAGCCTTGCCCAGACTTGCCTCACGGCTAGGCTTCCAGTCCAGGAAGGAGCAGGCTGCAAGAGACTGGGAGATGCTACTGGCGCATTCCTGGCCTCAGCTCCACTCCTGCCTTGCATTTGCACCTAGTCCTCAGGCGTTCCTGTGGAGGGCTTAGTTGCCAGTGGGTTGCACACTGCCACGCGCTCCAGCTTGAGGGCTCTATTAGAGGCAAAGTGAGGGCAACTGGAAGTCTATTCTTACGGTTGCTTGACCGCCCAGACTCAGCACAGCACGGAGAGCACAAGGCTCACAGGGCCCCTGGCTGGGGTCTGCAGCCCCACACACGCAGAGGCTGACTCGGTGAGCGCCAGGAAGGTGCCTGACAGACCTCATTTCCCTACAGCTCTCCTCCCTAGCAGAGACGTGTGCAGGTGGTTGGGGCCTGCCCCTGCGTGTCTGGGCTCCCGTTCACAGCCCCAGCTCAGGGAAGCAGCTCCTCAACCAAGACCTGTAGGAGGCGCGGGGCGCCCCCGCCTGGAAGCCTAGTGCACAGCATGAGGGAAGCGAGCCTCCATGGGAGAAGAGGAGGCAGCCCAGATGCGTGGGGCTGCAATCACTGCTTGGGCGGAGCCGAGTGCGCCTCCAGTACGGCAGAGCTCCAGCTCTGCTCAGAGGCCCGATCTGGCAGAGTGCTGACGTGAGGCTGCTCTGCCCTGGGCGAGCCTTGCCCAGACTTGCCTCGCGGCTAGGCTTCCAGTCCAGAAAGGAGCGGGCTGCGCGAGACTGGGAGATGCTACTGGCGCCTTCCTGGCCTCAGCTCCACTCCTGCCTTGCCTTTGCACCTAGTCCCCAGGCGTTCTTGTGGAGGGCTTAGTTGCCGGTGGGTTGCACACTGCCACGCGCTCCAGCTTGAGGGCTCTATTAGAGGCAAAGTGAGGGCAACTGGAAGTCTATTCTTACGGTTGCTTGACCGCCCAGACTCAGCACAGCACGGAGAGCACAAGGCTCACAGGGCCCCTGGCTGGGGTCTGCAGCCCCACACACGCAGAGGCTGACTCGGTGAGTGCCCAGAAGTTGCCTGACAGACCTCATTTCCCTAGTGCTCTCCTCCCCAGCAGAGACGTGTGCAGGTGGTTGGGGCCTGCCCCTGCGTGTCTGGGCTCCCATCCACAGCCCCAACTCAGGGAAGCAACTCCTGTGCCAAGACCTGTGGCAGGCGCCGGGGGCCCCGCCTGGAAGCCTAGTTTACAGCATGCGGGAAGCGAGCCTCCTCGGGAGAAGAGAAGGCAGCCCTGCTGTGTGCGGCTGCATTCACTGCTTTGGCGGAGCCGAGTGCGCCTCCAGGACGGCAGAGCTCCAGCTCTGCTCAGAGGCCCGATCTGGCAGAGTCGCTGGCGTGAGTCTGCTCTGCCCTGGGCGAGCCTTGCCCAGACTTGCCTCACGGCTAGGCTTCCAGTCCAGGAAGGAGCAGGCTGCGAGAGACTGGGAGATGCTACTGGCGCCTTCCTGGCCTCAGCTCCACTCCTGCCTTGCCTTTGCACCTAGTCCTCAGGCGTTCTTGTGGAGGGCTTAGTTGCCGGTGGGTTGCACACTGCCAAGCGCTCCAGCAGTGAGGGCTCTATTAGAGGCAATGGGAGGGCAACTGCAGGGCTCCTCCAGCGGTTGCTTGACCGCCCAGACTCAGCACAGCACGTAAAGCACAAGGCTCACAGGGCCCCTGGCTGGGGTCTGCAGCCCCACACAAGCGGAGGCTGACTCGGTGAGCGCCCAGAAGGTGCCTGACAGACCTCATTTCCCTAGTGCTCTCCTCCCCAGCAGAGACGTGTGCAGGTAGTTGGGGCCTGCCCCTGCGTGTCCGGGCTCCCGTACACAGCCCCAGCTCAGGGAAGCAGCTCCTGAGCCAAGACCTGTGGCAGGCGCAGGGGGCCCCGCCTGGAAGCCTAGTTTACAGCATGCGGGAAGCGAGCCTCCTCGGGAGAAGAGAAGGCAGCCCTGCTGTGTGCGGCTGCATTCACTGCTTTGGCTGAGCCGAGTGCGCCTCCAGGACGGCAGAGCTCCAGCTCTGCTCAGAGGCCCGATCTGGCAGAGTCGCTGGCGTGAGGCTGCTCTGCCCTCGGCGAGCCTTGCCCAGACTTGCCTCACGGCTAGGCTTCCAGTCCAGGAAGGAGCAGGCTGCGAGAGACTGGGAGATGCTTCTGGCGCCTTCCTGGCCTCAGCTCCACTCCTGCCTTGCCTTTGCACCTAGTCCCCAGGCGTTCTTGTGGAGGGCTTAGTTGCCGGTGGGTTGCACACTGCCACGCGCTCCACCTTGAGGGCTCTATTAGAGGCAAAGTGAGGGCAACTGGAAGTCTATTCTTACGGTTGCTTGACCGCCCAGACTCAGCACAGCACGGAGAGCACAAGGCTCACAGGGCCCCTGGCTGGGGTCTGCAGCCCCACACACGCGGAGGCTGACTCGGTGAGCGCCCAGAAGGTGCCTGACAGACCTCATTTCCCTACAGCTCTCCTCCCCAGCAGAGACGTGTGCAGGTGGTTGGGGCCTGCCCCTGCGTGTCTGGGCTCCCGTCCACAGCCCCAGCTCAGGGAAGCAGCTCCTCAGCCAAGACCTGTAGGAGGCGCGGGGCGCCCCCGCCTGGAAGCCTAGTGCACAGCATGAGGGAAGCGAGCCTCCATGGGAGAAGAGGAGGCAGCCCAGATGCGTGGGGCTGCAATCACTGCTTGGGCGGAGCCGAGTGCGCCTCCAGTACGGCAGAGCTCCAGCTCTGCTCAGAGGCCCGATCTGGCAGAGTGCTGACGTGAGGCTGCTCTGCCCTGGGCGAGCCTTGCCCAGACTTGCCTCACGGCTAGGCTTCCAGTCCAGGAAGGAGCAGGCTGCGAGAGACTGGGAGATGCTACTGGCGCCTTCCTGGCCTCAGCTCCACTCCTGCCTTGCCTTTGCACCTAGTCCTCAGGCGTTCTTGTGGAGGGCTTAGTTGCCGGTGTGTTGCACACTGCCAAGCACTCCAGCAGTGAGGGCTCTATTAGAGGCAATGGGAGGGCAACTGCAGGGCTCCTCCAGCGGTTGCTTGACCGCCCAGACTCAGCACAGCACGTAAAGCCCAAGGCTCACAGGGCCCCTGGCTGGGGTCTGCAGCCCCACACAAGCGGAGGCTGACTCGGTGAGCGCCCAGAAGGTGCCTGACAGACCTCATTTCCCTAGTGCTCTCCTCCCCAGCAGAGACGTGTGCAGGTAGTTGGGGCCTGCCCCTGCGTGTCTGGGCTCCCGTACACAGCCCCAGCTCAGGGAAGCAGATCCTGAGCCAAGACCTGTGGCAGGCGCAGGGGGCCCCGCCTGGAAGCCTAGTTTACAGCATGCGGGAAGCGAGCCTCCTTGGGAGAAGAGAAGGCAGCCCTGCTGTGTGCGGCTGCATTCACTGCTTTGGCGGAGCCGAGTGCGCCTCCAGGACGGCAGAGCTCCAGCTCTGCTCAGAGGCCCGATCTGGCAGAGTCGCTGGCGTGAGGCTGCTCTGCCCTGGGCGAGCCTTGCCCAGACTTGCCTCACGGCTAGGCTTCCAGTCCAGGAAGGAGCAGGCTGCAAGAGACTGGGAGATGCTACTGGCGCATTCCTGGCCTCAGCTCCACTCCTGCCTTGCCTTTGCACCTAGTCCTCAGGCGTTCCTGTGGAGGGCTTAGTTGCCAGTGGGTTGCACACTGCCACGCGCTCCAGGTTGAGGGCTCTATTAGAGGCAAAGTGAGGGCAACTGGAAGTCTATTCTTACGGTTGCTTGACCGCCCAGACTCAGCACAGCACGGAGAGCACAAGGCTCACAGGGCCCCTGGCTGGGGTCTGCAGCCCCACACACGCAGAGGCTGACTCGGTGAGCGCCAGGAAGGTGCCTGACAGACCTCATTTCCCTACAGCTCTCCTCCCTAGCAGAGACGTGTGCAGGTGGTTGGGGCCTGCCCCTGCGTGTCTGGGCTCCCGTTCACAGCCCCAGCTCAGGGAAGCAGCTCCTCAACCAAGACCTGTAGGAGGCGCGGGGCGCCCCCGCCTGGAAGCCTAGTGCACAGCATGAGGGAAGCGAGCCTCCATGGGAGAAGAGGAGGCAGCCCAGATGCGTGGGGCTGCAATCACTGCTTGGGCGGAGCCGAGTGCGCCTCCAGTACGGCAGAGCTCCAGCTCTGCTCAGAGGCCCGATCTGGCAGAGTGCTGACGTGAGGCTGCTCTGCCCTGGGCGAGCCTTGCCCAGACTTGCCTCGCGGCTAGGCTTCCAGTCCAGAAAGGAGCGGGCTGCGCGAGACTGGGAGATGCTACTGGCGCCTTCCTGGCCTCAGCTCCACTCCTGCCTTGCCTTTGCACCTAGTCCCCAGGCGTTCTTGTGGAGGGCTTAGTTGCCGGTGGGTTGCACACTGCCACGCGCTCCAGCTTGAGGGCTCTATTAGAGGCAAAGTGAGGGCAACTGGAAGTCTATTCTTACGGTTGCTTGACCGCCCAGACTCAGCACAGCACGGAGAGCACAAGGCTCACAGGGCCCCTGGCTGGGGTCTGCAGTCCCACACACGCAGAGGCTGACTCGGTGAGTGCCCAGAAGTTGCCTGACAGACCTCATTTCCCTAGTGCTCTCCTCCCCAGCAGAGACGTGTGCAGGTGGTTGGGGCCTGCCCCTGCGTGTCTGGGCTCCCATCCACAGCCCCAACTCAGGGAAGCAACTCCTGTGCCAAGACCTGTGGCAGGCGCCGGGGGCCCCGCCTGGAAGCCTAGTTTACAGCATGCGGGAAGCGAGCCTCCTCGGGAGAAGAGAAGGCAGCCCTGCTGTGTGCGGCTGCATTCACTGCTTTGGCGGAGCCGAGTGCGCCTCCAGGACGGCAGAGCTCCAGCTCTGCTCAGAGGCCCGATCTGGCAGAGTCGCTGGCGTGAGTCTGCTCTGCCCTGGGCGAGCCTTGCCCAGACTTGCCTCACGGCTAGGCTTCCAGTCCAGGAAGGAGCAGGCTGCGAGAGACTGGGAGATGCTACTGGCGCCTTCCTGGCCTCAGCTCCACTCCTGCCTTGCCTTTGCACCTAGTCCTCAGGCGTTCTTGTGGAGGGCTTAGTTGCCGGTGGGTTGCACACTGCCAAGCGCTCCAGCAGTGAGGGCTCTATTAGAGGCAATGGGAGGGCAACTGCAGGGCTCCTCCAGCGGTTGCTTGACCGCCCAGACTCAGCACAGCACGTAAAGCACAAGGCTCACAGGGCCCCTGGCTGGGGTCTGCAGCCCCACACAAGCGGAGGCTGACTCGGTGAGCGCCCAGAAGGTGCCTGACAGACCTCATTTCCCTAGTGCTCTCCTCCCCAGCAGAGACGTGTGCAGGTAGTTGGGGCCTGCCCCTGCGTGTCCGGGCTCCCATACACAGCCCCAGCTCAGGGAAGCAGCTCCTGAGCCAAGACCTGTGGCAGGCGCAGGGGGCCCCGCCTGGAAGCCTAGTTTACAGCATGCGGGAAGCGAGCCTCCTCGGGAGAAGAGAAGGCAGCCCTGCTGTGTGCGGCTGCATTCACTGCTTTGGCTGAGCCGAGTGCGCCTCCAGGACGGCAGAGCTCCAGCTCTGCTCAGAGGCCCGATCTGGCAGAGTCGCTGGCGTGAGGCTGCTCTGCCCTCGGCGAGCCTTGCCCAGACTTGCCTCACGGCTAGGCTTCCAGTCCAGGAAGGAGCAGGCTGCGAGAGACTGGGAGATGCTTCTGGCGCCTTCCTGGCCTCAGCTCCACTCCTGCCTTGCCTTTGCACCTAGTCCCCAGGCGTTCTTGTGGAGGGCTTAGTTGCCGGTGGGTTGCACACTGCCACGCGCTCCACCTTGAGGGCTCTATTAGAGGCAAAGTGAGGGCAACTGGAAGTCTATTCTTACGGTTGCTTGACCGCCCAGACTCAGCACAGCACGGAGAGCACAAGGCTCACAGGGCCCCTGGCTGGGGTCTGCAGCCCCACACACGCGGAGGCTGACTCGGTGAGCGCCCAGAAGGTGCCTGACAGACCTCATTTCCCTACAGCTCTCCTCCCCAGCAGAGACGTGTGCAGGTGGTTGGGGCCTGCCCCTGCGTGTCTGGGCTCCCGTCCACAGCCCCAGCTCAGGGAAGCAGCTCCTCAGCCAAGACCTGTAGGAGGCGCGGGGCGCCCCCGCCTGGAAGCCTAGTGCACAGCATGAGGGAAGCGAGCCTCCATGGGAGAAGAGGAGGCAGCCCAGATGCGTGGGGCTGCAATCACTGCTTGGGCGGAGCCGAGTGCGCCTCCAGTACGGCAGAGCTCCAGCTCTGCTCAGAGGCCCGATCTGGCAGAGTGCTGACGTGAGGCTGCTCTGCCCTGGGCGAGCCTTGCCCAGACTTGCCTCACGGCTAGGCTTCCAGTCCAGGAAGGAGCAGGCTGCGAGAGACTGGGAGATGCTACTGGCGCCTTCCTGGCCTCAGCTCCACTCCTGCCTTGCCTTTGCACCTAGTCCTCAGGCGTTCTTGTGGAGGGCTTAGTTGCCGGTGTGTTGCACACTGCCAAGCACTCCAGCAGTGAGGGCTCTATTAGAGGCAATGGGAGGGCAACTGCAGGGCTCCTCCAGCGGTTGCTTGACCGCCCAGACTCAGCACAGCACGTAAAGCCCAAGGCTCACAGGGCCCCTGGCTGGGGTCTGCAGCCCCACACAAGCGGAGGCTGACTCGGTGAGCGCCCAGAAGGTGCCTGACAGACCTCATTTCCCTAGTGCTCTCCTCCCCAGCAGAGACGTGTGCAGGTAGTTGGGGCCTGCCCCTGCGTGTCTGGGCTCCCGTACACAGCCCCAGCTCAGGGAAGCAGATCCTGAGCCAAGACCTGTGGCAGGCGCAGGGGGCCCCGCCTGGAAGCCTAGTTTACAGCATGCGGGAAGCGAGCCTCCTTGGGAGAAGAGAAGGCAGCCCTGCTGTGTGCGGCTGCATTCACTGCTTTGGCGGAGCCGAGTGCGCCTCCAGGACGGCAGAGCTCCAGCTCTGCTCAGAGGCCCGATCTGGCAGAGTCGCTGGCGTGAGGCTGCTCTGCCCTCGGCGAGCCTTGCCCAAACTTGCCTCACGGCTAGGCTTCCAGTCCAGGAAGGAGTAGGCTGCAAGAGACTGGGAGATGCTACTGGCGCCTTCCTGGCCTCAGCTCCACTCCTGCCTTGCCTTTGCACCTAGTCCTCAGGCGTTCCTGTGGAGGGCTTAGTTGCCGGTGGGTTGCACACTGCCACGTGCTCCAGCTTGAGGGCTCTATTAGAGGCAAAGTGAGGGCAACTGGAAGTCTATTCTTACGGTTGCTTGAGCGCCCAGACTCAGCACAGCACGGAGAGCACAAGGCTCACAGGGCCCCTGGCTGGGGTCTGCAGACCCACACACGCAGAGGCTGACTCGGTGAGCGCCCAGAAGGTGCCTGACAGACCTCATTTCCCTACAGCTCTTCTCCCCAGCAGAGACGTGTGCAGGTGGTTGGGGCCTGCCACTGCGTGTCTGGGCTCCCGTCCACAGCCCCAGCTCAGGGAAGCAGCTCCTCAGCCAAGACCTGTAGGAGGCGCGGGGCGCCCCCGCCTGGAAGCCTAGTGCACAGCATGAGGGAAGCGAGCCTCCATGGGAGAAGAGGAGGCAGCCCAGATGCGTGGGGCTGCAATCACTGCTTGGGCGGAGCCGAGTGCGCCTCCAGTACGGCAGAGCTCCAGCTCTGCTCAGAGGCCCGATCTGGCAGAGTGCTGACGTGAGGCTGCTCTGCCCAGGGCGAGCCTTGCCCAGACTTGCCTCGCGGCTAGGCTTCCAGTCCAGAAAGGAGCGGGCTGCGCGAGACTGGGAGATGCTACTGGCGCCTTCCTGGCCTCAGCTCCACTCCTGCCTTGCCTTTGCACCTAGTCCCCAGGCGTTCTTGTGGAGGGCTTAGTTGCCGGTGGGTTGCACACTGCCACGCGCTCCAGCTTGAGGGCTCTATTAGAGGCAAAGTGAGGGCAACTGGAAGTCTATTCTTACGGTTGCTTGACCGCCCAGACTCAGCACAGCACGGAGAGCACAAGGCTCACAGTGCCCCTGGCTGGGGTCTGCAGCCCAACACACGCAGAGGCTGACTCGGTGAGTGCCCAGAAGTTGCCTGACAGACCTCATTTCCCTAGTGCTCTCCTCCCCAGCAGAGACGTGTGCAGGTGGTTGGGGCCTGCCCCTGCGTGTCTGGGCTCCCATCCACAGCCCCAACTCAGGGAAGCAACTCCTGTGCCAAGACCTGTGGCAGGCGCCGGGGGCCCAGCCTGGAAGCCTAGTTTACAGCATGCGGGAAGCGAGCCTCCTCGGGAGAAGAGAAGGCAGCCCTGCTGTGTGCGGCTGCATTCACTGCTTTGGCTGAGCCGAGTGCGCCTCCAGGACGGCAGAGCTCCAGCTCTGCTCAGAGGCCCGATCTGGCAGAGTCGCTGGCGTGAGGCTGCTCTGCCCTGGGCGAGCCTTGCCCAGACTTGCCTCACGGCTAGGCTTCCAGTCCAGGAAGGAGCAGGCTGCGAGAGACTGGGAGATGCTACTGGCGCCTTCCTGGCCTCAGCTCCACTCCTGCCTTGCCTTTGCACCTAGTCCCCAGGCTTTCTTGTGGAGGGCTTAGTTGCCGGTGGGTTGCACACTGCCAAGCGCTCCAGCTTGAGGGCTCTAGTATAGGCAAAGTGAGGGCAACTGAATGTCTATTCTTACGGTTGCTTGACCGCCCAGACTCAGCACAGCACGGAGAGCACAAGGCTCACAGGGCCTCTGGCTGTGGTCTGCAGCCCCACACACGCGGAGGCTGACTCGGTGAGCGCCCAGAAGGTGCCTGACAGACGTCATTTCCCTAGTGCTCTCCTCCCCAGCAGAGACGTGTGCAGGTGGTTGGGGCCTGCCCCTGCGTGTCTGGGCTCCCGTCCACAGCCCCAGCTCAGGGAAGCAGCTCCTCAGCCAAGACCTGTAGGAGGCGCGGGGCGCCCCCGCCTGGAAGCCTAGTGCACAGCATGAGGGAAGCGAGCCTCCTTGGGAGAAGAGGAGGCAGCCCAGATGCGTGGGGCTGCAATCACTGCTTGGGCGGAGCCGAGTGCGCCTCCAGTACGGCAGAGCTCCAGCTCTGCTCAGAGGCCCGATCTGGCAGAGTGCTGGCGTGAGGCTGCTCTGGCCTGGGCGAGCCTTGCCCAGACTTGCCTCGCGGCTAGGCTTCCAGTCCAGAAAGGAGCGGGCTGCGCGAGACTGGGAGATGCTACTGGCGCCTTCCTGGCCTCAGCTCCACTCCTGCCTTGCCTTTGCACCTAGTCCCCAGGCGTTCTTGTGGAGGGCTTAGTTGCCGGTGGGTTGCACACTGCCAAGCGCTCCAGCTTGAGGGCTCTATTAGAGGCAAATTGAGGGCAACTGGAAGTCTATTCTTACGGTTGCTTGACCGCCCAGACTCAGCACAGCACGGAGAGCAAAAGGCTCACAGGGCCCCTGGCTGGGGTCTGCAGCCACACACAAGCGGAGGCTGACTCGGTGAGCGCCCAGAAGGTGCCTGACAGACCTCATTTCCCTAGTGCTCTCCTCCCCAGCAGAGACGTGTGCAGGTAGTTGGGGCCTGCCCCTGCGTGTCTGGGCTCCCGTACACAGCCCCAGCTCAGGGAAGCAGCTCCTGAGCCAAGACCTGTGGCAGGCGCAGGGGGCCCCGCCTGGAAGCCTAGTTTACAGCATGCGGGAAGCGAGCCTCCTCGGGAGAAGAGAAGGCAGCCCTGCTGTGTGCGGCTGCATTCACTGCTTTGGCGGAGCCGAGTGCGCCTCCAGGACGGCAGAGCTCCAGCTCTGCTCAGAGGCCCGATCTGGCAGAGTCGCTGGCGTGAGGCTGCTCTGCCCTGGGCGAGCCTTGCCCAGACTTGCCTCACGGCTAGGCTTCCAGTCCAGGAAGGAGCAGGCTGCGAGAGACTGGGAGATGCTACTGGCGCCTTCCTGGCCTCAGCTCCACTCCTGCCTTGCCTTTGCACCTAGTCCTCAGGCGTTCTTGTGGAGAGCTTATTTGCCGGTGGGTTGCACACTGCCAAGCGCTCCAGCAGTGAGGGCTCTATTAGAGGCAATGGGAGGGCAACTGCAGGGCTCCTCCAGCGGTTGCTTGACCGCCCAGACTCAGCACAGCACGTAAAGCACAAGGCTCACAGGGCCCCTGGCTGGGGTCTGCAGCCCCACACAAGCGGAGGCTGACTCGGTGAGCGCCCAGAAGGTGCCTGACAGACCTCATTTCCCTAGTGCTCTCCTCCCCAGCAGAGACGTGTGCAGGTAGTTGGGGCCTGCCCCTGCGTGTCTGGGCTCCCGTACACAGCCCCAGCTCAGGGAAGCAGCTCCTGAGCCAAGACCTGTGGCAGGCGCAGGGGGCCCCGCCTGGAAGCCTAGTTTACAGCATGCGGGAAGCGAGCCTCCTTGGGAGAAGAGAAGGCAGCCCTGCTGTGTGCGGCTGCATTCACTGCTTTGGCGGAGCCGAGTGCGCCTCCAGGACGGCAGAGCTCCAGCTCTGCTCAGAGGCCCGATCTGGCAGAGTCGCTGGCGTGAGGCTGCTCTGCCCTCGGCGAGCCTTGCCCAGACTTGCCTCACGGCTAGGCTTCCAGTCCAGGAAGGAGCAGGCTGCAAGAGACTGGGAGATGCAACTGGCGCCTTCCTGGCCTCAGCTCCACTCCTGCCTTGCCTTTGCACCTAGTCCTCAGGCGTTCCTGTGGAGGGCTTAGTTGCCGGTGGGTTGCACACTGCCACGTGCTCCAGCTTGAGGGCTCTATTAGAGGCAAAGTGAGGGCAACTGGAAGTCTATTCTTACGGTTGCTTGAGCGCCCAGACTCAGCACAGCACGGAGAGCACAAGGCTCACAGGGCCCCTGGCTGGGGTCCGCAGCCCCACACACGCAGAGGCTGACTCGGTGAGCGCCCAGAAGGTGCCTGACAGACCTCATTTCCCTACAGCTCTCCTCCCCAGCAGAGACGTGTGCAGGTGGTTGGGGCCTGCCCCTGCGTGTCTGGGCTCCCGTCCACAGCCCCAGCTCAGGGAAGCAGCTCCTCAGCCAAGACCTGTAGGAGGCGCGGGGCGCCCCCGCCTGGAAGCCTAGTGCACAGCATGAGGGAAGCGAGCCTCCATGGGAGAAGAGGAGGCAGCCCAGATGCGTGGGGCTGCAATCACTGCTTGGGCGGAGCCGAGTGCGCCTCCAGTACGGCAGAGCTCCAGCTCTGCTCAGAGGCCCGATCTGGCAGAGTGCTGACGTGAGGCTGCTCTGCCCTGGGCGAGCCTTGCCCAGACTTGCCTCACGGCTAGGCTTCCAGTCCAGAAAGGAGCGGGCTGCGCGAGACTTGGAGATGCTACTGGCGCCTTCCTGGCCTCAGCTCCACTCCTGCCTTGCCTTTGCACCTAGTCCCCAGGCGTTCTTGTGGAGGGCTTAGTTGCCGGTGGGTTGCACACTGCCACGCGCTCCAGTTGAGGGCTCTATTAGAGGCAAAGTGAGGGCAACTGGAAATCTATTCTTACGGTTGCTTGACCGCCCAGACTCAGCACAGCACGGAGAGCACAAGGCTCACAGGGCCCCTGGCTGGGGTCTGCAGCCCCACACACGCAGAGGCTGACTCGGTGACTGCCCAGAAGTTGCCTGACAGACCTCATTTCCCTAGTGCTCTCCTCCCCAGCAGAGACGTGTGCAGGTGGTTGGGGCCTGCCCCTGCGTGTCTGGGCTCCCATCCACAGCCCCAACTCAGGGAAGCAACTCCTGTGCCAAGACCTGTGGCAGGCGCCAGGGGCCCCGCCTGGAAGCCTAGTTTACAGCATGCGGGAAGCGAGCCTCCTCGGGAGAAGAGAAGGCAGCCCTGCTGTGTGCGGCTGCATTCACTGCTTTGGCGGAGCCGAGTGCGCCTCCAGGACGGCAGAGCTCCAGCTCTGCTCAGAGGCCCGATCTGGCAGAGTCGCTGGCGTGAGGCTGCTCTGCCCTGGGCGAGCCTTGCCCAGACTTGCCTCACGGCTAGGCTTCCAGTCCAGGAAGGAGCAGGCTGCGAGAGACTGGGAGATGCTACTGGCGCCTTCCTGGCCTCAGCTCCACTCCTGCCTTGCCTTTGCACCTAGTCCTCAGGCGTTCTTGTGGAGGGCTTAGTTGCCGGTGGGTTGCACACTGCCAAGCGCTCCAGCAGTGAGGGCTCTATTAGAGGCAATGGGAGGGCAACTGCAGGGCTCCTCCAGCGGTTGCTTGACCGCCCAGACTCAGCACAGCACGTAAAGCACAAGGCTCACAGGGCCCCTGGCTGGGGTCTGCAGCCCCACACAAGCGGAGGCTGACTCGGTGAGCGCCCAGAAGGTGCCTGACAGACCTCATTTCCTTAGTGCTCTCCTCCCCAGCATAGACGTGTGCAGGTAGTTGGGGCCTGCCCCTGCGTGTCTGGGCTCCCGTACACAGCCCCAGCTCAGGGAAGCAGCTCCTGAGCCAAGACCTGTGGCAGGCGCAGGGGGCCCCGCCTGGAAGCCTAGTTTACAGCATGCGGGAAGCGAGCCTCCATGGGAGAAGAGGAGGCAGCCCAGATGCGTGGGGCTGCAATCACTGCTTGGGCGGAGCCGAGTGCGCCTCCAGTACGGCAGAGCTCCAGCTCTGCTCAGAGGCCCGATCTGGCAGAGTGCTGACGTGAGGCTGCTCTGCCCTGGGCAAGCCTTGCCCAGACTTGCCTCAAAGCTAGGCTTCCAGTCCAGGAAGGAGCAGGCTGGAGAGACTGGGAGATGCTACTGGCGCCTTCCTGGCCTCAGCTCCACTCCTGCCTTGCCTTTGCACCTAGTCCTCAGGCGTTCTTGTGGAGGGCTTAGTTGCCGGTGGGTTGCACACTGCCAAGCGCTCCAGCAGTGAGGGCTCTATTAGAGGCAATGGGAGGGCAACTGGAGGGCTCCTTCAGCGGTTGCTTGACCGCCCAGACTCAGCACAGCACGTAAAGCACAAGGCTCACAGGGCCCCTGGCTGGGGTCTGCAGCCCCACACAAGCGGAGGCTGACTCGGTGAGCGCCCAGAAGGTGCCTGACAGACCTCATTTCCCTAGCGCTCTCCTCCCCAGCAGAGACGTGTGCAGGTAGTTGGGGCCTGCCCCTGCGTGTCTGGGCTCCCGTACACAGCCCCAGCTCAGGGAAGCAGCTCCTGAGCCAAGACCTGTGGCAGGCGCAGGGGGCCCCGCCTGGAAGCCTAGTTTACAGCATGCGGGAAGCGAGCCTCCTCGGGAGAAGAGAAGGCAGCCCTGCTGTGTGCGGCTGCATTCACTGCTTTGGCTGAGCCGAGTGCGCCTCCAGGACGGCAGAGCTCCAGCTCTGCTCAGAGGCCCGATCTGGCAGAGTCGCTGGCGTGAGGCTGCTCTGCCCTCGGCGAGCCTTGCCCAGACTTGCCTCACGGCTAGGCTTCCAGTCCAGGAAGGAGCAGGCTGCGAGAGACTGGGAGATGCTACTGGCGCCTTCCTGGCCTCAGCTCCACTCCTGCCTTGCCTTTGCACCTAGTCCCCAGGCGTTCTTGTGGAGGGCTTAGTTGCCGGTGGGTTGCACACTGCCACACGCTCCAGCTTGAGGGCTCTATTAGAGGCAAAGTGAGGGCAACTGGAAGTCTATTCTTACGGTTGCTTGACCGCCCAGACTCAGCACAGCACGGAGAGCACAAGGCTCACAGGGCCCCTGGCTGGGGTCTGGAGCCCCACACACGCAGAGGCTGACTCTGTGAGCGCCCAGAAGGTGCCTGACAGACCTCATTTCCCTACAGCTCTCCTCCCCAGCAGAGACGTGTGCAGGTGGTTGGGGCCTGCCCCTGCGTGTCTGGGCTCCCGTCCACAGCCCCAGCTCAGGGAAGCAGCTCCTCAGCCAAGACCTGTAGGAGGCGCGGGGCGCCCCCGCCTGGAAGCCTAGTGCACAGCATGAGGGAAGCGAGCCTCCATGGGAGAAGAGGAGGCAGCCCAGATGCGTGGGGCTGCAATCACTGCTTGGGCGGAGCCGAGTGCGCCTCCAGTACGGCAGAGCTCCAGCTCTGCTCAGAGGCCCGATCTGGCAGAGTGCTGACGTGAGGCTGCTCTGCCCTGGGCAAGCCTTGCCCAGACTTGCCTCAAAGCTAGGCTTCCAGTCCAGGAAGGAGCAGGCTGGAGAGACTGGGAGATGCTACTGGCGCCTTCCTGGCCTCAGCTCCACTCCTGCCTTGCCTTTGCACCTAGTCCTCAGGCGTTCTTGTGGAGGGCTTAGTTGCCGGTGGGTTGCACACTGCCAAGCGCTCCAGCAGTGAGGGCTCTATTAGAGGCAATGGGAGGGCAACTGGAGGGCTCCTTCAGCGGTTGCTTGACCGCCCAGACTCAGCACAGCACGTAAAGCACAAGGCTCACAGGGCCCCTGGCTGGGGTCTGCAGCCCCACACAAGCGGAGGCTGACTCGGTGAGCGCCCAGAAGGTGCCTGACAGACCTCATTTCCCTAGTGCTCTCCTCCCCAGCAGAGACGTGTGCAGGTAGTTGGGGCCTGCCCCTGCGTGTCTGGGCTCCCGTACACAGCCCCAGCTCAGGGAAGCAGCTCCTGAGCCAAGACCTGTGGCAGGCGCAGGGGGCCCCGCCTGGAAGCCTAGTTTACAGCATGCGGGAAGCGAGCCTCCTCGGGAGAAGAGAAGGCAGCCCTGCTGTGTGCGGCTGCATTTACTGCTTTGGCGGAGCCGAGTGCGCCTCCAGGACGGCAGAGCTCCAGCTCTGCTCAGAGGCCCGATCTGGCAGAGTCGCTGGCGTGAGGCTGCTCTGCCCTGGGCGAGCCTTGCCCAGACTTGCCTCACGGCTAGGCTTCCAGTCCAGGAAGGAGCAGGCTGCAAGAGACTGGGAGATGCTACTGGCGCCTTCCTGGCCTCAGCTCCACTCCTGCCTTGCCTTTGCACCTAGTCCTCAGGCGTTCCTGTGGAGGGCTTAGTTGCCGGTGGGTTGCACACTGCCACGTGCTCCAGCTTGAGGGCTCTATTAGAGGCAAAGTGAGGGCAACTGGAAGTCTATTCTTACGGTTGCTTGAGCGCCCAGACTCAGCACAGCACGGAGAGCACAAGGCTCACAGGGCCCCTGGCTGGGGTCTGCAGCCCCACACACGCAGAGGCTGACTCGGTGAGCGCCCAGAAGGTGCCTGACAGACCTCATTTCCCTACAGCTCTCCTCCCCAGCAGAGACGTGTGCAGGTGGTTGGGGCCTGCCCCTGCGTGTCTGGGCTCCCGTCCACAGCCCCAGCTCAGGGAAGCAGCTCCTCAGCCAAGACCTGTAGGAGGCGCGGGGCGCCCCCGCCTGGAAGCCTAGTGCACAGCATGAGGGAAGCGAGCCTCCATGGGAGAAGAGGAGGCAGCCCAGATGCGTGGGGCTGCAATCACTGCTTGGGCGGAGCCGAGTGCGCCTCCAGTACGGCAGAGCTCCAGCTCTGCTCAGAGGCCCGATCTGGCAGAGTGCTGACGTGAGGCTGCTCTGCCCTGGGCGAGCCTTGCCCAGACTTGCCTCGCGGCTAGGCTTCCAGTCCAGAAAGGAGCGGGCTGCGCGAGACTGGGAGATGCTACTGGCGCCTTCCTGGCCTCAGCTCCACTCCTGCCTTGCCTTTGCACCTAGTCCCCAGGCGTTCTTGTGGAGGGCTTAGTTGCCGGTGGGTTGCACACTGCCACGCGCTCCAGCTTGAGGGCTCTATTAGAGGCAAAGTGAGGGCAACTGGAAGTCTATTCTTACGGTTGCTTGACCGCCCAGACTCAGCACAGCACGGAGAGCACAAGGCTCACAGGGCCCCTGGCTGGGGTCTGCAGCCCCACACAAGCGGAGGCTGACTCGGTGAGCGCCCAGAAGGTGCCTGACAGACCTCATTTCCCTAGTGCTCTCCTCCCCAGCAGAGACGTGTGCAGGTAGTTGGGGCCTGCCCCTGCGTGTCTGGGCTCCCGTACACAGCCCCAGCTCAGGGAAGCAGCTCCTGAGCCAAGACCTGTGGCAGGCGCAGGGGGCCCCGCCTGGAAGCCTAGTTTACAGCATGCGGGAAGCGAGCCTCCTCGGGAGAAGAGAAGGCAGCCCTGCTGTGTGCGGCTGCATTCACTGCTTTGGCTGAGCCGAGTGCGCCTCGAGGACGGCAGAGCTCCAGCTCTGCTCAGAGGCCCGATCTGGCAGAGTCGCTGGCGTGAGGCTGCTCTGCCCTCGGCGAGCCTTGCCCAGACTTGCCTCACGGCTAGGCTTCCAGTCCAGGAAGGAGCAGGCTGCGAGAGACTGAGAGATGCTACTGGCGCCTTCCTGGCCTCAGCTCCACTCCTGCCTTGCCTTTGCACCTAGTCCCCAGGCTTTCTTGTGGAGGGCTTAGTTGCCGGTGGGTTGCACACTGCCAAGCGCTGCAGCTTGAGGGCTCTAGTATAGGCAAAGTGAGGGCAACTGAATGTCTATTCTTACGGTTGCTTGACCGCCCAGACTCAGCCCAGCACGGAGAGCACAAGGCTCACAGGGCCTCTGGCTGTGGTCTGCAGCCCCACACACGCGGAGGCTGACTCGGTGAGCGCCCAGAAGGTGCCTGACAGACGTCATTTCCCTAGTGCTCTCCTCCCCAGCAGAGACGTGTGCAGGTGGTTGGGGCCTGCCCCTGCGTGTCTGGGCTCCCGTCCACAGCCCCAGCTCAGGGAAGCAGCTCCTCAGCCAAGACCTGTAGGAGGCGCGGGGCGCCCCCGCCTCGAAGCCTAGTGCACAGCATGAGGGAAGCGAGCCTCCTTGGGAGAAGAGGAGGCAGCCCAGATGCGTGGGGCTGCAATCACTGCTTGGGCGGAGCCGAGTGCGCCTCCAGTACGGCAGAGCTCCAGCTCTGCTCAGAGGCCCGATCTGGCAGAGTGCTGGCGTGAGGCTGCTCTGGCCTGGGCGAGCCTTGCCCAGACTTGCCTCGCGGCTAGGCTTCCAGTCCAGAAAGGAGCGGGCTGCGCGAGACTGGGAGATGCTACTGGCGCCTTCCTGGCCTCAGCTCCACTCCTGCCTTGCCTTTGCACCTAGTCCCCAGGCGTTCTTGTGGAGGGCTTAGTTGCCGGTGGGTTGCACACTGCCAAGCGCTCCAGCTTGAGGGCTCTATTAGAGGCAAATTGAGGGCAACTGGAAGTCTATTCTTACGGTTGCTTGACCGCCCAGACTTAGCACAGCACGGAGAGCACAAGGCTCACAGGGCCCCTGGCTGGGGTCTGCAGCCACACACACGCGGAGGCTGACTCGGTGAGCGCCCAGAAGGTGCCTGACAGACCTCATTTCCCTAGTGCTCTCCTCCCCAGCAGAGACGTGTGCAGGTGGTTGGGGCCTGCCCCTGCGTGTCTGGGCTCCCGTACACAGCCCCAGCTCAGGGAAGCAGCTCCTGAGCCAAGACCTGTGGCAGGCGCAGGGGGCCCCGCCTGGAAGCCTAGTTTACAGCATGCGGGAAGCGAGCCTCCTCGGGAGAAGAGAAGGCAGCCCTGCTGTGTGCGGCTGCATTCACTGCTTTGGCTGAGCCGAGTGCGCCTCCAGGACGGCAGAGCTCCAGCTCTGCTCAGAGGCCCGATCTGGCAGAGTCGCTGGCGTGAGGCTGCTCTGCCCTCGGCGAGCCTTGCCCAGACTTGCCTCACGGCTAGGCTTCCAGTCCAGGAAGGAGCAGGCTGCGAGAGACTGGGAGATGCTACTGGCGCCTTCCTGGCCTCAGCTCCACTCCTGCCTTGCCTTTGCACCTAGTCCTCAGGCGTTCTTGTGGAGGGCTTAGTTGCCGGTGGGTTGCACACTGCCACGCGCTCCAGCTTGAGGGCTCTATTAGAGGCAAAGTGAGGGCAACTGGAAGTCTATTCTTACGGTTGCTTGACCGCCCAGACTCAGCACAGCACGGAGAGCACAAGGCTCACAGGGCCCCTGGCTGGGGTCTGAAGCCCCACACACGCAGAGGCTGACTCGGTGAGCGCCCAGAAGGTGCCTGACAGACCTCATTTCCCTACAGCTCTCCTCCCCAGCAGAGACGTGTGCAGGTGGTTGGGGCCTGCCCCTGCGTGTCTGGGCTCCCGTCCACAGCCCCAGCTCAGGGAAGCAGCTCCTCAGCCAAGACCTGTAGGAGGCGCGGGGCGCCCCCGCCTGGAAGCCTAGTGCACAGAATGAGGGAAGCGAGCCTCCATGGGAGAAGAGGAGGCAGCCCAGATGCGTGGGGCTGCAATCACTGCTTGGGCGGAGCCGAGTGCGCCTCCAGTACGGCAGAGCTCCAGCTCTGCTCAGAGGCCCGATCTGGCAGAGTGCTGACGTGAGGCTGCTCTGCCCTGGGCGAGCCTTGCCCAGACTTGCCTCGCGGCTAGGCTTCCAGTCCAGAAAGGAGCGGGCTGCGCGAGACTTGGAGATGCTACTGGCGCCTTCCTGGCCTCAGCTCCACTCCTGCCTTGCCTTTGCACCTAGTCCCCAGTCGTTCTTGTGGAGGGCTTAGTTGCCGGTGGGTTGCACACTGCCAAGCGCTCCAGCAGTGAGGGCTCTATTAGAGGCAATGGGAGGGCAACTGCAGGGCTCCTCCAGCGGTTGCTTGACCGCCCAGACTCAGCACAGCACGTAAAGCACAAGGCTCACAGGGCCCCTGGCTGGGGTCTGCAGCCCCACACAAGCGGAGGCTGACTCGGTGAGCGCCCAGAAGGTGCCTGACAGACCTCATTTCCCTAGTGCTCTCCTCCCCAGCAGAGACGTGTGCAGGTAGTTGGGGCCGGCCCCTGCGTGTCTGGGCTCCCGTACACAGCTCCAGCTCAGGGAAGCAGCTCCTGAGCCAAGACCTGTGGCAGGCGCAGGGGGCCCCGCCTGGAAGCCTAGTTTACAGCATGCGGGAAGCGAGCCTCCTCGGGAGAAGAGAAGGCAGCCCTGCTGTGTGCGGCTGCATTCACTGCTTTGGGTGAGCCGAGTGCGCCTCCAGGACGGCAGAGCTCCAGCTCTGCTCAGAGGCCCGATCTGGCAGAGTCGCTGGCGTGAGGCTGCTCTGCCCTCGGCGAGCCTTGCCCAGACTTGCCTCACGGCTAGGCTTCCAGTCCAGGAAGGAGCAGGCTGCGAGAGACTGAGAGATGCTACTGGCGCCTTCCTGGCCTCAGCTCCACTCCTGCCTTGCCTTTGCACCTAGTCCCCAGGCGTTCTTGTGGAGGGCTTAGTTGCCGGTGGGTTGCACACTGCCAAGCGCTCCAGCTTGAGGGCTCTAGTATAGGCAAAGTGAGGGCAACTGAATGTCTATTCTTACGGTTGCTTGACCGCCCAGACTCAGCACAGCACGGAGAGCACAAGGCTCACAGGGCCTCTGGCTGGGGTCTGCAGCCCCACACACGCAGAGGCTGACTCGGTGAGCGCCCAGAAGGTGCCTGACAGACCTCATTTCCCTACAGCTCTCCTCCCCAGCAGAGACGTGTGCAGGTGGTTGGGGCCTGCCCCTGCGTGTCTGGGCTCCCGTCCACAGCCCCAGCTCAGGGAAGCAGCTCCTCAGCCAAGACCTGTAGGAGGCGCGGGGCGCCCCCGCCTGGAAGCCTAGTGCACAGCATGAGGGAAGCGAGCCTCCATGGGAGAAGAGGAGGCAGCCCAGATGCGTGGGGCTGCAATCACTGCTTGGGCGGAGCCGAGTGCGCCTCCAGTACGGCAGAGCTCCAGCTCTGCTCAGAGGCCCGATCTGGCAGAGTGCTGACGTGAGGCTGCTCTGCCCTGGGCGAGCCTTGCCCAGACTTGCCTCGCGGCTAGGCTTCCAGTCCAGAAAGGAGCGGGCTGCGCGAGACTTGGAGATGCTACTGGCGCCTTCCTGGCCTCAGCTCCACTCCTGCCTTGCCTTTGCACCTAGTCCCCAGGCGTTCTTGTGGAGGGCTTAGTTGCCGGTGGGTTGCACACTGCCACGCGCTCCAGCTTGAGGGCTCTATTAGAGGCAAAGTGAGGGCAACTGGAAGTCTATTCTTACGGTTGCTTGACCGCCCAGACTCAGCACAGCACGGAGAGCACAAGGCTCACAGGGCCCCTGGCTGGGGTCTGCAGCCCCACACACGCAGAGGCTGACTCGGTGAGTGCCCAGAAGTTGCCTGACAGACCTCATTTCCCTAGTGCTCTCCTCCCCAGCAGAGACGTGTGCAGGTAGTTGGGGCCTGCCCCTGCGTGTCTGGGCTCCCGTACACAGCCCCAGCTCAGGGAAGCAGCTCCTGAGCCAAGACCTGTGGCAGGCGCAGGGGGCCCCGCCTGGAAGCCTAGTTTACAGCATGCGGGAAGCGAGCCTCCTCGGGAGAAGAGAAGGCAGCCCTGCTGTGTGGGGCTGCATTCACTGCTTTGGCTGAGCCGAGTGTGCCTCCAGGACGGCAGAGCTCCAGCTCTGCTCAGAGGCCCGATCTGGCAGATCGCTGGCGTGAGGCGGCTCTGCCCTGGGCGAGCCTTGCCCAGACTTGCCTCACGGCTAGGCTTCCAGTCCAGGAAGGAGCAGGCTGCGAGAGACTGGGAGATGCTACTGGCGCCTTCCTGGCCTCAGCTCCACTCCTGCCTTGCATTTGCACCTAGTCCCCAGGCGTTCTTGTGGAGGGTTTAGTTGCCGGTGGGTTGCACACTGCCAAGCGCTCCAGCTTGAGGGCTCTAGTATAGGCAAAGTGAGGGCAACTGGAAGTCTATTCTTACGGTTGCTTGACCGCCCAGACTCAGCACAGCACGGAGAGCACAAGGCTCACAGGGCCCCTGGCTGGGGTCTGCAGCCCCACACACGCAGAGGCTGACTCGGTGAGTGCCCAGAAGTTGCCTGACAGACCTCATTTCCCTAGTGCTCTCCTCCCCAGCAGAGACGTGTGCAGGTGGTTGGTGCCTGCCCCTGCGTGTCTGGGCTCCCGTCCACAGCCCCAGCTCAGGGAAGCAGCTCCTGAGCCAAGACCTGTGGCAGGCGCAGGGGGCCCCGCCTGGAAGCCTAGTTTACAGCATGCGGGAAGCGAGCCTCCTCGGGAGAAGAGAAGGCAGCCCTGCTGTGTGCGGCTGCATTCACTGCTTTGGCGGAGCCGAGTGCGCCTCCAGGACGGCAGAGCTCCAGCTCTGCTCAGAGGCCCGATCTGGCAGAGTCGCTGGCGTGAGGCTGCTCTGCCCTGGGCGAGCCTTGCCCAGACTTGCCTCACGGCTAGGCTTCCAGTCCAGGAAGGAGCAGGCTGCGAGAGACTGGGAGATGCTACTGGCGCCTTCCTGGCCTCAGCTCCACTCCTGCCTTGCCTTTGCACCTAGTCCTCAGGCGTTCTTGTGGAGGGCTTAGTTGCCTGTGGGTTGCACACTGCCAAGCGCTCCAGCAGTGAGGGCTCTATTAGAGGCAATGGGAGGGCAACTGCAGGGCTCCTCCAGCGGTTGCTTGACCGCCCAGACTCAGCACAGCACGTAAAGCACAAGGCTCACAGGGCCCCTGGCTGGGGTCTGCAGCCCCACACAAGCGGAGGCTGACTCGGTGAGCGCCCAGAAGGTGCCTGACAGACCTCATTTCCCTAGTGCTCTCCTCCCCAGCAGAGACGTGTGCAGGTAGTTGGGGCCTGCCCCTGCGTGTCTGGGCTCCCGTACACAGCCCCAGCTCAGGGAAGCAGCTCCTGAGCCAAGACCTGTGGCAGGCGCAGAGGGCCCCGCCTGGAAGCCTAGTTTACAGCATGCGGGAAGCGAGCCTCCTCGGGAGAAGAGAAGGCAGCCCTGCTGTGTGCGGCTGCATTCACTGCTTTGGCTGAGCCGAGTGCGCCTCCAGGACGGCAGAGCTCCAGCTCTGCTCAGAGGCCCGATCTGGCAGAGTCGCTGGCGTGAGGCTGCTCTGCCCTCGGCGAGCCTTGCCCAGACTTGCCTCACGGCTAGGCTTCCAGTCCAGGAAGGAGCAGGCTGCGAGAGACTGAGAGATGCTACTGGCGCCTTCCTGGCCTCAGCTCCACTCCTGCCTTGCCTTTGCACCTAGTCCCCAGGCTTTCTTGTGGACGGCTTAGTTGCCGGTGGGTTGCACACTGCCACGCGCTCCAGCTTGAGGGCTCTAGTATAGGCAAAGTGAGGGCAACTGAATGTCTATTCTTACGGTTGCTTGACCGCCCAGACTCAGCACAGCACGGAGAGCACAAGGCTCACAGGGCCTCTGGCTGTGGTCTGCAGCCCCACACACGCGGAGGCTGACTCGGTGAGCGCCCAGAAGGTGCCTGACAGACGTCATTTCCCTAGTGCTCTCCTCCCCAGCAGAGACGTGTGCAGGTGGTTGGGGCCTGCCCCTGCGTGTCTGGGCTCCCGTCCACAGCCCCAGCTCAGGGAAGCAGCTCCTCAGCCAAGACCTGTAGGAGGCGCGGGGCGCCCCCGCCTGGAAGCCTAGTGCACAGCATGAGGGAAGCGAGCCTCCTTGGGAGAAGAGGAGGCAGCCCAGATGCGTGGGGCTGCAATCACTGCTTGGGCGGAGCCGAGTGCGCCTCCAGTACGGCAGAGCTCCAGCTCTGCTCAGAGGCCCGATCTGGCAGAGTGCTGGCGTGAGGCTGCTCTGGCCTGGGCGAGCCTTGCCCAGACTTGCCTCGCGGCTAGGCTTCCAGTCCAGAAAGGAGCGGGCTGCGCGAGACTGGGAGATGCTACTGGCGCCTTCCTGGCCTCAGCTCCACTCCTGCCTTGCCTTTGCACCTAGTCCCCAGGCGTTCTTGTGGAGGGCTTAGTTGCCGGTGGGTTGCACACTGCCAAGCGCTCCAGCTTGAGGGCTCTATTAGAGGCAAATTGAGGGCAACTGGAAGTCTATTCTTACGGTTGCTTGACCGCCCAGACTCAGCACAGCACGGAGAGCACAAGGCTCACAGGGCCCCTGGCTGGGGTCTGCAGCCACACACACGCGGAGGCTGACTCGGTGAGCGCCCAGAAGGTGCCTGACAGACCTCATTTCCCTAGTGCTCTCCTCCCCAGCAGAGACGTGTGCAGGTAGTTGGGGCCTGCCCCTGAGTGTCTGGGCTCCCGTACACAGCCCCAGCTCAGGGAAGCAGCTCCTGAGCCAAGACCTGTGGCAGGCGCAGGGGGCCCCGCCTGGAAGCCTAGTTTACAGCATGCGGGAAGCGAGCCTCCTCGGGAGAAGAGAAGGCAGCCCTGCTGTGTGCGGCTGCATTCCCTGCTTTGGCTGAGCCGAGTGCGCCTCCAGGACGGCAGAGCTCCAGCTCTGCTCAGAGGCCCGATCTGGCAGAGTCGCTGGCGTGAGGCTGCTCTGCCCTCGGCGAGCCTTGCCCAGACTTGCCTCACGGCTAGGCTTCCAGTCCAGGAAGGAGCAGGCTGCGAGAGACTGGGAGATGCTACTGGCGCCTTCCTGGCCTCAGCTCCACTCCTGCCTTGCCTTTGCACCTAGTCCTCAGGCGTTCTTGTGGAGGGCTTAGTTGCCGGTGGGTTGCACACTGCCACGCGCTCCAGCTTGAGGGCTCTATTAGAGGCAAAGTGAGGGCAACTGGAAGTCTATTCTTATGGTTGCTTGACCGCCCAGACTCAGCACAGCACGGAGAGCACAAGGCTCACAGGGCCCCTGGCTGGGGTCTGCAGCCCCACACACGCAGAGGCTGACTCGGTGAGCGCCCAGAAGGTGCCTGACAGACCTCATTTCCCTACAGCTCTCCTCCCCAGCAGAGACGTGTGCAGGTGGTTGGGGCCTGCCCCTGCGTGTCTGGGCTCCCGTCCACAGCCCCAGCTCAGGGAAGCAGCTCCTCAGCCAAGACCTGTAGGAGGCGCGGGGCGCCCCCGCCTGGAAGCCTAGTGCACAGCATGAGGGAAGCGAGCCTCCATGGGAGAAGAGGAGGCAGCCCAGATGCGTGGGGCTGCAATCACTGCTTGGGCGGAGCCGAGTGCGCCTCCAGTACGGCAGAGCTCCAGCTCTGCTCAGAGGCCCGATCTGGCAGAGTGCTGACGTGAGGCTGCTCTGCCCTGGGCGAGCCTTGCCCAGACTTGCCTCGCGGCTAGGCTTCCAGTCCAGAAAGGAGCGGGCTGCGCGAGACTTGGAGATGCTACTGGCGCCTTCCTGGCCTCAGCTCCACTCCTGCCTTGCCTTTGCACCTAGTCCCCAGGCGTTCTTGTGGAGGGCTTAGTTGCCGGTGGGTTGCACACTGCCACGCGCTCCAGTTGAGGGCTCTATTAGAGGCAAAGTGAGGGCAACTGGAAATCTATTCTTACGGTTGCTTGACCGCCCAGACTCAGCACAGCACGGAGAGCACAAGGCTCACAGGGCCCCTGGCTGGGGTCTGCAGCCCCACACACGCAGAGGCTGACTCGGTGAGTGCCCAGAAGGTGCCTGACAGACCTCATTTCCCTAGTGCTCTCCTCCCCAGCAGAGACGTGTGCAGGTGGTTGGGGCCTGCCCCTGCGTGTCTGGGCTCCCATCCACAGCCCCAACTCAGGGAAGCAACTCCTGTGCCAAGACCTGTGGCAGGCGCAGGGGGCCCCGCCTGGAAGCCTAGTTTACAGCATGCGGGAAGCGAGCCTCCTCGGGAGAAGAGAAGGCAGCCCTGCTGTGTGCGGCTGCATTCACTGCTTTGGCGGAGCCGAGTGCGCCTCCAGGACGGCAGAGCTCCAGCTCTGCTCAGAGGCCCGATCTGGCAGAGTCGCTGGCGTGAGGCTGCTCTGCCCTGGGCGAGCCTTGCCCAGACTTGCCTCACGGCTAGGCTTCCAGTCCAGGAAGGAGCAGGCTGCGAGAGACTGGGAGATGCTACTGGCGCCTTCCTGGCCTCAGCTCCACTCCTGCCTTGCCTTTGCACCTAGTCCTCAGGCGTTCTTGTGGAGGGCTTAGTTGCCGGTGGGTTGCACACTGCCAAGCGCTCCAGCAGTGAGGGCTCTATTAGAGGCAATGGGAGGGCAACTGCAGGGCTCCTCCAGCGGTTGCTTGACCGCCCAGACTCAGCACAGCACGTAAAGCACAAGGCTCACAGGGCCCCTGGCTGGGGTCTGCAGCCCCACACAAGCGGAGGCTGACTCGGTGAGCGCCCAGAAGGTGCCTGACAGACCTCATTTCCCTAGTGCTCTCCTCCCCAGCAGAGACGTGTGCAGGTAGTTGGGGCCGGCCCCTGCGTGTCTGGGCTCCCGTACACAGCCCCAGCTCAGGGAAGCAGCTCCTCAGCCAAGACCTGTGGCAGGTGCAGGGGGCCCCGCCTGGAAGCCTAGTTTACAGCATGCGGGAAGCGAGCCTCCTCGGGAGAAGAGAAGGCAGCCCTGCTGTGTGCGGCTGCATTCACTGCTTTGGGTGAGCCGAGTGCGCCTCCAGGACGGCAGAGCTCCAGCTCTGCTCAGAGTCCCGATCTGGCAGAGTCGCTGGCGTGAGGCTGCTCTGCCCTGGGCGAGCCTTGCCCAGACTTGCCTCACGGCTAGGCTTCCAGTCCAGTAAGGAGCAGGCTGCGAGAGACTGAGAGATGCTACTGGCGCCTTCCTGGCCTCAGCTCCACTCCTGCCTTGCCTTTGCACCTAGTCCCCAGGCTTTCTTGTGGAGGGCTTAGTTGCCGGTGGGTTGCACACTGCCAAGCGCTCCAGCTTGAGGGCTCTAGTATAGGCAAAGTGAGGGCAACTGAATGTCTATTCTTACGGTTGCTTGACCGCCCAGACTCAGCACAGCACGGAGAGCACAAGGCTCACAGGGCCTCTGGCTGTGGTCTGCAGCCCCACACACGCGGAGGCTGACTCGGTGAGCGCCCAGAAGGTGCCTGACAGACGTCATTTCCCTAGTGCTCTCCTCCCCAGCAGAGACGTGTGCAGCTGGTTGGGGCCTGCCCCTGCGTGTCTGGGCTCCCGTCCACAGCCCCAGCTCAGGGAAGCAGCTCCTCAGCCAAGACCTGTAGGAGGCGCGGGGCGCCCCCGCCTGGAAGCCTAGTGCACAGCATGAGGGAAGCGAGCCTCCTTGGGAGAAGAGGAGGCAGCCCAGATGCGTGGGGCTGCAATCACTGCTTGGGCGGAGCCGAGTGCGCCTCCAGTACGGCAGAGCTCCAGCTCTGCTCAGAGGCCCGATCTGGCAGAGTGCTGGCGTGAGGCTGCTCTGCCCTGGGCGAGCCTTGCCCAGACTTGCCTCGCGGCTAGGCTTCCAGTCCAGAAAGGAGCGGGCTGCGCGAGACTGGGAGATGCTACTGGCGCCTTCCTGGCCTCAGCTCCACTCCTGCCTTGCCTTTGCACCTAGTCCCCAGGCGTTCTTGTGGAGGGCTTAGTTGCCTGTGGGTTGCACACTGCCAAGCGCTCCAGCTTGAGGGCTCTATTAGAGGCAAATTGAGGGCAACTGGAAGTCTATTCTTACGGTTGCTTGACCGGCCAGACTCAGCACAGCACGGAGAGCACAAGGCTCACAGGGCCCCTGGCTGGGGTCTGCAGCCCCACACACGCGGAGGCTGACTCGGTGAGCGCCCAGAAGGTGCCTGACAGACCTCATTTCCCTAGTGCTCTCCTCCCCAGCAGAGACGTGTGCAGGTAGTTGGGGCCTGCCCCTGCGTGTCTGCGCTCCCGTACACAGCCCCAGCTCAGGGAAGCAGCTCCTGAGCCAAGACCTGTGGCAGGCGCAGGGGGCCCCGCCTGGAAGCCTAGTTTACAGCTTGCGGGAAGCGAGCCTCCTCGGGAGAAGAGAAGGCAGCCCTGCTGTGTGCGGCTGCATTCACTGCTTTGGCTGAGCCGAGTGCACCTCCAGGACGGCAGAGCTCCAGCTCTGCTCAGAGGCCCGATCTGGCAGAGTCGCTGGCGTGAGGCTGCTCTGCCCTCGGCGAGCCTTGCCCAGACTTGCCTCACGGCTAGGCTTCCAGTCCAGAAAGGAGCAGGCTGCGAGAGACTGGGAGATGCTACTGGCGCCTTCCTGGCCTCAGCTCCACTCCTGCCTTGCCTTTGCACCTAGTCCTCAGGCGTTCTTGTGGAGGGCTTAGTTGCCGGTGGGTTGCACACTGCCACGCGCTCCAGCTTGAGGGCTCTATTAGAGGCAAAGTGAGGGCAACTGGAAGTCTATTCTTACGGTTGCTTGACCGCCCAGACTCAGCACAGCACGGAGAGCACAAGGCTCACAGGGCCTCTGGCTGTGGTCTGCAGCCCCACACACGCGGAGGCTGACTCGGTGAGCGCCCAGAAGGTGCCTGACAGACGTCATTTCCCTAGTGCTCTCCTCCCCAGCAGAGACGTGTGCAGGTGGTTGGGGCCTGCCCCTGCGTGTCTGGGCTCCCGTCCACAGCCCCAGCTCAGGGAAGCAGCTCCTCAGCCAAGACCTGTAGGAGGCGCGGGGCGCCCCCGCCTGGAAGCCTAGTGCACAGCATGAGGGAAGCGAGCCTCCTTGGGAGAAGAGGAGGCAGCCCAGATGCGTGGGGCTGCAATCACTGCTTGGGCGGAGCCGAGTGCGCCTCCAGTACGGCAGAGCTCCAGCTCTGCTCAGAGGCCCGATCTGGCAGAGTGCTGGCGTGAGGCTGCTCTGGCCTGGGCGAGCCTTGCCCAGACTTGCCTCGCGGCTAGGCTTCCAGTCCAGAAAGGAGCGGGCTGCACGAGACTGGGAGATGCTACTGGCGCCTTCCTGGCCTCAGCTCCACTCCTGCCTTGCCTTTGCACCTAGTCCCCAGGCGTTCTTGTGGAGGGCTTAGTTGCCGGTGGGTTGCACACTGCTAAGCGCTCCAGCTTGAGGGCTCTATTAGAGGCAAATTGAGGGCAACTGGAAGTCTATTCTTACGGTTGCTTGACCGCCCAGACTCAGCACAGCACGGAGAGCACAAGGCTCACAGGGCCCCTGGCTGGGGTCTGCAGCCCCACACACGCGGAGGCTGACTCGGTGAGCGCCCAGAAGGTGCCTGACAGACCTCATTTCCCTAGTGCTCTCCTCCCCAGCAGAGACGTGTGCAGGTAGTTGGGGCCTGCCCCTGCGTGTCTGGGCTCCCGTACACAGCCCCAGCTCAGGGAAGCAGCTCCTGAGCCAAGACCTGTGGCAGGCGCAGGGGGCCCCGCCTGGAAGCCTAGTTTACAGCATGCGGGAAGCGAGCCTCCTCGGGAGAAGAGAAGGCAGCCCTGCTGTGTGCGGCTGCATTCACTGCTTTGGCTGAGCCGAGTGCGCCTCAAGGACGGCAGAGCTCCAGCTCTGCTCAGAGGCCCAATCTGGCAGAGTCGCTGGCGTGAGGCTGCTCTGCCCTCGGCGAGCCTTGCCCAGACTTGCCTCACGGCTAGGCTTCCAGTCCAGGAAGGAGCAGGCTGCGATAGACTGGGAGATGCTACTGGCGCCTTCCTGGCCTCAGCTACACTCCTGCCTTGCCTTTGCACCTAGTCCCCAGGCTTTCTTGTGGAGGGCTTAGTTGCCGGTGGGTTGCACTCTGCCAAGCGCTCCAGCTTGAGGGCTCTAGTATAGGCAAAGTGAGGGCAACTGAATGTCTATTCTTACGGTTGCTTGACCGCCCAGACTCAGCACAGCACGGCGAGCACAAGGCTCACAGGGCCTCTGGCTGTGGTCTGCAGCCCCACACACGCGGAGGATGACTCGGTGAGCGCCCAGAAGGTGCCTGACAGACGTCATTTCCCTAGTGCTCTCCTCCCCAGCAGAGACGTGTGCAGGTAGTTGGGGCCTGCCCCTGAGTGTCTGGGCTCCCGTACACAGCCCCAGCTCAGGGAAGCAGCTCCTGAGCCAAGACCTGTGGCAGGCGCAGGGGGCCCCGCCTGGAAGCCTAGTTTACAGCATGCGGGAAGCGAGCCTCCTCGGGAGAAGAGAAGGCAGCCCTGCTGTGTGCGGCTGCATTCCCTGCTTTGGCTGAGCCGAGTGCGCCTCCAGGACGGCAGAGCTCCAGCTCTGCTCAGAGGCCCGATCTGGCAGAGTCGCTGGCGTGAGGCTGCTCTGCCCTCGGCGAGCCTTGCCCAGACTTGCCTCACGGCTAGGCTTCCAGTCCAGGAAGGAGCAGGCTGCGAGAGACTGGGAGATGCTACTGGCGCCTTCCTGGCCTCAGCTCCACTCCTGCCTTGCCTTTGCACCTAGTCCTCAGGCGTTCTTGTGGAGGGCTTAGTTGCCGGTGGGTTGCACACTGCCACGCGCTCCAGCTTGAGGGCTCTATTAGAGGCAAAGTGAGGGCAACTGGAAGTCTATTCTTATGGTTGCTTGACCGCCCAGACTCAGCACAGCACGGAGAGCACAAGGCTCACAGGGCCCCTGGCTGGGGTCTGCAGCCCCACACACGCAGAGGCTGACTCGGTGAGCGCCCAGAAGGTGCCTGACAGACCTCATTTCCCTACAGCTCTCCTCCCCAGCAGAGACGTGTGCAGGTGGTTGGGGCCTGCCCCTGCGTGTCTGGGCTCCCGTCCACAGCCCCAGCTCAGGGAAGCAGCTCCTCAGCCAAGACCTGTAGGAGGCGCGGGGCGCCCCCGCCTGGAAGCCTAGTGCACAGCATGAGGGAAGCGAGCCTCCATGGGAGAAGAGGAGGCAGCCCAGATGCGTGGGGCTGCAATCACTGCTTGGGCGGAGCCGAGTGCGCCTCCAGTACGGCAGAGCTCCAGCTCTGCTCAGAGGCCCGATCTGGCAGAGTGCTGACGTGAGGCTGCTCTGCCCTGGGCGAGCCTTGCCCAGACTTGCCTCGCGGCTAGGCTTCCAGTCCAGAAAGGAGCGGGCTGCGCGAGACTTGGAGATGCTACTGGCGCCTTCCTGGCCTCAGCTCCACTCCTGCCTTGCCTTTGCACCTAGTCCCCAGGCGTTCTTGTGGAGGGCTTAGTTGCCGGTGGGTTGCACACTGCCACGCGCTCCAGTTGAGGGCTCTATTAGAGGCAAAGTGAGGGCAACTGGAAATCTATTCTTACGGTTGCTTGACCGCCCAGACTCAGCACAGCACGGAGAGCACAAGGCTCACAGGGCCCCTGGCTGGGGTCTGCAGCCCCACACACGCAGAGGCTGACTCGGTGAGTGCCCAGAAGGTGCCTGACAGACCTCATTTCCCTAGTGCTCTCCTCCCCAGCAGAGACGTGTGCAGGTGGTTGGGGCCTGCCCCTGCGTGTCTGGGCTCCCATCCACAGCCCCAACTCAGGGAAGCAACTCCTGTGCCAAGACCTGTGGCAGGCGCAGGGGGCCCCGCCTGGAAGCCTAGTTTACAGCATGCGGGAAGCGAGCCTCCTCGGGAGAAGAGAAGGCAGCCCTGCTGTGTGCGGCTGCATTCACTGCTTTGGCGGAGCCGAGTGCGCCTCCAGGACGGCAGAGCTCCAGCTCTGCTCAGAGGCCCGATCTGGCAGAGTCGCTGGCGTGAGGCTGCTCTGCCCTGGGCGAGCCTTGCCCAGACTTGCCTCACGGCTAGGCTTCCAGTCCAGGAAGGAGCAGGCTGCGAGAGACTGGGAGATGCTACTGGCGCCTTCCTGGCCTCAGCTCCACTCCTGCCTTGCCTTTGCACCTAGTCCTCAGGCGTTCTTGTGGAGGGCTTAGTTGCCGGTGGGTTGCACACTGCCAAGCGCTCCAGCAGTGAGGGCTCTATTAGAGGCAATGGGAGGGCAACTGCAGGGCTCCTCCAGCGGTTGCTTGACCGCCCAGACTCAGCACAGCACGTAAAGCACAAGGCTCACAGGGCCCCTGGCTGGGGTCTGCAGCCCCACACAAGCGGAGGCTGACTCGGTGAGCGCCCAGAAGGTGCCTGACAGACCTCATTTCCCTAGTGCTCTCCTCCCCAGCAGAGACGTGTGCAGGTAGTTGGGGCCGGCCCCTGCGTGTCTGGGCTCCCGTACACAGCCCCAGCTCAGGGAAGCAGCTCCTCAGCCAAGACCTGTGGCAGGTGCAGGGGGCCCCGCCTGGAAGCCTAGTTTACAGCATGCGGGAAGCGAGCCTCCTCGGGAGAAGAGAAGGCAGCCCTGCTGTGTGCGGCTGCATTCACTGCTTTGGGTGAGCCGAGTGCGCCTCCAGGACGGCAGAGCTCCAGCTCTGCTCAGAGTCCCGATCTGGCAGAGTCGCTGGCGTGAGGCTGCTCTGCCCTGGGCGAGCCTTGCCCAGACTTGCCTCACGGCTAGGCTTCCAGTCCAGTAAGGAGCAGGCTGCGAGAGACTGAGAGATGCTACTGGCGCCTTCCTGGCCTCAGCTCCACTCCTGCCTTGCCTTTGCACCTAGTCCCCAGGCTTTCTTGTGGAGGGCTTAGTTGCCGGTGGGTTGCACACTGCCAAGCGCTCCAGCTTGAGGGCTCTAGTATAGGCAAAGTGAGGGCAACTGAATGTCTATTCTTACGGTTGCTTGACCGCCCAGACTCAGCACAGCACGGAGAGCACAAGGCTCACAGGGCCTCTGGCTGTGGTCTGCAGCCCCACACACGCGGAGGCTGACTCGGTGAGCGCCCAGAAGGTGCCTGACAGACGTCATTTCCCTAGTGCTCTCCTCCCCAGCAGAGACGTGTGCAGCTGGTTGGGGCCTGCCCCTGCGTGTCTGGGCTCCCGTCCACAGCCCCAGCTCAGGGAAGCAGCTCCTCAGCCAAGACCTGTAGGAGGCGCGGGGCGCCCCCGCCTGGAAGCCTAGTGCACAGCATGAGGGAAGCGAGCCTCCTTGGGAGAAGAGGAGGCAGCCCAGATGCGTGGGGCTGCAATCACTGCTTGGGCGGAGCCGAGTGCGCCTCCAGTACGGCAGAGCTCCAGCTCTGCTCAGAGGCCCGATCTGGCAGAGTGCTGGCGTGAGGCTGCTCTGCCCTGGGCGAGCCTTGCCCAGACTTGCCTCGCGGCTAGGCTTCCAGTCCAGAAAGGAGCGGGCTGCGCGAGACTGGGAGATGCTACTGGCGCCTTCCTGGCCTCAGCTCCACTCCTGCCTTGCCTTTGCACCTAGTCCCCAGGCGTTCTTGTGGAGGGCTTAGTTGCCTGTGGGTTGCACACTGCCAAGCGCTCCAGCTTGAGGGCTCTATTAGAGGCAAATTGAGGGCAACTGGAAGTCTATTCTTACGGTTGCTTGACCGGCCAGACTCAGCACAGCACGGAGAGCACAAGGCTCACAGGGCCCCTGGCTGGGGTCTGCAGCCCCACACACGCGGAGGCTGACTCGGTGAGCGCCCAGAAGGTGCCTGACAGACCTCATTTCCCTAGTGCTCTCCTCCCCAGCAGAGACGTGTGCAGGTAGTTGGGGCCTGCCCCTGCGTGTCTGGGCTCCCGTACACAGCCCCAGCTCAGGGAAGCAGCTCCTGAGCCAAGACCTGTGGCAGGCGCAGGGGGCCCCGCCTGGAAGCCTAGTTTACAGCTTGCGGGAAGCGAGCCTCCTCGGGAGAAGAGAAGGCAGCCCTGCTGTGTGCGGCTGCATTCACTGCTTTGGCTGAGCCGAGTGCGCCTCCAGGACGGCAGAGCTCCAGCTCTGCTCAGAGGCCCGATCTGGCAGAGTCGCTGGCGTGAGGCTGCTCTGCCCTCGGCGAGCCTTGCCCAGACTTGCCTCACGGCTAGGCTTCCAGTCCAGAAAGGAGCAGGCTGCGAGAGACTGGGAGATGCTACTGGCGCCTTCCTGGCCTCAGCTCCACTCCTGCCTTGCCTTTGCACCTAGTCCTCAGGCGTTCTTGTGGAGGGCTTAGTTTCCGGTGGGTTGCACACTGCCACGCGCTCCAGCTTGAGGGCTCTATTAGAGGCAAAGTGAGGGCAACTGGAAGTCTATTCTTACGGTTGCTTGACCGCCCAGACTCAGCACAGCACGGAGAGCACAAGGCTCACAGGGCCTCTGGCTGTGGTCTGCAGCCCCACACACGCGGAGGCTGACTCGGTGAGCGCCCAGAAGGTGCCTGACAGACGTCATTTCCCTAGTGCTCTCCTCCCCAGCAGAGACGTGTGCAGGTGGTTGGGGCCTGCCCCTGCGTGTCTGGGCTCCCGTACACAGCCCCAGCTCAGGGAAGCAGCTCCTCAGCCAAGACCTGTAGGAGGCGCGGGGCGCCCCCGCCTGGAAGCCTAGTGCACAGCATGAGGGAAGCGAGCCTCCTTGGGAGAAGAGGAGGCAGCCCAGATGCGTGGGGCTGCAATCACTGCTTGGGCGGAGCCGAGTGCGCCTCCAGTACGGCAGAGCTCCAGCTCTGCTCAGAGGCCCGATCTGGCAGAGTGCTGGCGTGAGGCTGCTCTGGCCTGGGCGAGCCTTGCGCAGACTTGCCTCGCGGCTAGGCTTCCAGTCCAGAAAGGAGCGGGCTGCACGAGACTGGGAGATGCTACTGGCGCCTTCCTGGCCTCAGCTCCACTCCTGCCTTGCCTTTGCACCTAGTCCCCAGGCGTTCTTGTGGAGGGCTTAGTTGCCGGTGGGTTGCACACTGCTAAGCGCTCCAGCTTGAGGGCTCTATTAGAGGCAAATTGAGGGCAACTGGAAGTCTATTCTTACGGTTGCTTGACCGCCCAGACTCAGCACAGCACGGAGAGCACAAGGCTCACAGGGCCCCTGGCTGGGGTCTGCAGCCCCACACACGCGGAGGCTGACTCGGTGAGCGCCCAGAAGGTGCCTGACAGACCTCATTTCCCTAGTGCTCTCCTCCCCAGCAGAGACGTGTGCAGGTAGTTGGGGCCTGCCCCTGCGTGTCTGGGCTCCCGTACACAGCCCCAGCTCAGGGAAGCAGCTCCTGAGCCAAGACCTGTGGCAGGCGCAGGGGGCCCCGCCTGGAAGCCTAGTTTACAGCATGCGGGAAGCGAGCCTCCTCGGGAGAAGAGAAGGCAGCCCTGCTGTGTGCGGCTGCATTCACTGCTTTGGCTGAGCCGAGTGCGCCTCAAGGACGGCAGAGCTCCAGCTCTGCTCAGAGGCCCAATCTGGCAGAGTCGCTGGCGTGAGGCTGCTCTGCCCTCGGCGAGCCTTGCCCAGACTTGCCTCACGGCTAGGCTTCCAGTCCAGGAAGGAGCAGGCTGCGATAGACTGGGAGATGCTACTGGCGCCTTCCTGGCCTCAGCTACACTCCTGCCTTGCCTTTGCACCTAGTCCCCAGGCTTTCTTGTGGAGGGCTTAGTTGCCGGTGGGTTGCACTCTGCCAAGCGCTCCAGCTTGAGGGCTCTAGTATAGGCAAAGTGAGGGCAACTGAATGTCTATTCTTACGGTTGCTTGACCGCCCAGACTCAGCACAGCACGGCGAGCACAAGGCTCACAGGGCCTCTGGCTGTGGTCTGCAGCCCCACACACGCGGAGGATGACTCGGTGAGCGCCCAGAAGGTGCCTGACAGACGTCATTTCCCTAGTGCTCTCCTCCCCAGCAGAGACGTGTGCAGGTCGTTGGGGCCTGCCCCTGCGTGTCTGGGCTCCCGTCCACAGCCCCAGCTCAGGGAAGCAGCTCCTCAGCCAAGACCTGTAGGAGGCGCGGGGCGCCCCCGCCTGGAAGCCTAGTGCACAGCATGAGGGAAGCGAGCCTCCTTGGGAGAAGAGGAGGCAGCCCAGATGCGTGGGGCTGCAATCACTGCTTGGGCGGAGCCGAGTGCGCCTCCAGTACGGCAGAGCTCCAGCTCTGCTCAGAGGCCCAATCTGGCAGAGTGCTGCCGTGAGGCTGCTCTGCCCTGGGCGAGCCTTGCCCAGACTTGCCTCGCGGCTAGGCTTCCAGTCCAGAAAGGAGCGGGCTGCGCGAGACTGGGAGATGCTACTGGCGCCTTCCTGGCCTCAGCTCCACTCCTGCCTTGCCTTTGCACCTAGTCCCCAGGCGTTCTTGTGGAGGGCTTAGTTGCCGGTGGGTTGCACACTGCCAAGCGCTCCAGCTTGAGGGCTCTATTAGAGGCAAATTGAGGGCAACTGGAAGTCTATTCTTACGGTTGCTTGACCGCCCAAACTCAGCATAGCACGGAGAGCACAAGGCTCACAGGGCCCCTGGCTGGGGTCTGCAGCCCCACACACGCAGAGGCTGACTCGGTGAGTGCCCAGAAGTTGCCTGACAGACCTCATTTCCCTAGTGCTCTCCTCCCCAGCAGAGACGTGTGCAGGTGGTTGGGGCCTGCCCCTGCGTGTCTGGGCTCCCGTCCACAGCCCCAGCTCAGGGAAGCAGCTCCTGAGCCAAGACCTGTGGCAGGCGCAAGGGGCCCCGCCTGGAAGCCTAGTTTACAGCATGCGGGAAGCGAGCCTCCTCGGCAGAAGAGAAGGCAGCCCTGCTGTGTGCGGCTGCATTCACTGCTTTGGCGGAGCCGAGTGCGCCTCCAGGACGGCAGAGCTCCAGCTCTGCTCAGAGGACCGATCTGGCAGAGTGCTGGCGTGAGGCTGCTCTGCCCTGGGCGAGCCTTGCCCAGACGTGCCTCGCGGCTAGGCTTCCAGTCCAGAAAGGAGCGGGCTGCGCGAGACTGGGAGATGTTCCTTGCGCCTTCCTGGCCTCAGCTCCACTCCTGCCTTGCCTTTGCACCTAGTCCTCAGGCGTTCTTGTGGATGGCTTAGTTTCCGGTGGGTTGCACACTGCCAAGCGCTCCAGCAGTGAGGGCTCTATTAGAGGCAATGGAAGGGCAACTGCAGGGCTCCTCCAGCTGTTGCTTGACCGCCCAGACTCAGCACAGCACGGAGAGCACAAGGCTCACAGGGCCCCTGGCTGGGGTCTGCAGCCCCACAAACGCGGAGTCTGACTCGGTGAGCGCCCAGAAGGTGCCTGACAGACGTCATTTCCCTAGTGCTCTCCTCCACAGCAGAGACGTGTGAAGGTGGTTTGGGCCTGCCCCTGCGTGTCTGGGCTCCCGTCCACAGCCCCAGCTCAGAGAAGCAGCTCCTCAGCCAAGACCTATAGAAGGCGCGGGGCGCCCCCGCCTGGAAGCCTAGTGCACTGCATGAGGGAAGCGAGCCTCCATGGGAGAAGAGGAGGCAGCCCAGATGCGTGGGGCTGCAATCACTGCTTGGGGGGAGCCGAGTGCGCCTCCAGTACGGCAGAGCTCCAGCTCTGCTCAGAGGCCCGATCTGGCAGAGTGCTGGCGTGAGGCTGCTCTGGCCTGGGCGAGCCTTGCGCAGACTTGCCTCGCGGCTAGGCTTCCAGTCCAGAAAGGAGCGGGCTGCGCGAGACTGGGAGATGCTACTGGCGCCTTCCTGGCCTCAGCTCCACTCCTGCCTTGCCTTTGCACCTAGTCCCCAGGCGTTCTTGTGGAGGGCTTAGTTGCCGGTGGGTTGCACACTGCCAAGCGCTCCAGCTTGAGGGCTCTATTAGAGGCAAATTGAGGGCAACTGGAAGTCTATTCTTACGGTTGCTTGACCGCCCAGACTCAGCACAGCACGGAGAGCACAAGGCTCACAGGGCCCCTGGCTGGGGTCTGCAGCCACACACACGCGGAGGCTGACTCGGTGAGCGCCCAGAAGGTGCCTGACAGACCTCATTTCCCTAGTGCTCTCCTCCCCAGCAGAGACGTGTGCAGGTAGTTGGGGCCTGCCCCTGAGTGTCTGGGCTCCCGTACACAGCCCCAGCTCAGGGAAGCAGCTCCTGAGCCAAGACCTGTGGCAGGCGCAGGGGGCCCCGCCTGGAAGCCTAGTTTACAGCATGCGGGAAGCGAGCCTCCTCGGGAGAAGAGAAGGCAGCCCTGCTGTGTGCGGCTGCATTCACTGCTTTGGCTGAGCCGAGTGCGCCTCCAGGACGGCAGAGCTCCAGCTCTGCTCAGAGGCCCGATCTGGCAGAGTCGCTGGCGTGAGGCTGCTCTGCCCTCGGCGAGCCTTGCCCAGACTTGCCTCACGGCTAGGCTTCCAGTCCAGGAAGGAGCAGGCTGCGAGAGACTGGGAGATGCTACTGGCGCCTTCCTGGCCTCAGCTCCACTCCTGCCTTGCCTTTGCACCTAGTCCTCAGGCGTTCTTGTGGAGGGCTTAGTTGCCGGTGGGTTGCACACTGCCACGCGCTCCAGCTTGAGGGCTCTATTAGAGGCAAAGTGAGGGCAACTGGAAGTCTATTCTTACGGTTGCTTGACCGCCCAGACTCAGCACAGCACGGAGAGCACAAGGCTCACAGGGCCCCTGGCTGGGGTCTGCAGCCCCACACACGCAGAGGCTGACTCGGTGAGCGCCCAGAAGGTGCCTGACAGACCTCATTTCCCTACAGCTCTCCTCCCCAGCAGAGACGTGTGCAGGTGGTTGGGGCCTGCCCCTGCGTGTCTGGGCTCCCGTCCACAGCCCCAGCTCAGGGAAGCAGCTCCTCAGCCAAGACCTGTAGGAGGCGCGGGGCGCCCCCGCCTGGAAGCCTAGTGCACAGCATGAGGGAAGCGAGCCTCCATGGGAGAAGAGGAGGCAGCCCAGATGCGTGGGGCTGCAATCACTGCTTGGGCGGAGCCGAGTGCGCCTCCAGTACGGCAGAGCTCCAGCTCTGCTCAGAGGCCCGATCTGGCAGAGTGCTGACGTGAGGCTGCTCTGCCCTGGGCGAGCCTTGCACAGACTTGCCTCGCGGCTAGGCTTCCAGTCCAGAAAGGAGCGGGCTGCGCGAGACTTGGAGATGCTACTGGCGCCTTCCTGGCCTCAGCTCCACTCCTGCCTTGCCTTTGCACCTAGTCCCCAGTCGTTCTTGTGGAGGGCTTAGTTGCCGGTGGGTTGCACACTGCCAAGCGCTCCAGCAGTGAGGGCTCTATTAGAGGCAATGGGAGGGCAACTGCAGGGCTCCTCCAGCGGTTGCTTGACCGCCCAGACTCAGCACAGCACGTAAAGCACAAGGCTCACAGGGCCCCTGGCTGGGGTCTGCAGCCCCACACAAGCGGAGGCTGACTCGGTGAGCGCCCAGAAGGTGCCTGACAGACCTCATTTCCCTAGTGCTCTCCTCCCCAGCAGAGACGTGTGCAGGTAGTTGGGGCCGGCCCCTGCGTGTCTGGGCTCCCGTACACAGCCCCAGCTCAGGGAAGCAGCTCCTCAGCCAAGACCTGTGGCAGGTGCAGGGGGCCCCGCCTGGAAGCCTAGTTTACAGCATGCGGGAAGCGAGCCTCCTCGGGAGAAGAGAAGGCAGCCCTGCTGTGTGCGGCTGCATTCACTGCTTTGGGTGAGCCGAGTGCGCCTCCAGGACGGCAGAGCTCCAGCTCTGCTCAGAGTCCCGATCTGGCAGAGTCGCTGGCGTGAGGCTGCTCTGCCCTGGGCGAGCCTTGCCCAGACTTGCCTCACGGCTAGGCTTCCAGTCCAGTAAGGAGCAGGCTGCGAGAGACTGAGAGATGCTACTGGCGCCTTCCTGGCCTCAGCTCCACTCCTGCCTTGCCTTTGCACCTAGTCCCCAGGCTTTCTTGTGGAGGGCTTAGTTGCCGGTGGGTTGCACACTGCCAAGCGCTCCAGCTTGAGGGCTCTAGTATAGGCAAAGTGAGGGCAACTGAATGTCTATTCTTACGGTTGCTTGACCGCCCAGACTCAGCACAGCACGGAGAGCACAAGGCTCACAGGGCCTCTGGCTGTGGTCTGCAGCCCCACACACGCGGAGGCTGACTCGGTGAGCGCCCAGAAGGTGCCTGACAGACGTCATTTCCCTAGTGCTCTCCTCCCCAGCAGAGACGTGTGCAGCTGGTTGGGGCCTGCCCCTGCGTGTCTGGGCTCCCGTCCACAGCCCCAGCTCAGGGAAGCAGCTCCTCAGCCAAGACCTGTAGGAGGCGCGGGGCGCCCCCGCCTGGAAGCCTAGTGCACAGCATGAGGGAAGCGAGCCTCCTTGGGAGAAGAGGAGGCAGCCCAGATGCGTGGGGCTGCAATCACTGCTTGGGCGGAGCCGAGTGCGCCTCCAGTACGGCAGAGCTCCAGCTCTGCTCAGAGGCCCGATCTGGCAGAGTGCTGGCGTGAGGCTGCTCTGCCCTGGGCGAGCCTTGCCCAGACTTGCCTCGCGGCTAGGCTTCCAGTCCAGAAAGGAGCGGGCTGCGCGAGACTGGGAGATGCTACTGGCGCCTTCCTGGCCTCAGCTCCACTCCTGCCTTGCCTTTGCACCTAGTCCCCAGGCGTTCTTGTGGAGGGCTTAGTTGCCTGTGGGTTGCACACTGCCAAGCGCTCCAGCTTGAGGGCTCTATTAGAGGCAAATTGAGGGCAACTGGAAGTCTATTCTTACGGTTGCTTGACCGGCCAGACTCAGCACAGCACGGAGAGCACAAGGCTCACAGGGCCCCTGGCTGGGGTCTGCAGCCCCACACACGCGGAGGCTGACTCGGTGAGCGCCCAGAAGGTGCCTGACAGACCTCATTTCCCTAGTGCTCTCCTCCCCAGCAGAGACGTGTGCAGGTAGTTGGGGCCTGCCCCTGCGTGTCTGCGCTCCCGTACACAGCCCCAGCTCAGGGAAGCAGCTCCTGAGCCAAGACCTGTGGCAGGCGCAGGGGGCCCCGCCTGGAAGCCTAGTTTACAGCTTGCGGGAAGCGAGCCTCCTCGGGAGAAGAGAAGGCAGCCCTGCTGTGTGCGGCTGCATTCACTGCTTTGGCTGAGCCGAGTGCGCCTCCAGGACGGCAGAGCTCCAGCTCTGCTCAGAGGCCCGATCTGGCAGAGTCGCTGGCGTGAGGCTGCTCTGCCCTCGGCGAGCCTTGCCCAGACTTGCCTCACGGCTAGGCTTCCAGTCCAGGAAGGAGCAGGCTGCGAGAGACTGGGAGATGCTACTGGCGCCTTCCTGGCCTCAGCTCCACTCCTGCCTTGCCTTTGCTCCTAGTCCTCAGGCGTTCTTGTGGAGGGCTTAGTTGCCGGTGGGTTGCACACTGCCACGCGCTCCAGCTTGAGGGCTCTATTAGAGGCAAAGTGAGGGCAACTGGAAGTCTATTCTTACGGTTGCTTGACCGCCCAGACTCAGCACAGCACGGAGAGCACAAGGCTCACAGGGCCTCTGGCTGTGGTCTGCAGCCCCACACACGCGGAGGCTGACTCGGTGAGCGCCCAGAAGGTGCCTGACAGACGTCATTTCCCTAGTGCTCTCCTCCCCAGCAGAGACGTGTGCAGGTGGTTGGGGCCTGCCCCTGCGTGTCTGGGCTCCCGTCCACAGCCCCAGCTCAGGGAAGCAGCTCCTCAGCCAAGACCTGTAGGAGGCGCGGGGCGCCCCCGCCTGGAAGCCTAGTGCACAGCATGAGGGAAGCGAGCCTCCTTGGGAGAAGAGGAGGCAGCCCAGATGCGTGGGGCTGCAATCACTGCTTGGGCGGAGCCGAGTGCGCCTCCAGTACGGCAGAGCTCCAGCTCTGCTCAGAGGCCCGATCTGGCAGAGTGCTGGCGTGAGGCTGCTCTGGCCTGGGCGAGCCTTGCGCAGACTTGCCTCGCGGCTAGGCTTCCAGTCCAGAAAGGAGCGGGCTGCACGAGACTGGGAGATGCTACTGGCGCCTTCCTGGCCTCAGCTCGACTCCTGCCTTGCCTTTGCACCTAGTCCCCAGGCGTTCTTGTGGAGGGCTTAGTTGCCGGTGGGTTGCACACTGCTAAGCGCTCCAGCTTGAGGGCTCTATTAGAGGCAAATTGAGGGCAACTGGAAGTCTATTCTTACGGTTGCTTGACCGCCCAGACTCAGCACAGCACGGAGAGCACAAGGCTCACAGGGCCCCTGGCTGGGGTCTGCAGCCCCACACACGCAGAGGCTGACTCGGTGAGCGCCCAGAAGGTGCCTGACAGACCTCATTTCCCTAGTGCTCTCCTCCCCAGCAGAGACGTGTGCAGGTGGTTGGGGCCTGCCCCTGCGTGTCTGGGCTCCCGTCCACAGCCCCAGCTCAGGGAAGCAGCTCCTGAGCCAAGACCTGTGGCAGGCGCAGGGGGCCCCGCCTGGAAGCCTAGTTTACAGCATGCGGGAAGCGAGCCTCCTCGGCAGAAGAGAAGGCAGCCCTGCTGTGTGCGGCTGCATTCACTGCTTTGGCGGAGCCGAGTGCGCCTCCAGTACGGCAGAGCTCCAGCTCTGCTCAGAGGACCGATCTGGCAGAGTGCTGGCGTGAGGCTGCTCTGCCCTGGGCGAGCCTTGCCCAGACGTGCCTCGCGGCTAGGCTTCCAGTCCAGAAAGGAGCGGGCTGCGCGAGACTGGGAGATGTTCCTTGCGCCTTCCTGGCCTCAGCTCCACTCCTGCCTTGCCTTTGCACCTAGTCCTCAGGCGTTCTTGTGGATGGCTTAGTTTCCGGTGGGTTGCACACTGCCAAGCGCTCCAGCAGTGAGGGCTCTATTAGAGGCAATGGGAGGGCAACTGCAGGGCTCCTCCAGCTGTTGCTTGACCGCCCAGACTCAGCACAGCACGGAGAGCACAAGGCTCACAGGGCCCCTGGCTGGGGTCTGCAGCCCCACAAACGCGGAGTCTGACTCGGTGAGCGCCCAGAAGGTGCCTGACAGACGTCATTTCCCTAGTGCTCTCCTCCCCAGCAGAGACGTGTGAAGGTGGTTTGGGCCTGCCCCTGCGTGTCTGGGCTCCCGTCCACAGCCCCAGCTCAGAGAAGCAGCTCCTCAGCCAAGACCTATAGAAGGCGCGGGGCGCCCCCGCCTGGAAGCCTAGTGCACAGCATGAGGGAAGCGAGCCTCCATGGGAGAAGAGGAGGCAGCCCAGATGCGTGGGGCTGCAATCACTGCTTGGGGGGAGCCGAGTGCGCCTCCAGTACGGCAGAGCTCCAGCTCTGCTCAGAGGCCCGATCTGGCAGAGTGCTGGCGTGAGGCTGCTCTGCCCTGGGCGAGCCTTGCCCAGACTTGCCTCGCGGCTAGGCTTCCAGTCCAGAAAGGAGCGGGCTGCGCGAGACTGGGAGATGCTACTGGCGCCTTCCTGGCCTCAGCTCCACTCCTGCCTTGCCTTTGCACCTAGTCCCCAGGCGTTCTTGTGGAGGGCTTAGTTGCCGGTGGGTTGCACACTGCCAAGCGCTCCAGCTTGAGGGCTCTATTAGAGGCAAATTGAGGGCAACTGGAAGTCTATTCTTACGGTTGCTTGACCTCCCAGACTCAGCACAGCACGGAGAGCACAAGGCTCACAGGGCCCCTGGCTGGGGTCTGCAGCCCCACACACGCGGAGGCTGACTCGGTGAGCGCCCAGAAGGTGCCTGACAGACCTCATTTCCCTACTGCTCTCCTCCCCAGCAGAGACGTGTGCAGGTGGTTGGGGCCTGCCCCTGCGTGTCTGGGCTCCCGTCCACAGCCCCAGCTCAGGGAAGCAGCTCCTCAGCCAAGACCTGTAGGAGGCGCGGGGCGCCCCCGCCTGGAAGCCTAGTGCACAGCATGAGGGAAGCGAGCCTCCATGGGAGAAGAGGAGGCAGCCCAGATGCGTGGGGCTGCAATCACTGCTTGGGCGGAGCCGAGTGCGCCTCCAGTACGGCAGAGCTCCAGCTCTGCTCAGAGGCCCGATCTGGCAGAGTGCTGGCGTGAGGCTGCTCTGCCCTGGGCGAGCCTTGCCCAGACTTGCCTCGCGGCTAGGCTTCCAGTCCAGAAAGGAGCGGGCTGCGCGAGACTGGGAGATGCTACTGGCGCGTTCCTGGCCTCAGCTCCACTGCTGCCTTGCCTTTGCACCTAGTCCACAGGCGTTCTTGTGGAGAGCTTAGTTGCCGGTGGGTTGCACACTGCCAAGCGCTCCAGCTTGAGGGCTCTAGTAGAGGCAAAGTGAGGGCAACTGAAAGTCTATTCTTACGGTTGCTTGACCGCCGAGACTCAGCACAGTACGGAGAGCACAAGGCTCACAGGGCCTCTGGCTGTAGTCTGCAGCCCCACACACGCGGAGGCTGACTCGGTGAGCGCCCAGAAGGTGCCTGACAGACGTCATTTCCCTAGTGCTCTCTTCCCCAGCTGAGACGTGTGCATGTGGTTGGGGCCTGCCCCTGCGTGTCTGGGCTCCCGTCCACAGCCACAGCTCAGGGAAGCAGCTCCTCAGCCAAGACCTGTAGGAGGCGCGGGGCGCCCCCGCCTGGAAGCCTAGTGCACAGCATGAGGGAAGCGAGCCTCCTTGGGAGAAGAGGAGGCAGCCCAGATGCGTGGGGCTGCAATCACTGGTGGGCGGAACCGAGTGCGCCTCCAGTACGGCAGAGCTCCAGCTCTGCTCAGAGGCCCGATCTGGCAGAGTGCTGGCGTGAGGCTGCTCTGCCCTGGGCGAGCCTTGCCCAGACTTGCCTCGCGGCTAGGCTTCCAGTCCAGAAAGGAGCGGGCTGCGCGAGGCTGGGAGATGCTACTGGCGCCTTCCTGGCCTCAGCTCCACTCCTGCCTTGCCTTTGCACCTAGTCCCCAGGCGTTCTTGTGGAGTGCTTAGTTGCCGGTGGGTTGCACACTGCCAAGCCCTCCAGCTTGAGGGCTCAATTAGAGGCAAATTGAGGGCAACTGGAAGTCTATTCTTACGGTTGCTTGACCGCCCAGACTCAGCACAGCACGGAGAGCACAAGGCTCACAGGGCCCCTGGCTGGGGTCTGCAGCCCCACACACGCAGAGGCTGACTCGGTGAGTGCCCAGAAGTTGCCTGACAGACCTCATTTCCCTAGTGCTCTCCTCCCCAGCAGAGACGTGTGCAGGTGGTTGAGGCCTGCCCCTGCGTGTCTGGGCTTCCATCCACAGCCCCAGCTCAGGGAAGCAGCTCCTGAGCCAAGACCTGTGGCAGGCGCCGGGGGCCCCGCCTGGAAGCCTAGTTTACAGCATGCGGGAAGCGAGCCTCCTCGGGAGAAGAGAGGCAGCCCTGCTGTGTGCGGCTGCATTCACTGCTTTGGCGGAGCCGAGTGCGCCTCCAGGACGGCAGAGCTCCAGCTCTGCTCAGAGGCCCGATCTGGCAGAGTCGCTGGCGTGAGGCTGCTCTGCCCTGGGCGAGCCTTGCCCAGATTTGCCTCGCGCCTAGGCTTCCAGTCCAGGAAGGAGCAGGCTGCGATAGACTGGGAGATGCTACTGGCGCCTTCCTGGCCTCAGCTCCACTCCTGCCTTGCCTTTCCACCTAGTCCTCAGGCGTTCTTGTGGAGGGCTTAGTTGCCGGTGGGTTGCACACTGCCAAGCGCTCCAGCAGTGAGGGCTCTATTAGAGGCAATGGGAGGGCAACTGCAGGGCTCCTCCAGCGGTTGCTTGACCGCCCAGACTCAGCACAGCACGTAAAGCACAAGGCTCACAGGGCCGCTGGCTGGGGTCTGCAGCCCCACACAAGCGGAGGCTGACTCGGTGAGCGCCCAGAAGGTGCCTGACAGACCTCATTTCCCTAGTGCTCTCCTCCCCAGCAGAGACGTGTGCAGGTGGTTGGGGCCTGCCCCTGCGTGTCTGGGCTCCCGTACACAGCCCCAGCTCAGGGAAGCAGCTCCTGAGCCAAGACCTGTGGCAGGCGCAGGGGGCCCCGCCTGGAAGCCTAGTTTACAGCATGCGGGAAGCGAGCCTCCTCGGCAGAAGAGAAGGCAGTCCTGCTGTGTGCGGCTGCATTCACTGCTTTGGCTGAGCCGAGTGCGCCTCCAGGACGGCAGAGCTCCAGCTCTGCTCAGAGGCCCGATCTGGCAGAGTCGCTGGCGTGAGGCTGCTCTGCCCTCGGCGAGCCTTGCCCAGACTTGCCTCACGGCTAGGCTTCCAGTCCAGGAAGGAGCAGGCTGCGAGAGACTGGGAGATGCTCCTGGCGCCTTCCTGGCCTCAGCTCCACTCCTGCCTTGCCTTTGCACCTAGTCCCCAGGCTTTCTTGTGGAGGGCTTAGTTGCCGGTGGGTTGCACACTGCCAAGAGCTCCAGCTTCAGGGCTCTAGTATAGGCAAAGTGAGGGCAACTGAATGTATATTCTTACGGTTGCTTGACCGCCCAGACTCAGCACAGCACGGAGAGCACAAGGCTCACAGGGCCTCTGGCTGTGGTCTGCAGCCCCACACACGCGGAGGCTGACTCGGTGAGCGCCCAGAAGGTGCCTGACAGACGACATTTCCCTAGTGCTCTCCTCCCCAGCAGAGACGTGTGCAGGTGGTTGGGGCCTGCCCCTGCGTGTCTGGGCTCCCGTCCACAGCCCCAGCTCAGGGAAGCAGCTCCTCAGCCAAGACCTGTAGGAGGCGCGGGGCGCCCCCGCCTGAAAGCCTAGTACACAGCATGAGGGAAGCGAGCCTCCTTGGGAGAAGAGGAGGCAGCCCAGATGCGTGGGGCTGCAATCACTGCTTGGGCGGAGCCGAGTGCGCCTCCAGTACGGCAGTGCTCCAGCTCTGCTCAGAGGCCCGATCTGGCAGAGTCGCTGGCGTGAGGCTGCTCTGCCCTGGGCGAGCCTTGCCCAGACTTGCCTCACGGCTAGGCTTCCAGTCCAGGAAGGAGCAGGCTGCGAGAGACTGGGAGATGCTACTGGCGCCTTCCTGGCCTCAGCTCCACTCCTGCCTTGCCTTTGCACCTAGTCCCCAGGCGTTCTTGTGGAGGGCTTAGTTGCCGGTGGGTTGCACACTGCCAAGCGCTCCAGCTTGAGGGCTCTAGTATAGGCAAAGTGAGGGCAACTGGAAGTCTATTCTTACGGTTGCTTGACCGCCCAGACTCAGCACAGCACGGAGAGCACAAGGCTCACAGGGCCCCTGGCTGGGGTCTGCAGCCCCACACACGCAGAGGCTGACTCGGTGAGTGCCCAGAAGTTGCCTGACACACCTCATTTCCCTAGTGCTCTCCTCCCCAGCAGAGACGTGTGCAGGTGGTTGGGGCCTGCCCCTGCGTGTCTGGGCTCCCGTCCACAACCCCAGCTCAGGGAAGCAGCTCCTGAGCCAAGACCTGTGGCAGGCGCAGGGGGCCCCGCCTGGAAGCCTAGTTTACAGCATGCGGGAAGCGAGCCTCCTCGGGAGAAGAGAAGGCAGCCCTGCTGTGTGCGGCTGCATTCACTGCTTTGGCGGAGCCGAGTGCGCCTCCAGTACGGCAGTGCTCCAGCTCTGCTCAGAGGCCCGATCTGGCAGAGTCGCTGGCGTGAGGCTGCTCTGCCCTGGGCGAGCCTTGCCCAGACTTGCCTCAAGGCTAGGCTTCCAGTCCAGGAAGGAGCAGGCTGCGAGAGACTGGGAGATGCTACTGGCGCCTTCCTGGCCTCAGCTCCACTCCTGCCTTGCCTTTGCACCTAGTCCTCAGGCGTTCTTGTGGAGGGCTTAGTTGCCGGTGGGTTGCACACTGCCAAGCGCTCCAGCAGTGAGGGCTCTATTAGAGGCAATGGGAGGGCAACTGCAGGGCTCCTCCAGCGGTTGCTTGACCGCCCAGACTCAGCACAGCACGTAAAGCACAAGGCTCACAGGGCCCCTGGCTGGGGTCTGCAGCCCCACACAAGCGGAGGCTGACTCGGTGAGCGCCCAGAAGGTGCCTGACAGACCTCATTTCCCTAGTGCTCTCCTCCCCAGCAGAGACGTGTGCAGGTAGTTGGGGCCTGCCCCTGCGTGTCTGGGCTCCCGTACACAGCCCCAGCTCAGGGAAGCAGCTCCTGAGCCAAGACCTGTGGCAGGCGCAGGGGGCCCCGCCTGGAAGCCTAGTTTACAGCATGCGGGAAGCGAGCCTCCTCGGGAGAAGAGAAGGCAGCCCTGCTGTGTGCGGCTGCATTCACTGCTTTGGCGGAGCCAGTGCGCCTCCAGGACGGCAGAGCTCCAGCTCTGCTCAGAGGCCCGATCTGGCAGAGTGCTGGCGTGAGGCTGCTCTGCCCTGGGCGAGCCTTGCCCAGACTTGCCTCGCGGCTAGGCTTCCAATCCAGAAAGGAGCGGGCTGCGCGAGACTGAGAGATGCTACTGGCGCCTTCCTGGCCTCAGCTCCACTCCTGCCTTGCCTTTGCACCTAGTCCCCAGGCGTTCTTGTGGAGGGCTTAGTTGCCGGTGGGTTGCACACTGCCAAGCGCTCCAGCTTGAGGGCTCAATTAGAGGCAAATTGAGGGCAACTGGAAGTCTATTCTTACGGTTGCTTGACCGCCCAGACTCAGCACAGCACGGAGAGCACAAGGCTCACAGGGCCCCTGGCTGGGGTCTGCAGCCCCACACACGCAGAGGCTGACTCGGTGAGTGCCCAGAAGTTGCCTGACAGACCTCATTTCCCTAGTGCTCTCCTCCCCAGCAGAGACGTGTGCAGGTGGTTGGGGCCTGCCCCTTCGTGTCTGGGCTCCCATCCACAGCCCCAACTCAGGGAAGCAGCTCCTGTGCCAAGACCTGTGGCAGGCGCCGGGGGCCCCGCCTGGAAGCCTAGTTTACAGCATGCGGGAAGCGAGCCTCCTCGGGAGAAGAGAAGGCAGCCCTGCTGTGTGCGGCTGCATTCACTGCTTTGGCGGAGCCGAGTGCGCCTCCAGGACGGCAGAGCTCCAGCTCTGCTCAGAGGCCCGATCTGGCAGAGTCGCTGGCGTGAGGCTGCTCTGCCCTGGGCGAGCCTTGCCCAGACTTGCCTCGCGCCTAGGCTTCCAGTCCAGGAAGGAGCAGGCTGCGAGAGACTGGGAGATGCTACTGGCGCCTTCCTGGCCTCAGCTCCACTCCTGCCTTGCCTTTCCACCTAGTCCTCAGGCGTTCTTGTGGAGGGCTTAGTTGCCGGTGGGTTGCACACTGCCAAGCGCTCCAGCAGTGAGGGCTCTATTAGAGGCAATGGGAGGGCAACTGCAGGGCTCCTCCAGCGGTTGCTTGACCGCCCAGACTCAGCACAGCACGGAGAGCACAAGGCTCACAGGGCCTCTGGCTGTGGTCTGCAGCCCCACACACGCGGAGGCTGACTCGGTGAGCGCCCAGAAGGTGCCTGACAGACGTCATTTCCCTAGTGCTCTCCTCCCCAGCAGAGACGTGTGCAGGTGGTTGGGGCCTGCCCCTGCGTGTCTGGGCTCCCGTCCACAGCCCCAGCTCAGGGAAGCAGCTCCTCAGCCAAGACCTGTAGGAGGCGCGGGGCGCCCCCGCCTGGAAGCCTAGTGCACAGCATGAGGGAAGCGAGCCTCCTTAGGAGAAGAGGAGGCAGCCCAGATGCGTGGGGCTGCAATCACTGCTTGGGCGGAGCCGAGTGCGCCTCCAGTACGGCAGTGCTCCAGCTCTGCACAGAGGCCCGATCTGGCAGAGTCGCTGGCATGAGGCTGCTCTGCCCTGGGCGAGCCTTGCCCAGACTTGCCTCACGGCTAGGCTTCCAGTCCAGGAAGGAGCAGGCTGCGAGAGACTGGGAGATGCTACTGGCGCCTTCCTGGCCTCAGCTCCACTCCTGCCTTGCCTTTGCACCTAGTCCCCAGGCGTTCTTGTGGAGGGCTTAGTTGCCGGTGGGTTGCACACTGCCAAGCGCTCCAGCTTGAGGGCTCTAGTATAGGCAAAGTGAGGGCAACTGGAAGTCTATTCTTACGGTTGCTTGACCGCCCAGACTCAGCACAGCACGGAGAGCACAAGGCTCACAGGGCCCCTGGCTGGGGTCTGCAGCCCCACACACGCAGAGGCTGACTCGGTGAGTGCCCAGAAGTTGCCTGACAGACCTCATTTCCCTAGTGCTCTCCTCCCCAGCAGAGACGTGTGCAGGTGGTTGGGGCCTGCCCCTGCGTGTCTGGGCTCCCGTCCACAGCCCCAGCTCAGGGAAGCAGCTCCTGAGCCAAGACCTGTGGCAGGCGCAGGGGGCCCCGCCTGGAAGCCTAGTTTACAGCATGCGGGAAGCGAGCCTCCTCGGGAGAAGAGAAGGCAGCCCTGCTGTGTGCGGCTGCATTCACTGCTTTGGCTGAGCCGAGTGCGCCTCCAGGACGGCAGAGCTCCAGCTCTGCTCAGAGGCCCGATCTGGCAGAGTCGCTGGCGTGAGGCTGCTCTGCCCTCGGCGAGCCTTGCCCAGACTTGCCTCACGGCTAGGCTTCCAGTCCAGGAAGGAGCAGGCTGCGAGAGACTGGGAGATGCTACTGGCGCCTTCCTGGCCTCAGCTCCACTCCTGCCTTGCCTTTGCACCTAGTCCTCAGGCGTTCTTGTGGAGGGCTTAGTTGCCGGTGGGTTGCACACTGCCACGCGCTCCAGCTTGAGGGCTCTATTAGAGGCAAAGTGAGGGCAACTGGAAGTCTATTCTTACGGTTGCTTGACCGCCCAGACTCAGCACAGCACGGAGAGCACAAGGCTCACAGGGCCCCTGGCTGGGGTCTGCAGCCCCACACACGCAGAGGCTGACTCGGTGAGCGCCCAGAAGGTGCCTGACAGACCTCATTTCCCTACAGCTCTCCTCCCCAGCAGAGACGTGTGCAGGTGGTTGGGGCCTGCCCCTGCGTGTCTGGGCTCCCGTCCACAGCCCCAGCTCAGGGAAGCAGCTCCTCAGCCAAGACCTGTAGGAGGCGCGGGGCGCCCCCGCCTGGAAGCCTAGTGCACAGCATGAGGGAAGCGAGCCTCCATGGGAGAAGAGGAGGCAGCCCAGATGCGTGGGGCTGCAATCACTGCTTGGGCGGAGCCGAGTGCGCCTCCAGTACGGCAGAGCTCCAGCTCTGCTCAGAGGCCCGATCTGGCAGAGTGCTGACGTGAGGCTGCTCTGCCCTGGGCGAGCCTTGCCCAGACTTGCCTCGCGGCTAGGCTTCCAGTCCAGAAAGGAGCGGGCTGCGCGAGACTTGGAGATGCTACTGGCGCCTTCCTGGCCTCAGCTCCACTCCTGCCTTGCCTTTGCACCTAGTCCCCAGTCGTTCTTGTGGAGGGCTTAGTTGCCGGTGGGTTGCACACTGCCAAGCGCTCCAGCAGTGAGGGCTCTATTAGAGGCAATGGGAGGGCAACTGCAGGGCTCCTCCAGCGGTTGCTTGACCGCCCAGACTCAGCACAGCACGTAAAGCACAAGGCTCACAGGGCCCCTGGCTGGGGTCTGCAGCCCCACACAAGCGGAGGCTGACTCGGTGAGCGCCCAGAAGGTGCCTGACAGACCTCATTTCCCTAGTGCTCTCCTCCCCAGCAGAGACGTGTGCAGGTAGTTGGGGCCGGCCCCTGCGTGTCTGGGCTCCCGTACACAGCCCCAGCTCAGGGAAGCAGCTCCTCAGCCAAGACCTGTGGCAGGTGCAGGGGGCCCCGCCTGGAAGCCTAGTTTACAGCATGCGGGAAGCGAGCCTCCTCGGGAGAAGAGAAGGCAGCCCTGCTGTGTGCGGCTGCATTCACTGCTTTGGGTGAGCCGAGTGCGCCTCCAGGACGGCAGAGCTCCAGCTCTGCTCAGAGTCCCGATCTGGCAGAGTCGCTGGCGTGAGGCTGCTCTGCCCTGGGCGAGCCTTGCCCAGACTTGCCTCACGGCTAGGCTTCCAGTCCAGTAAGGAGCAGGCTGCGAGAGACTGAGAGATGCTACTGGCGCCTTCCTGGCCTCAGCTCCACTCCTGCCTTGCCTTTGCACCTAGTCCCCAGGCTTTCTTGTGGAGGGCTTAGTTGCCGGTGGGTTGCACACTGCCAAGCGCTCCAGCTTGAGGGCTCTAGTATAGGCAAAGTGAGGGCAACTGAATGTCTATTCTTACGGTTGCTTGACCGCCCAGACTCAGCACAGCACGGAGAGCACAAGGCTCACAGGGCCTCTGGCTGTGGTCTGCAGCCCCACACACGCGGAGGCTGACTCGGTGAGCGCCCAGAAGGTGCCTGACAGACGTCATTTCCCTAGTGCTCTCCTCCCCAGCAGAGACGTGTGCAGCTGGTTGGGGCCTGCCCCTGCGTGTCTGGGCTCCCGTCCACAGCCCCAGCTCAGGGAAGCAGCTCCTCAGCCAAGACCTGTAGGAGGCGCGGGGCGCCCCCGCCTGGAAGCCTAGTGCACAGCATGAGGGAAGCGAGCCTCCTTGGGAGAAGAGGAGGCAGCCCAGATGCGTGGGGCTGCAATCACTGCTTGGGCGGAGCCGAGTGCGCCTCCAGTACGGCAGAGCTCCAGCTCTGCTCAGAGGCCCGATCTGGCAGAGTGCTGGCGTGAGGCTGCTCTGCCCTGGGCGAGCCTTGCCCAGACTTGCCTCGCGGCTAGGCTTCCAGTCCAGAAAGGAGCGGGCTGCGCGAGACTGGGAGATGCTACTGGCGCCTTCCTGGCCTCAGCTCCACTCCTGCCTTGCCTTTGCACCTAGTCCCCAGGCGTTCTTGTGGAGGGCTTAGTTGCCTGTGGGTTGCACACTGCCAAGCGCTCCAGCTTGAGGGCTCTATTAGAGGCAAATTGAGGGCAACTGGAAGTCTATTCTTACGGTTGCTTGACCGGCCAGACTCAGCACAGCACGGAGAGCACAAGGCTCACAGGGCCCCTGGCTGGGGTCTGCAGCCCCACACACGCGGAGGCTGACTCGGTGAGCGCCCAGAAGGTGCCTGACAGACCTCATTTCCCTAGTGCTCTCCTCCCCAGCAGAGACGTGTGCAGGTAGTTGGGGCCTGCCCCTGCGTGTCTGCGCTCCCGTACACAGCCCCAGCTCAGGGAAGCAGCTCCTGAGCCAAGACCTGTGGCAGGCGCAGGGGGCCCCGCCTGGAAGCCTAGTTTACAGCTTGCGGGAAGCGAGCCTCCTCGGGAGAAGAGAAGGCAGCCCTGCTGTGTGCGGCTGCATTCACTGCTTTGGCTGAGCCGAGTGCGCCTCCAGGACGGCAGAGCTCCAGCTCTGCTCAGAGGCCCGATCTGGCAGAGTCGCTGGCGTGAGGCTGCTCTGCCCTCGGCGAGCCTTGCCCAGACTTGCCTCACGGCTAGGCTTCCAGTCCAGGAAGGAGCAGGCTGCGAGAGACTGGGAGATGCTACTGGCGCCTTCCTGGCCTCAGCTCCACTCCTGCCTTGCCTTTGCTCCTAGTCCTCAGGCGTTCTTGTGGAGGGCTTAGTTGCCGGTGGGTTGCACACTGCCACGCGCTCCAGCTTGAGGGCTCTATTAGAGGCAAAGTGAGGGCAACTGGAAGTCTATTCTTACGGTTGCTTGACCGCCCAGACTCAGCACAGCACGGAGAGCACAAGGCTCACAGGGCCTCTGGCTGTGGTCTGCAGCCCCACACACGCGGAGGCTGACTCGGTGAGCGCCCAGAAGGTGCCTGACAGACGTCATTTCCCTAGTGCTCTCCTCCCCAGCAGAGACGTGTGCAGGTGGTTGGGGCCTGCCCCTGCGTGTCTGGGCTCCCGTCCACAGCCCCAGCTCAGGGAAGCAGCTCCTCAGCCAAGACCTGTAGGAGGCGCGGGGCGCCCCCGCCTGGAAGCCTAGTGCACAGCATGAGGGAAGCGAGCCTCCTTGGGAGAAGAGGAGGCAGCCCAGATGCGTGGGGCTGCAATCACTGCTTGGGCGGAGCCGAGTGCGCCTCCAGTACGGCAGAGCTCCAGCTCTGCTCAGAGGCCCGATCTGGCAGAGTGCTGGCGTGAGGCTGCTCTGGCCTGGGCGAGCCTTGCGCAGACTTGCCTCGCGGCTAGGCTTCCAGTCCAGAAAGGAGCGGGCTGCACGAGACTGGGAGATGCTACTGGCGCCTTCCTGGCCTCAGCTCGACTCCTGCCTTGCCTTTGCACCTAGTCCCCAGGCGTTCTTGTGGAGGGCTTAGTTGCCGGTGGGTTGCACACTGCTAAGCGCTCCAGCTTGAGGGCTCTATTAGAGGCAAATTGAGGGCAACTGGAAGTCTATTCTTACGGTTGCTTGACCGCCCAGACTCAGCACAGCACGGAGAGCACAAGGCTCACAGGGCCCCTGGCTGGGGTCTGCAGCCCCACACACGCAGAGGCTGACTCGGTGAGCGCCCAGAAGGTGCCTGACAGACCTCATTTCCCTAGTGCTCTCCTCCCCAGCAGAGACGTGTGCAGGTGGTTGGGGCCTGCCCCTGCGTGTCTGGGCTCCCGTCCACAGCCCCAGCTCAGGGAAGCAGCTCCTGAGCCAAGACCTGTGGCAGGCGCAGGGGGCCCCGCCTGGAAGCCTAGTTTACAGCATGCGGGAAGCGAGCCTCCTCGGCAGAAGAGAAGGCAGCCCTGCTGTGTGCGGCTGCATTCACTGCTTTGGCGGAGCCGAGTGCGCCTCCAGTACGGCAGAGCTCCAGCTCTGCTCAGAGGACCGATCTGGCAGAGTGCTGGCGTGAGGCTGCTCTGCCCTGGGCGAGCCTTGCCCAGACGTGCCTCGCGGCTAGGCTTCCAGTCCAGAAAGGAGCGGGCTGCGCGAGACTGGGAGATGTTCCTTGCGCCTTCCTGGCCTCAGCTCCACTCCTGCCTTGCCTTTGCACCTAGTCCTCAGGCGTTCTTGTGGATGGCTTAGTTTCCGGTGGGTTGCACACTGCCAAGCGCTCCAGCAGTGAGGGCTCTATTAGAGGCAATGGGAGGGCAACTGCAGGGCTCCTCCAGCTGTTGCTTGACCGCCCAGACTCAGCACAGCACGGAGAGCACAAGGCTCACAGGGCCCCTGGCTGGGGTCTGCAGCCCCACAAACGCGGAGTCTGACTCGGTGAGCGCCCAGAAGGTGCCTGACAGACGTCATTTCCCTAGTGCTCTCCTCCCCAGCAGAGACGTGTGAAGGTGGTTTGGGCCTGCCCCTGCGTGTCTGGGCTCCCGTCCACAGCCCCAGCTCAGAGAAGCAGCTCCTCAGCCAAGACCTATAGAAGGCGCGGGGCGCCCCCGCCTGGAAGCCTAGTGCACAGCATGAGGGAAGCGAGCCTCCATGGGAGAAGAGGAGGCAGCCCAGATGCGTGGGGCTGCAATCACTGCTTGGGGGGAGCCGAGTGCGCCTCCAGTACGGCAGAGCTCCAGCTCTGCTCAGAGGCCCGATCTGGCAGAGTGCTGGCGTGAGGCTGCTCTGCCCTGGGCGAGCCTTGCCCAGACTTGCCTCGCGGCTAGGCTTCCAGTCCAGAAAGGAGCGGGCTGCGCGAGACTGGGAGATGCTACTGGCGCCTTCCTGGCCTCAGCTCCACTCCTGCCTTGCCTTTGCACCTAGTCCCCAGGCGTTCTTGTGGAGGGCTTAGTTGCCGGTGGGTTGCACACTGCCAAGCGCTCCAGCTTGAGGGCTCTATTAGAGGCAAATTGAGGGCAACTGGAAGTCTATTCTTACGGTTGCTTGACCTCCCAGACTCAGCACAGCACGGAGAGCACAAGGCTCACAGGGCCCCTGGCTGGGGTCTGCAGCCCCACACACGCGGAGGCTGACTCGGTGAGCGCCCAGAAGGTGCCTGACAGACCTCATTTCCCTACTGCTCTCCTCCCCAGCAGAGACGTGTGCAGATGGTTGGGGCCTGCCCCTGCGTGTCTGGGCTCCCGTCCACAGCCCCAGCTCAGGGAAGCAGCTCCTCAGCCAAGACCTGTAGGAGGCGCGGGGCGCCCCCGCCTGGAAGCCTAGTGCACAGCATGAGGGAAGCGAGCCTCCATGGGAGAAGAGGAGGCAGCCCAGATGCGTGGGGCTGCAATCACTGCTTGGGCGGAGCCGAGTGCGCCTCCAGTACGGCAGAGCTCCAGCTCTGCTCAGAGGCCCGATCTGGCAGAGTGCTGGCGTGAGGCTGCTCTGCCCTGGGCGAGCCTTGCCCAGACTTGCCTCGCGGCTAGGCTTCCAGTCCAGAAAGGAGCGGGCTGCGCGAGACTGGGAGATGCTACTGGCGCGTTCCTGGCCTCAGCTCCACTGCTGCCTTGCCTTTGCACCTAGTCCACAGGCGTTCTTGTGGAGAGCTTAGTTGCCGGTGGGTTGCACACTGCCAAGCGCTCCAGCTTGAGGGCTCTAGTAGAGGCAAAGTGAGGGCAACTGAAAGTCTATTCTTACGGTTGCTTGACCGCCGAGACTCAGCACAGTACGGAGAGCACAAGGCTCACAGGGCCTCTGGCTGTAGTCTGCAGCCCCACACACGCGGAGGCTGACTCGGTGAGCGCCCAGAAGGTGCCTGACAGACGTCATTTCCCTAGTGCTCTCTTCCCCAGCTGAGACGTGTGCATGTGGTTGGGGCCTGCCCCTGCGTGTCTGGGCTCCCGTCCACAGCCACAGCTCAGGGAAGCAGCTCCTCAGCCAAGACCTGTAGGAGGCGCGGGGCGCCCCCGCCTGGAAGCCTAGTGCACAGCATGAGGGAAGCGAGCCTCCTTGGGAGAAGAGGAGGCAGCCCAGATGCGTGGGGCTGCAATCACTGGTGGGCGGAACCGAGTGCGCCTCCAGTACGGCAGAGCTCCAGCTCTGCTCAGAGGCCCGATCTGGCAGAGTGCTGGCGTGAGGCTGCTCTGCCCTGGGCGAGCCTTGCCCAGACTTGCCTCGCGGCTAGGCTTCCAGTCCAGAAAGGAGCGGGCTGCGCGAGGCTGGGAGATGCTACTGGCGCCTTCCTGGCCTCAGCTCCACTCCTGCCTTGCCTTTGCACCTAGTCCCCAGGCGTTCTTGTGGAGTGCTTAGTTGCCGGTGGGTTGCACACTGCCAAGCCCTCCAGCTTGAGGGCTCAATTAGAGGCAAATTGAGGGCAACTGGAAGTCTATTCTTACGGTTGCTTGACCGCCCAGACTCAGCACAGCACGGAGAGCACAAGGCTCACAGGGCCCCTGGCTGGGGTCTGCAGCCCCACACACGCAGAGGCTGACTCGGTGAGTGCCCAGAAGTTGCCTGACAGACCTCATTTCCCTAGTGCTCTCCTCCCCAGCAGAGACGTGTGCAGGTGGTTGAGGCCTGCCCCTGCGTGTCTGGGCTTCCATCCACAGCCCCAGCTCAGGGAAGCAGCTCCTGAGCCAAGACCTGTGGCAGGCGCCGGGGGCCCCGCCTGGAAGCCTAGTTTACAGCATGCGGGAAGCGAGCCTCCTCGGGAGAAGAGAGGCAGCCCTGCTGTGTGCGGCTGCATTCACTGCTTTGGCGGAGCCGAGTGCGCCTCCAGGACGGCAGAGCTCCAGCTCTGCTCAGAGGCCCGATCTGGCAGAGTCGCTGGCGTGAGGCTGCTCTGCCCTGGGCGAGCCTTGCCCAGATTTGCCTCGCGCCTAGGCTTCCAGTCCAGGAAGGAGCAGGCTGCGATAGACTGGGAGATGCTACTGGCGCCTTCCTGGCCTCAGCTCCACTCCTGCCTTGCCTTTCCACCTAGTCCTCAGGCGTTCTTGTGGAGGGCTTAGTTGCCGGTGGGTTGCACACTGCCAAGCGCTCCAGCAGTGAGGGCTCTATTAGAGGCAATGGGAGGGCAACTGCAGGGCTCCTCCAGCGGTTGCTTGACCGCCCAGACTCAGCACAGCACGTAAAGCACAAGGCTCACAGGGCCGCTGGCTGGGGTCTGCAGCCCCACACAAGCGGAGGCTGACTCGGTGAGCGCCCAGAAGGTGCCTGACAGACCTCATTTCCCTAGTGCTCTCCTCCCCAGCAGAGACGTGTGCAGGTGGTTGGGGCCTGCCCCTGCGTGTCTGGGCTCCCGTACACAGCCCCAGCTCAGGGAAGCAGCTCCTGAGCCAAGACCTGTGGCAGGCGCAGGGGGCCCCGCCTGGAAGCCTAGTTTACAGCATGCGGGAAGCGAGCCTCCTCGGCAGAAGAGAAGGCAGTCCTGCTGTGTGCGGCTGCATTCACTGCTTTGGCTGAGCCGAGTGCGCCTCCAGGACGGCAGAGCTCCAGCTCTGCTCAGAGGCCCGATCTGGCAGAGTCGCTGGCGTGAGGCTGCTCTGCCCTCGGCGAGCCTTGCCCAGACTTGCCTCACGGCTAGGCTTCCAGTCCAGGAAGGAGCAGGCTGCGAGAGACTGGGAGATGCTCCTGGCGCCTTCCTGGCCTCAGCTCCACTCCTGCCTTGCCTTTGCACCTAGTCCCCAGGCTTTCTTGTGGAGGGCTTAGTTGCCGGTGGGTTGCACACTGCCAAGAGCTCCAGCTTCAGGGCTCTAGTATAGGCAAAGTGAGGGCAACTGAATGTATATTCTTACGGTTGCTTGACCGCCCAGACTCAGCACAGCACGGAGAGCACAAGGCTCACAGGGCCTCTGGCTGTGGTCTGCAGCCCCACACACGCGGAGGCTGACTCGGTGAGCGCCCAGAAGGTGCCTGACAGACGACATTTCCCTAGTGCTCTCCTCCCCAGCAGAGACGTGTGCAGGTGGTTGGGGCCTGCCCCTGCGTGTCTGGGCTCCCGTCCACAGCCCCAGCTCAGGGAAGCAGCTCCTCAGCCAAGACCTGTAGGAGGCGCGGGGCGCCCCCGCCTGAAAGCCTAGTACACAGCATGAGGGAAGCGAGCCTCCTTGGGAGAAGAGGAGGCAGCCCAGATGCGTGGGGCTGCAATCACTGCTTGGGCGGAGCCGAGTGCGCCTCCAGTACGGCAGTGCTCCAGCTCTGCTCAGAGGCCCGATCTGGCAGAGTCGCTGGCGTGAGGCTGCTCTGCCCTGGGCGAGCCTTGCCCAGACTTGCCTCACGGCTAGGCTTCCAGTCCAGGAAGGAGCAGGCTGCGAGAGACTGGGAGATGCTACTGGCGCCTTCCTGGCCTCAGCTCCACTCCTGCCTTGCCTTTGCACCTAGTCCCCAGGCGTTCTTGTGGAGGGCTTAGTTGCCGGTGGGTTGCACACTGCCAAGCGCTCCAGCTTGAGGGCTCTAGTATAGGCAAAGTGAGGGCAACTGGAAGTCTATTCTTACGGTTGCTTGACCGCCCAGACTCAGCACAGCACGGAGAGCACAAGGCTCACAGGGCCCCTGGCTGGGGTCTGCAGCCCCACACACGCAGAGGCTGACTCGGTGAGTGCCCAGAAGTTGCCTGACACACCTCATTTCCCTAGTGCTCTCCTCCCCAGCAGAGACGTGTGCAGGTGGTTGGGGCCTGCCCCTGCGTGTCTGGGCTCCCGTCCACAACCCCAGCTCAGGGAAGCAGCTCCTGAGCCAAGACCTGTGGCAGGCGCAGGGGGCCCCGCCTGGAAGCCTAGTTTACAGCATGCGGGAAGCGAGCCTCCTCGGGAGAAGAGAAGGCAGCCCTGCTGTGTGCGGCTGCATTCACTGCTTTGGCGGAGCCGAGTGCGCCTCCAGTACGGCAGTGCTCCAGCTCTGCTCAGAGGCCCGATCTGGCAGAGTCGCTGGCGTGAGGCTGCTCTGCCCTGGGCGAGCCTTGCCCAGACTTGCCTCAAGGCTAGGCTTCCAGTCCAGGAAGGAGCAGGCTGCGAGAGACTGGGAGATGCTACTGGCGCCTTCCTGGCCTCAGCTCCACTCCTGCCTTGCCTTTGCACCTAGTCCTCAGGCGTTCTTGTGGAGGGCTTAGTTGCCGGTGGGTTGCACACTGCCAAGCGCTCCAGCAGTGAGGGCTCTATTAGAGGCAATGGGAGGGCAACTGCAGGGCTCCTCCAGCGGTTGCTTGACCGCCCAGACTCAGCACAGCACGTAAAGCACAAGGCTCACAGGGCCCCTGGCTGGGGTCTGCAGCCCCACACAAGCGGAGGCTGACTCGGTGAGCGCCCAGAAGGTGCCTGACAGACCTCATTTCCCTAGTGCTCTCCTCCCCAGCAGAGACGTGTGCAGGTAGTTGGGGCCTGCCCCTGCGTGTCTGGGCTCCCGTACACAGCCCCAGCTCAGGGAAGCAGCTCCTGAGCCAAGACCTGTGGCAGGCGCAGGGGGCCCCGCCTGGAAGCCTAGTTTACAGCATGCGGGAAGCGAGCCTCCTCGGGAGAAGAGAAGGCAGCCCTGCTGTGTGCGGCTGCATTCACTGCTTTGGCGGAGCCAGTGCGCCTCCAGGACGGCAGAGCTCCAGCTCTGCTCAGAGGCCCGATCTGGCAGAGTGCTGGCGTGAGGCTGCTCTGCCCTGGGCGAGCCTTGCCCAGACTTGCCTCGCGGCTAGGCTTCCAATCCAGAAAGGAGCGGGCTGCGCGAGACTGAGAGATGCTACTGGCGCCTTCCTGGCCTCAGCTCCACTCCTGCCTTGCCTTTGCACCTAGTCCCCAGGCGTTCTTGTGGAGGGCTTAGTTGCCGGTGGGTTGCACACTGCCAAGCGCTCCAGCTTGAGGGCTCAATTAGAGGCAAATTGAGGGCAACTGGAAGTCTATTCTTACGGTTGCTTGACCGCCCAGACTCAGCACAGCACGGAGAGCACAAGGCTCACAGGGCCCCTGGCTGGGGTCTGCAGCCCCACACACGCAGAGGCTGACTCGGTGAGTGCCCAGTAGTTGCCTGACAGACCTCATTTCCCTAGTGCTCTCCTCCCCAGCAGAGACGTGTGCAGGTGGTTGGGGCCTGCCCCTTCGTGTCTGGGCTCCCATCCACAGCCCCAACTCAGGGAAGCAGCTCCTGTGCCAAGACCTGTGGCAGGCGCCGGGGGCCCCGCCTGGAAGCCTAGTTTACAGCATGCGGGAAGCGAGCCTCCTCGGGAGAAGAGAAGGCAGCCCTGCTGTGTGCGGCTGCATTCACTGCTTTGGCGGAGCCGAGTGCGCCTCCAGGACGGCAGAGCTCCAGCTCTGCTCAGAGGCCCGATCTGGCAGAGTCGCTGGCGTGAGGCTGCTCTGCCCTGGGCGAGCCTTGCCCAGACTTGCCTCGCGCCTAGGCTTCCAGTCCAGGAAGGAGCAGGCTGCGAGAGACTGGGAGATGCTACTGGCGCCTTCCTGGCCTCAGCTCCACTCCTGCCTTGCCTTTCCACCTAGTCCTCAGGCGTTCTTGTGGAGGGCTTAGTTGCCGGTGGGTTGCACACTGCCAAGCGCTCCAGCAGTGAGGGCTCTATTAGAGGCAATGGGAGGGCAACTGCAGGGCTCCTCCAGCGGTTGCTTGACCGCCCAGACTCAGCACAGCACGGAGAGCACAAGGCTCACAGGGCCTCTGGCTGTGGTCTGCAGCCCCACACACGCGGAGGCTGACTCGGTGAGCGCCCAGAAGGTGCCTGACAGACGTCATTTCCCTAGTGCTCTCCTCCCCAGCAGAGACGTGTGCAGGTGGTTGGGGCCTGCCCCTGCGTGTCTGGGCTCCCGTCCACAGCCCCAGCTCAGGGAAGCAGCTCCTCAGCCAAGACCTGTAGGAGGCGCGGGGCGCCCCCGCCTGGAAGCCTAGTGCACAGCATGAGGGAAGCGAGCCTCCTTAGGAGAAGAGGAGGCAGCCCAGATGCGTGGGGCTGCAATCACTGCTTGGGCGGAGCCGAGTGCGCCTCCAGTACGGCAGTGCTCCAGCTCTGCACAGAGGCCCGATCTGGCAGAGTCGCTGGCATGAGGCTGCTCTGCCCTGGGCGAGCCTTGCCCAGACTTGCCTCACGGCTAGGCTTCCAGTCCAGGAAGGAGCAGGCTGCGAGAGACTGGGAGATGCTACTGGCGCCTTCCTGGCCTCAGCTCCACTCCTGCCTTGCCTTTGCACCTAGTCCCCAGGCGTTCTTGTGGAGGGCTTAGTTGCCGGTGGGTTGCACACTGCCAAGCGCTCCAGCTTGAGGGCTCTAGTATAGGCAAAGTGAGGGCAACTGGAAGTCTATTCTTACGGTTGCTTGACCGCCCAGACTCAGCACAGCACGGAGAGCACAAGGCTCACAGGGCCCCTGGCTGGGGTCTGCAGCCCCACACACGCAGAGGCTGACTCGGTGAGTGCCCAGAAGTTGCCTGACAGACCTCATTTCCCTAGTGCTCTCCTCCCCAGCAGAGACGTGTGCAGGTGGTTGGGGCCTGCCCCTGCGTGTCTGGGCTCCCGTCCACAGCCCCAGCTCAGGGAAGCAGCTCCTGAGCCAAGACCTGTGGCAGGCGCAGGGGGCCCCGCCTGGAAGCCTAATTTACAGCATGTGGGAAGCGAGCCTCCTCGGGAGAAGAGAAGGCAGCCCTGCTGTGTGCGGCTGCATTCACTGCTTTGGCGGAGCCGAGTGCGCCTCCAGGACGGCAGAGCTCCAGCTCTGCTCAGAGGCCCGATCTGGCAGAGTCGCTGGCGTGAGGCTGCTCTGCCCTGGGCGAGCCTTGCCCAGACTTGCCTCAAGGCTAGGCTTCCAGTCCAGGAAGGAGCAGGCTGCGAGAGACTGGGAGATGCTACTGGCGCCTTCCTGGCCTCAGCTCCACTCCTGCCTTGCCTTTGCACCTAGTCCCCAGGCGTTCTTCTGGAGGGCTTAGTTGCCGGTGGGTTGCACACTGCCAAGCGCTCCAGCTTCAGGTCTCTAGTATAGGCAAAGTGAGGGCAACTGAATGTATATTCTTACGGTTGCTTGACCGCCCAGACTCAGCACAGCACGGAGAGCACAAGGCTCACAGGGCCTCTGGCTGTGGTCTGCAGCCCCACACACGCGGAGGCTGACTCGGTGAGCGCCCAGAAGGTGCCTGACAGACGTCATTTCCCTAGTGCTCTCCTCCCCAGCAGAGACGTGTGCAGGTGGTTGGGGCCTGCCCCTGCGTGTCTGGGCTCCCGTCCACAGCCCCAGCTCAGGGAAGCAGCTCCTCAGCCAAGACCTGTAGGAGGCGCGGGGCGCCCCCGCCTGGAAGCGTAGTGCACAGCATGAGGGAAGCGAGCCTCCTTGGGAGAAGAGGAGGCAGCCCAGATGCGTGGGGCTGCAATCACTGCTTGGGCGGAGCCGAGTGCGCCTCCAGTACGGCAGTGCTCCAGCTCTGCTCAGAGGCCCGATCTGGCAGAGTCGCTGGCGTGAGGCTGCTCTGCCCTGGGCGAGCCTTGCCCAGACTTGCCTCACGGCTAGGCTTCCAGTCCAGGAAGGAGCAGGCTGCGAGAGACTGGGAGATGCTACTGGCGCCTTCCTGGCCTCAGCTCCACTCCTGCCTTGCCTTTGCACCTAGTCCCCAGGCGTTCTTGTGGAGGGCTTAGTTGCCGGTGGGTTGCACACTGCCAAGCGCTCCAGCTTGAGGGCTCTAGTATAGGCAAAGTGAGGGCAACTGGAAGTCTATTCTTACGGTTGCTTGACCGCCCAGACTCAGCACAGCACGGAGAGCACAAGGCTCACAGGGCCCCTGGCTGGGGTCTGCAGCCCCACACACGCAGAGGCTGACTCGGTGAGTGCCCAGAAGTTGCCTGACAGACCTCATTTCCCTAGTGCTCTCCTCCCCAGCAGAGACGTGTGCAGGTGGTTGGGGCCTGCCCCTGCGTGTCTGGGCTCCCGTCCACAACCCCAGCTCAGGGAAGCAGCTCCTGAGCCAAGACCTGTGGCAGGCGCAGGGGGCCCCGCCTGGAAGCCTAGTTTACAGCATGCGGGAAGCGAGCCTCCTCGGGAGAAGAGAAGGCAGCCCTGCTGTGTGCGGCTGCATTCACTGCTTTGGCGGAGCCGAGTGCGCCTCCAGTACGGCAGTGCTCCAGCTCTGCTCAGAGGCCCGATCTGGCAGAGTCGCTGGCGTGAGGCTGCTCTGCCCTGGGCGAGCCTTGCCCAGACTTGCCTCAAGGCTAGGCTTCCAGTCCAGGAAGGAGCAGGCTGCGAGAGACTGGGAGATGCTACTGGCGCCTTCCTGGCCTCAGCTCCACTCCTGCCTTGCCTTTGCACCTAGTCCCCAGGCGTTCTTGTGGAGGGCTTAGTTGCCGGTGGGTTGCACACTGCCAAGCGCTCCAGCAGTGAGGGCTCTATTAGAGGCAATGGGAGGGCAACTGCAGGGCTCCTCCAGCGGTTGCTTGACCGCCCAGACTCAGCACAGCACGTAAAGCACAAGGCTCACAGGGCCCCTGGCTGGGGTCTGCAGCCCCACACAAGCGGAGGCTGACTCGGTGAGCGCCCAGAAGGTGCCTGACAGACCTCATTTCCCTAGTGCTCTCCTCCCCAGCAGAGACGTGTGCAGGTAGTTGGGGCCTGCCCCTGCGTGTCTGGGCTCCCGTACACAGCCCCAGCTCAGGGAAGCAGCTCCTGAGCCAAGACCTGTGGCAGGCGCAGGGGGCCCCGCCTGGAAGCCTAGTTTACAGCATGCGGGAAGCGAGCCTCCTCGGGAGAAGAGAAGGCAGCCCTGCTGTGTGCGGCTGCATTCACTGCTTTGGCGGAGCCAGTGCGCCTCCAGGACGGCAGAGCTCCAGCTCTGCTCAGAGGCCCGATCTGGCAGAGTGCTGGCGTGAGGCTGCTCTGCCCTGGGCGAGCCTTGCCCAGACTTGCCTCGCGGCTAGGCTTCCAATCCAGAAAGGAGCGGGCTGCGCGAGACTGAGAGATGCTACTGGCGCCTTCCTGGCCTCAGCTCCACTCCTGCCTTGCCTTTGCACCTAGTCCCCAGGCGTTCTTGTGGAGGGCTTAGTTGCCGGTGGGTTGCACACTGCCAAGCGCTCCAGCTTGAGGGCTCAATTAGAGGCAAATTGAGGGCAACTGGAAGTCTATTCTTACGGTTGCTTGACCGCCCAGACTCAGCACAGCACGGAGAGCACAAGGCTCACAGGGCCCCTGGCTGGGGTCTGCAGCCCCACACACGCAGAGGCTGACTCGGTGAGTGCCCAGAAGTTGCCTGACAGACCTCATTTCCCTAGTGCTCTCCTCCCCAGCAGAGACGTGTGCAGGTGGTTGGGGCCTGCCCCTTCGTGTCTGGGCTCCCATCCACAGCCCCAACTCAGGGAAGCAGCTCCTGTGCCAAGACCTGTGGCAGGCGCCGGGGGCCCCGCCTGGAAGCCTAGTTTACAGCATGCGGGAAGCGAGCCTCCTCGGGAGAAGAGAAGGCAGCCCTGCTGTGTGCGGCTGCATTCACTGCTTTGGCGGAGCCGAGTGCGCCTCCAGGACGGCAGAGCTCCAGCTCTGCTCAGAGGCCCGATCTGGCAGAGTCGCTGGCGTGAGGCTGCTCTGCCCTGGGCGAGCCTTGCCCAGACTTGCCTCGCGCCTAGGCTTCCAGTCCAGGAAGGAGCAGGCTGCGAGAGACTGGGAGATGCTACTGGCGCCTTCCTGGCCTCAGCTCCACTCCTGCCTTGCCTTTCCACCTAGTCCTCAGGCGTTCTTGTGGAGGGCTTAGTTGCCGGTGGGTTGCACACTGCCAAGCGCTCCTGCAGTGAGGGCTCTATTAGAGGCAATGGGAGGGCAACTGCAGGGCTCCTCCAGCGGTTGCTTGACCGCCCAGACTCAGCACAGCACGTAAAGCACAAGGCTCACAGGGCCCCTGGCTGGGGTCTGCAGCCCCACACAAGCGGAGGCTGACTCGGTGAGCGCCCAGAAGGTGCCTGACAGACCTCATTTCCCTAGTGCTCTCCTCCCCAGCAGAGACGTGTGCAGGTGGTTGGGGCCTGCCCCTGCGTGTCTGGGCTCCCGTACACAGCCCCAGCTCAGGGAAGCAGCTCCTGAGCCAAGACCTGTGGCAGGCGCAGGGGGCCCCGCCTGGAAGCCTAGTTTACAGCATGCGGGAAGCGAGCCTCCTCGGGAGAAGAGAAGGCAGCCCTGCTGTGTGCGGCTGCATTCACTGCTTTGGCTGAGCCGAGTGCGCCTCCAGGACAGCAGAGCTCCAGCTCTTCTCAGAGGCCCGATCGGGCAGAGTCGCTGGCGTGAGGCTGCTCTGCCCTGGGCGAGCCTTGCCCAGACTTGCCTCAAGGCTAGGCTTCCAGTCCAGGAAGGAGCAGGCTGCGAGAGACTGGGAGATGCTACTGGCGCCTTCCTGGCCTCAGCTCCACTCCTGCCTTGCCTTTGCACCTAGTCCCCAGGCGTTCTTGTGGAGGGCTTAGTTGCCGGTGGGTTGCACACTGCCAAGCGCTCCAGCAGTGAGGGCTCTATTAGAGGCAATGGGAGGGCAACTGCAGGGCTCCTCCAGCGGTTGCTTGACCGCCCAGACTCAGCACAGCACGTAAAGCACAAGGCTCACAGGGCCCCTGGCTGGGGTCTGCAGCCCCACACAAGCGGAGGCTGACTCGGTGAGCGCCCAGAAGGTGCCTGACAGACCTCATTTCCCTAGTGCTCTCCTCCCCAGCAGAGACGTGTGCAGGTAGTTGGGGCCTGCCCCTGCGTGTCTGGGCTCCCGTACACAGCCCCAGCTCAGGGAAGCAGCTCCTGAGCCAAGACCTGTGGCAGGCGCAGGGGGCCCCGCCTGGAAGCCTAGTTTACAGCATGCGGGAAGCGAGCCTCCTCGGGAGAAGAGAAGGCAGCCCTGCTGTGTGCGGCTGCATTCACTGCTTTGGCTGAGCCGAGTGCGCCTCCAGGACGGCAGAGCTCCAGGTCTGCTCAGAGGCCCGATCTGGCAGAGTCGCTGGCGTGAGGCTGCTCTGCCCTCGGCGAGCCTTGCCCAGACTTGCCTCACGGCTAGGCTTCCAGTCCAGGAAGGAGCAGGCTGCGAGAGACTGGGAGATGCTACTGGCGCCTTCCTGGCCTCAGCTCCACTCCTGCCTTGCCTTTCCACCTAGTCCTCAGGCGTTCTTGTGGAGGGCTTAGTTGCCGGTGGGTTGCACACTGCCACGCGCTCCAGCTTGAGGGCTCTATTAGAGGCAAAGTGAGGGCAACTGGAAGTCTATTCTTACGGTTGCTTGACCGCCCAGACTCAGCACAGCACGGAGAGCACAAGGCTCACAGGGCCCCTGGCTGGGGTCTGCAGCCCCACACACGCAGAGGCTGACTCGGTGAGCGCCCAGAAGGTGCCTGACAGACCTCATTTCCCTACAGCTCTCCTCCCCAGCAGAGACGTGTGCAGGTGGTTGGGGCCTGCCCCTGCGTGTCTGGGCTCCCGTCCACAGCCCCAGCTCAGGGAAGCAGCTCCTCAGCCAAGACCTGTAGGAGGCGCGGGGCGCCCCCGCCTGGAAGCCTAGTGCACAGCATGAGGGAAGCGAGCCTCCATGGGAGAAGAGGAGGCAGCCCAGATGCGTGGGGCTGCAATCACTGCTTGGGCGGAGCCGAGTGCGCCTCCAGTACGGCAGAGCTCCAGCTCTGCTCAGAGGCCCGATCTGGCAGAGTGCTGACGTGAGGCTGCTCTGCCCTGGGCGAGCCTTGCCCAGACTTGCCTCGCGGCTAGGCTTCCAGTCCAGGAAGGAGCAGGCTGCGAGAGACTGGGAGATGCTACTGGCGCCTTCCTGGCCTCAGCTCCACTCCTGCCTTGCCTTTGCACCTAGTCCCCAGGCTTTCTTGTGGAGGACTTAGTTGCCGGTGGGTTGCACACTGCCAAGCGCTCCAGCTTGAGGGCTCTAGTATAGGCAAAGTGAGGGCAACTGAATGTATATTCTTACGGTTGCTTGACCGCCCAGACTCAGCACAGCACGGAGAGCACAAGGCTCACAGGGCCTCTGGCTGTGGTCTGCAGCCCCACACACGCGGAGGCTGACTCGGTGAGCGCCCAGAAGGTGCCTGACAGACGTCATTTCCCTAGTGCTCTCCTCCCCAGCAGAGACGTGTGCAGGTGGTTGGGGCCTGCCCCTGCGTGTCTGGGCTCCCGTCCACAGCCCCAGCTCAGGGAAGCAGCTCCTCAGCCAAGACCTGTAGGAGGCGCGGGGCGCCCCCGCCTGGAAGCCTAGTGCACAGCATGAGGGAAGCGAGCCTCCTTGGGAGAAGAGGAGGCAGCCCAGATGCGTGGGGCTGCAATCACTACTTGGGCGGAGCCGAGTGCGCCTCCAGTACGGCAGAGCTCCAGCTCTGCTCAGAGGCCCGATCTTGAAGAGTGCTGGCGTGAGGCTGCTCTGGCCTGGGCGAGCCTTGCCCAGACTTGCCTCGCGGCTAGGCTTCCAGTCCAGAAAGGAGTGGGCTGCGCGAGACTGGGAGATGCTACTGGCGCCTTCCTGGCCTCAGCTCCACTCCTGCCTTGCCTTTGCACCTAGTCCCCAGGCGTTCTTGTGGAGGGCTTAGTTGCCGGTGGGTTGCACACTGCCAAGCGCTCCAGCTTGAGGGCTCTATTAGAGGCAAATTGAGGGCAACTGGAAGACTATTCTTACGGTTGCTTGACCGCCCAGACTCAGCACAGCACGGAGAGCACAAGGCTCACAGGGCCCCTGGCTGGGGTCTGCAGCCCCACACACGCGGAGGCTGACTCGGTGAGCGCCCAGAAGTTGCCTGACAGACCTCATTTCCCTAGTGCTCTCCTCCCCAGCAGAGACGTGTGCAGGTGGTTGGGGCCTGCCCCTGCGTGTCTGGGCTCCCGTCCACAACCCCAGCTCAGGGAAGCAGCTCCTGAGCCAAGACCTGTGGCAGGCGCAGGGGGCCCCGCCTGGAAGCCTAGTTTACAGCATGCGGGAAGCGAGCCTCCTCGGGAGAAGAGAAGGCAGCCCTGCTGTGTGCGGCTGCATTCACTGCTTTGGCGGAGCCGAGTGCGCCTCCAGTACGGCAGTGCTCCAGCTCTGCTCAGAGGCCCGATCTGGCAGAGTCGCTGGCGTGAGGCTGCTCTGCCCTGGGCGAGCCTTGCCCAGACTTGCCTCAAGGCTAGGCTTCCAGTCCAGGAAGGAGCAGGCTGCGAGAGACTGGGAGATGCTACTGGCGCCTTCCTGGCCTCAGCTCCACTCCTGCCTTGCCTTTGCACCTAGTCCCCAGGCGTTCTTGTGGAGGGCTTAGTTGCCGGTGGGTTGCACACTGCCAAGCGCTCCAGCAGTGAGGGCTCTATTAGAGGCAATGGGAGGGCAACTGCAGGGCTCCTCCAGCGGTTGCTTGACCGCCCAGACTCAGCACAGCACGTAAAGCACAAGGCTCACAGGGCCCCTGGCTGGGGTCTGCAGCCCCACACAAGCGGAGGCTGACTCGGTGAGCGCCCAGAAGGTGCCTGACAGACCTCATTTCCCTAGTGCTCTCCTCCCCAGCAGAGACGTGTGCAGGTAGTTGGGGCCTGCCACTGCGTGTCTGGGCTCCCGTACACAGCCCCAGCTCAGGGAAGCAGCTCCTGAGCCAAGACCTGTGGCAGGCGCAGGGGGCCCCGCCTGGAAGCCTAGTTTACAGCATGCGGGAAGCGAGCCTCCTCGGGAGAAGAGAAGGCAGCCCTGCTGTGTGCGGCTGCATTCACTGCTTTGGCGGAGCCAGTGCGCCTCCAGGACGGCAGAGCTCCAGCTCTGCTCAGAGGCCCGATCTGGCAGAGTGCTGGCGTGAGGCTGCTCTGCCCTGGGCGAGCCTTGCCCAGACTTGCCTCGCGGCTCGGCTTCCAATCCAGAAAGGAGCGGGCTGCGCGAGACTGAGAGATGCTACTGGCGCCTTCCTGGCCTCAGCTCCACTCCTGCCTTGCCTTTGCACCTAGTCCCCAGGCGTTCTTCTGGAGGGCTTAGTTGCCGGTGGGTTGCACACTGCCAAGCGCTCCAGCTTGAGGGCTCAATTAGAGGCAAATTGAGGGCAACTGGAAGTCTATTCTTACGGTTGCTTGACCGCCCAGACTCAGCACAGCACGGAGAGCACAAGGCTCACAGGGCCCCTGGCTGGGGTCTGCAGCCCCACACACGCAGAGGCTGACTCGGTGAGTGCCCAGAAGTTGCCTGACAGACCTCATTTCCCTAGTGCTCTCCTCCCCAGCAGAGACGTGTGCAGGTGGTTGGGGCCTGCCCCTTCGTGTCTGGGCTCCCATCCACAGCCCCAACTCAGGGAAGCAGCTCCTGTGCCAAGACCTGTGGCAGGCGCCGGGGGCCCCGCCTGGAAGCCTAGTTTACAGCATGCGGGAAGCGAGCCTCCTCGGGAGAAGAGAAGGCAGCCCTGCTGTGTGCGGCTGCATTCACTGCTTTGGCGGAGCCGAGTGCGCCTCCAGGATGGCAGAGCTCCAGCTCTGCTCAGAGGCCCGATCTGGCAGAGTCGCTGGCGTGAGGCTGCTCTGCCCTGGGCGAGCCTTGCCCAGACTTGCCACGCGCCTAGGCTTCCAGTCCAGGAAGGAGCAGGCTGCGAGAGACTGGGAGATGCTACTGGCGCCTTCCTGGCCTCAGCTCCACTCCTGCCTTGCCTTTCCACCTAGTCCTCAGGCGTTCTTGTGGAGGGCTTAGTTGCCGGTGGGTTGCACACTGCCAAGCGCTCCAGCAGTGAGGGCTCTATTAGAGGCAATGGGAGGGCAACTGCAGGGCTCCTCCAGCGGTTGCTTGACCGCCCAGACTCAGCACAGCACGTAAAGCACAAGGCTCACAGGGCCCCTGGCTGGGGTCTGCAGCCCCACACAAGCGGAGGCTGACTCGGTGAGCGCCCAGAAGGTGCCTGACAGACCTCATTTCCCTAGTGCTCTCCTCCCCAGCAGAGACGTGTGCAGGTGGTTGGGGCCTGCCCCTGCGTGTCTGGGCTCCCGTACACAGCCCCAGCTCAGGGAAGCAGCTCCTGAGCCAAGACCTGTGGCAGGCGCAGGGGGCCCCGCCTGGAAGCCTAGTTTACAGCATGCGGGAAGCGAGCCTCCTCGGGAGAAGAGAAGGCAGCCCTGCTGTGTGCGGCTGCATTCACTGCTTTGGCTGAGCCGAGTGCGCCTCCAGGACGGCAGAGCTCCAGCTCTGCTCAGAGGCCCGATCTGGCAGAGTCGCTGGCGTGAGGCTGCTCTGCCCTCGGCGAGCCTTGCCCAGACTTGCCTCACGGCTAGGCTTCCAGTCCAGGAAGGAGCAGGCTGCGAGAGACTGGGAGATGCTACTGGCGCCTTCCTGGCCTCAGCTCCACTCCTGCCTTGCCTTTGCACCTAGTCTTCAGGCGTTCTTGTGGAGGGCTTAGTTGCCGGTGGGTTGCACACTGCCACGCGCTCCAGCTTGAGGGCTCTATTAGAGGCAAAGTGAGGGCAACTGGAAATCTATTCTTACGGTTGCTTGAGCGCCCAGACTCAGCACAGCACGGAGAGCACAAGGCTCACAGGGCCCCTGGCTGGGGTCTGCAGCCCCACACACGCAGAGGCTGACTCGGTGAGCGCCCAGAAGGTGCCTGACAGACCTCATTTCCCTACAGCTCTCCTCCCCAGCAGAGACGTGTGCAGGTGGTTGGGGCCTGCCCCTGCGTGTCTGGGCTCCCGTCCACAGCCCCAGCTCAGGGAAGCAGCTCCTCAGCCAAGACCTGTAGGAGGCGCGGGGCGCCCCCGCCTGGAAGCCTAGTGCACAGCATGAGGGAAGCGAGCCTCCATGGGAGAAGAGGAGGCAGCCCAGATGCGTGGGGCTGCAATCACTGCTTGGGCGGAGCCGAGTGCGCCTCCAGTACGGCAGAGCTCCAGCTCTGCTCAGAGGCCCGATCTGGCAGAGTGCTGACGTGAGGCTGCTCTGCCCTGGGCGAGCCTTGCCCAGACTTGCCTCGCGGCTAGGCTTCCAGTCCAGGAAGGAGCAGGCTGCGAGAGACTGGGAGATGCTACTGGCGCCTTCCTGGCCTCAGCTCCACTCCTGCCTTGCCTTTGCACCTAGTCCCCAGGCTTTCTTGTGGAGGGCTTAGTTGCCGGTGGGTTGCACACTGCCAAGCGCTCCAGCTTGAGGGCTCTAGTATAGGCAAAGTGAGGGCAACTGAATGTATATTCTTACGGTTGCTTGACCGCCCAGACTCAGCACAGCACGGAGAGCACAAGGCTCACAGGGCCTCTGGCTGTGGTCTGCAGCCCCACACACGCGGAGGCTGACTCGGTGAGCGCCCAGAAGGTGCCTGACAGACGTCATTTCCCTAGTGCTCTCCTCCCCAGCAGAGACGTGTGCAGGTGGTTGGGGCCTGCCCCTGCGTGTCTGGGCTCCCGTCCACAGCCCCAGCTCAGGGAAGCAGCTCCTCAGCCAAGACCTGTAGGAGGCGCGGGGCGCCCCCGCCTGGAAGCCTAGTGCACAGCATGAGGGAAGCGAGCCTCCTTGGGAGAAGAGGAGGCAGCCCAGATGCGTGGGGCTGCAATCACTACTTGGGCGGAGCCGAGTGCGCCTCCAGTACGGCAGAGCTCCAGCTCTGCTCAGAGGCCCGATCTTGAAGAGTGCTGGCGTGAGGCTGCTCTGGCCTGGGCGAGCCTTGCCCAGACTTGCCTCGCGGCTAGGCTTCCAGTCCAGAAAGGAGCGGGCTGCGAGAGACTGGGAGATGCTACTGGCGCCTTCCTGGCCTCAGCTCCACTCCTGCCTTGCCTTTGCACCTAGTCCCCAGGCGTTCTTGTGGAGGGCTTAGTTGCCGGTGGGTTGCACACTGCCAAGCGCTCCAGCTTGAGGGCTCTATTAGAGGCAAATTGAGGGCAACTGGAAGTCTATTCTTACGGTTGCTTGACCGCCCAGACTCAGCACAGCACGGAGAGCACAAGGCTCACAGGGCCCCTGGCTGGGGTCTGCAGCCCCACACACGCAGAGGCTGACTCGGTGAGTGCCCAGAAGTTGCCTGACAGACCTCATTTCCCTAGTGCTCTCCTCCCCAGCAGAGACGTGTGCAGGTGGTTGGGGCCTGCCCCTGCGTGTCTGGGCTCCCGTACACAGCCCCAGCTCAGGGAAGCAGCTCCTGAGCCAAGACCTGTGGCAGGCGCAGGGGGCCCCGCCTGGAAGCCTAGTTTACAGCATGCGGGAAGCGAGCCTCCTCGGGAGAAGAGAAGGCAGCCCTGCTGTGTGCGGCTGCATTCACTGCTTAGGCGGAGCCGAGTGCGCCTCCAGGACGGCAGAGCTCCAGCTCTGCTCAGAGGCCCGATCTGGCAGAGTCGCTGGCGTGAGGCTGCTCTGCCCTGGGCGAGCCTTGCTCAGACTTGCCTCACGGCTAGGCTTCCAGTCCAGGAAGGAGCAGGCTGCGAGAGACTGGGAGATGCTACTGGCGCCTTCCTGGCCTCAGCTCCACTCCTGCCTTGCCTTTGCACCTAGTCGCCAGGCGTTCTTCTGGAGGGCTTAGTTGCCGGTGGGTTGCACACTGCCACGCGCTCCAGCTTGAGGGCTCTATTAGAGGCAAAGTGAGGGCAACTGGAAGTCTATTCTTACGGTTGCTTGACCGCCCAGACTCAGCACAGCACGGAGAGCACAAGGCTCACAGGGCCCCTGGCTGGGGTCTGCAGCCCCACACACGCAGAGGCTGACTCGGTGAGCGCCCAGAAGGTGCCTGACAGACCTCATTTCCCTACAGCTCTCCTCCCCAGCAGAGACGTGTGCAGGTGGTTGGGGCCTGCCCCTGCGTGTCTGGGCTCCCGTCCACAGCCCCAGCTCAGGGAAGCAGCTCCTCAGCCAAGACCTGTAGGAGGCGCGGGGCCCCCCCGCCTGGAAGCCTAGTGCACAGCATGAGGGAAGCGAGCCTCCATGGGAGAAGAGGAGGCAGCCCAGATGCGTGGGGCTGCAATCACTGCTTGGGCGGAGCCGAGTGCGCCTCCAGTACGGCAGAGCTCCAGCTCTGCTCAGAGGCCCGATCTGGCAGAGTGCTGACGTGAGGCTGCTATGCCCTGGGCGAGCCTTGCCCAGACTTGCCTCGCGGCTAGGCTTCCAGTCCAGGAAGGAGCAGGCTGCGAGAGACTGGGAGATGCTACTGGCGCCTTCCTGGCCTCAGCTCCACTCCTGCCTTGCCTTTGCACCTAGTCCCCAGGCTTTCTTGTGGAGGGTTTAGTTGCCGGTGGGTTGCACACTGCCAAGCGCTCCAGCTTGAGGGCTCTAGTATAGGCAAAGTGAGGGCAACTGAATGTATATTCTTACGGTTGCTTGACCGCCCAGACTCAGCACAGCACGGAGAGCACAAGGCTCACAGGGCCTCTGGCTGTGGTCTGCAGCCCCACACACGCGGAGGCTGACTCGGTGAGCGCCCAGAAGGTGCCTGACAGACGTCATTTCCCTAGTGCTCTCCTCCCCAGCAGAGACGTGTGCAGGTGGTTGGGGCCTGCCCCTGCGTGTCTGGGCTCCCGTCCACAGCCCCAGCTCAGGGAAGCAGCTCCTCAGCCAAGACCTGTAGGAGGCGCGGGGCGCCCCCGCCTGGAAGCCTAGTGCACAGCATGAGGGAAGCGAGCCTCCTTGGGAGAAGAGGAGGCAGCCCAGATGCGTGGGGCTGCAATCACTACTTGGGCGGAGCCGAGTGCGCCTCCAGTACGGCAGAGCTCCAGCTCTGCTCAGAGGCCCGATCTTGAAGAGTGCTGGCGTGAGGCTGCTCTGGCCTGGGCGAGCCTTGCCCAGACTTGCCTCGCGGCTAGGCTTCCAGTCCAGAAAGGAGCGGGCTGCGAGAGACTGGGAGATGCTACTGGCGCCTTCCTGGCCTCAGCTCCACTCCTGCCTTGCCTTTGCACCTAGTCCCCAGGCGTTCTTGTGGAGGGCTTAGTTGCCGGTGGGTTGCACACTGCCAAGCGCTCCAGCTTGAGGGCTCTATTAGAGGCAAATTGAGGGCAACTGGAAGTCTATTCTTACGGTTGCTTGACCGCCCAGACTCAGCACAGCACGGAGAGCACAAGGCTCACAGGGCCCCTGGCTGGGGTCTGCAGCCCCACACACGCAGAGGCTGACTCGGTGAGTGCCCAGAAGTTGCCTGACAGACCTCATTTCCCTAGTGCTCTCCTCCCCAGCAGAGACGTGTGCAGGTGGTTGGGGCCTGCCCCTGCGTGTCTGGGCTCCCGTACACAGCCCCAGCTCAGGGAAGCAGCTCCTGAGCCAAGACCTGTGGCAGGCGCAGGGGGCCCCGCCTGGAAGCCTAGTTTACAGCATGCGGGAAGCGAGCCTCCTCGGGAGAAGAGAAGGCAGCCCTGCTGTGTGCGGCTGCATTCACTGCTTAGGCGGAGCCGAGTGCGCCTCCAGGACGGCAGAGCTCCAGCTCTGCTCAGAGGCCTGATCTGGCAGAGTCGCTGGCGTGAGGCTGCTCTGCCCTGGGCGAGCCTTGCTCAGACTTGCCTCACGGCTAGGCTTCCAGTCCAGGAAGGAGCAGGCTGCGAGAGACTGGGAGATGCTACTGGCGCCTTCCTGGCCTCAGCTCCACTCCTGCCTTGCCTTTGCACCTAGTCGCCAGGCGTTCTTCTGGAGGGCTTAGTTGCCGGTGGGTTGCACACTGCCACGCGCTCCAGCTTGAGGGCTCTATTAGAGGCAAAGTGAGGGCAACTGGAAGTCTATTCTTACGGTTGCTTGACCGCCCAGACTCAGCACAGCACGGAGAGCACAAGGCTCACAGGGCCCCTGGCTGGGGTCTGCAGCCCCACACACGCAGAGGCTGACTCGGTGAGCGCCCAGAAGGTGCCTGACAGACCTCATTTCCCTACAGCTCTCCTCCCCAGCAGAGACGTGTGCAGGTGGTTGGGGCCTGCCCCTGCGTGTCTGGGCTCCCGTCCACAGCCCCAGCTCAGGGAAGCAGCTCCTCAGCCAAGACCTGTAGGAGGCGCGGGGCCCCCCCGCCTGGAAGCCTAGTGCACAGCATGAGGGAAGCGAGCCTCCATGGGAGAAGAGGAGGCAGCCCAGATGCGTGGGGCTGCAATCACTGCTTGGGCGGAGCCGAGTGCGCCTCCAGTACGGCAGAGCTCCAGCTCTGCTCAGAGGCCCGATCTGGCAGAGTGCTGACGTGAGGCTGCTATGCCCTGGGCGAGCCTTGCCCAGACTTGCCTCGCGGCTAGGCTTCCAGTCCAGGAAGGAGCAGGCTGCGAGAGACTGGGAGATGCTACTGGCGCCTTCCTGGCCTCAGCTCCACTCCTGCCTTGCCTTTGCACCTAGTCCCCAGGCTTTCTTGTGGAGGGTTTAGTTGCCGGTGGGTTGCACACTGCCAAGCGCTCCAGCTTGAGGGCTCTAGTATAGGCAAAGTGAGGGCAACTGAATGTATATTCTTACGGTTGCTTGACCGCCCAGACTCAGCACAGCACGGAGAGCACAAGGCTCACAGGGCCTCTGGCTGTGGTCTGCAGCCCCACACACGCGGAGGCTGACTCGGTGAGCGCCCAGAAGGTGCCTGACAGACGTCATTTCCCTAGTGCTCTCCTCCCCAGCAGAGACGTGTGCAGGTGGTTGGGGCCTGCTCCTGCGTGTCTGGGCTCCTGTCCACAGCCCCAGCTCAGGGAAGCAGCTCCTCAGCCAAGACCTGTAGGAGGCGCGGGGCGCCCCCGCCTGGAAGCCTAGTGCACAGCATGAGGGAAGCGAGCCTCCTTGGGAGAAGAGGAGGCAGCCCAGATGCGTGGGGCTGCAATCACTACTTGGGCGGAGCCGAGTGCGCCTCCAGTACGGCAGAGCTCCAGCTCTGCTCAGAGGCCCGATCTGGAAGAGTGCTGGCGTGAGGCTGCTCTGGCCTGGGCGAGCCTTGCCCAGACTTGCCTCGCGGCTAGGCTTCCAGTCCAGAAAGGAGCGGGCTGCGCGAGACTGGGAGATGCTACTGGCGCCTTCCTGGCCTCAGCTCCACTCCTGCCTTGCCTTTGCACCTAGTCCCCAGGCGTTCTTGTTGAGGGCTTAGTTGCCGGTGCGTTGCACACTGCCAAGCGCTCCAGCTTGAGGGCTCTATTAGAGGCAAATTGAGGTCAACTGGAAGTCTATTCTTACGGTTGCTTGACCGCCCAGACTCAGCACAGCACGTAAAGCACAAGGCTCACAGGGCCCCTGGCTGGGGTCTGCAGCCCCACACAAGCGGAGGCTGACTAGGTGAGCGCCCAGAAGGTGCCTGACAGACCTCATTTCCCTAGTGCTCTCCTCCCCAGCAGAGACGAGTGCAGGTAGTTGGGGCCTGCCCCTGCGTGTCTGGGCTCCCGTCCACAGCCCCAGCTCAGGGAAGCAGCTCCTGAGCCAAGACCTGTGGCAGGCGCAGGGGGCCCCGCCTGGAAGCCTAGTTTACAGCATGCGGGAAGCGAGCCTCCTCGGGAGAAGAGAAGGCAGCCCTGCTGTGTGCGGCTGCATTCACTGCTTTGGCTGAGCCGAGTGTGCCTCCAGGACGGCAGAGCTCCAGCTCTGCTCAGAGGCCCGATCTGGCAGAGTCGCTGGCGTGAGGCTGCTCTGCCCTGGGCGAGCCTTGCCCAGAATTGCCTCACGGCTAGGCTTCCAGTCCAGGAAGGAGCAGGCTGCGAGAGACTGGGAGATGCTACTGGCGCCTTCCTGGCCTCAACTCCACTCCTGCCTTGCCTTTGCACCTAGTCCCCAGGCTTTCTTGTGGAGGGTTTAGTTGCCGGTGGGTTGCACACTGCCAAGCGCTCCAGCTTGAGGGCTCTAGTATAGGCAAAGTGAGGGCAACTGAATGTATATTCTTACGGTTGCTTGACCGCCCAGACTCAGCACAGCACGGAGAGCACAAGGCTCACAGGGCCTCTGGCTGTGGTCTGCAGCCCCACACACGCGGAGGCTGACTCGGTGAGCGCCCAGAAGGTGCCTGACAGACGTCATTTCCCTAGTGCTCTCCTCCCCAGCAGAGACGTGTGCAGGTGGTTGGGGCCTGCTCCTGCGTGTCTGGGCTCCTGTCCACAGCCCCAGCTCAGGGAAGCAGCTCCTCAGCCAAGACCTGTAGGAGGCGCGGGGCGCCCCCGCCTGGAAGCCTAGTGCACAGCATGAGGGAAGCGAGCCTCCTTGGGAGAAGAGGAGGCAGCCCAGATGCGTGGGGCTGCAATCACTACTTGGGCGGAGCCGAGTGCGCCTCCAGTACGGCAGAGCTCCAGCTCTGCTCAGAGGCCCGATCTGGAAGAGTGCTGGCGTGAGGCTGCTCTGGCCTGGGCGAGCCTTGCCCAGACTTGCCTCGCGGCTAGGCTTCCAGTCCAGAAAGGAGCGGGCTGCGCGAGACTGGGAGATGCTACTGGCGCCTTCCTGGCCTCAGCTCCACTCCTGCCTTGCCTTTGCACCTAGTCCCCAGGCGTTCTTGTTGAGGGCTTAGTTGCCGGTGCGTTGCACACTGCCAAGCGCTCCAGCTTGAGGGCTCTATTAGAGGCAAATTGAGGTCAACTGGAAGTCTATTCTTACGGTTGCTTGACCGCCCAGACTCAGCACAGCACGTAAAGCACAAGGCTCACAGGGCCCCTGGCTGGGGTCTGCAGCCCCACACAAGCGGAGGCTGACTCGGTGAGCGCCCAGAAGGTGCCTGACAGACCTCATTTCCCTAGTGCTCTCCTCCCCAGCAGAGACGAGTGCAGGTAGTTGGGGCCTGCCCCTGCGTGTCTGGGCTCCCGTACACAGCCCCAGCTCAGGGAAGCAGCTCCTGAGCCAAGACCTGTGGCAGGCGCAGGGGGCCCCGCCTGGAAGCCTAGTTTACAGCATGCGGGAAGCGAGCCTCCTCGGGAGAAGAGAAGGCAGCCCTGCTGTGTGCGGCTGCATTCACTGCTTTGGCTGAGCCGAGTGTGCCTCCAGGACGGCAGAGCTCCAGCTCTGCTCAGAGGCCCGATCTGGCAGAGTCGCTGGCGTGAGGCTGCTCTGCCCTGGGCGAGCCTTGCCCAGAATTGCCTCACGGCTAGGCTTCCAGTCCAGGAAGGAGCAGACTGCGAGAGACTGGGAGATGCTACTGGCGCCTTCCTGGCCTCAACTCCACTCCTGCCTAGCCTTTGCACCTAGTCCCCAGGCGTTCTTCTGGACGGCTTAGTTGCCGGTGGGTTGCACACTGCCACGCGCTCCAGCTTGAGGGCTCTAGTAGAGGCAAAGTGAGGGCAACTGGAAGTCTATTCTTACGGTTGTTTGACCGCCCAGACTCAGCACAGCACGGAGAGCACAAGGCTCACAGGGCCCCTGGCTGGGGTCTGCAGCCCCACACACGCAGAGGCTGACTCGGTGAGTGCCCAGAAGTTGCCTGACAGACCTCATTTCCCTAGTGCTCTCCTCCCCAGCAGAGACGTGTGCAGGTGGTTGGGGCCTGCCCCTGCGTGTCTGGGCTCCCGTCCACAGCCCCAGCTCAGGGAAGCAGCTCCTGAGCCAAGACCTGTGGCAGGCGCAGGGGGCCCCGCCTGGAAGCCTAGTTTACAGCATGCGGGAAGCGAGCCTCCTCGGGAGAAGAGAAGGCAGCCCTGCTGTGTGCGGCTGCATTCACTGCTTTGGCGGAGCCGAGTGGGCCTCCAGGACGGCAGAGCTCCAGCTCTGCTCAGAGGCCCGATCTGGCAGAGTCGCTGGCGTGAGGCTGCTCTGCCCTGGGCGAGCCTTGCCCAGACTTGCCTCACGGCTAGGCTTCCAGTCCAGGAAGGAGCAGGCTGCGAGAGACTGGGAGATGCTACTGGCGCCTTCCTGGCCTCAGCTCCACTCCTGCCTTGCCTTTGCACCTAGTCCCCAGGCGTTCTTGTGGAGGGCTTAGTTGCCGGTGGGTTGCACACTGCCAAGCGCTCCAGCAGTGAGGGCTCTATTAGAGGCAATGGGAGGGCAACTGCAGGGCTCCTCCAGCGGTTGCTTGACCGCCCAGACTCAGCACAGCACGTAAAGCACAAGGCTCACAGGGCCCCTGGCTGGGGTCTGCAGCCCCACACAAGCGGAGGCTGACTCGGTGAGCGCCCAGAAGGTGCCTGACAGACCTCATTTCCCTAGTGCTCTCCTCCCCAGCAGAGACGTGTGCAGGTAGTTGGGGCCTGCCCCTGCGTGTCTGGGCTCCCGTACACAGCCCCAGCTCAGGGAAGCAGCTCCTGAGCCAAGACCTGTGGCAGGCGCAGGGGGCCCCGCCTGGAAGCCTAGTTTACAGCATGCGGGAAGCGAGCCTCCTCGGGAGAAGAGAAGGCAGCCCTGCTGTGTGCGGCTGCATTCACTGCTTTGGCTGAGCCGAGTGCGCCTCCAGGACGGCAGAGCTCCAGCTCTGCTCAGAGGCCCGATCTGGCAGAGTCGCTGGCGTGAGGCTGCTCTGCCCTCGGCGAGCCTTGCCCAGACTTGCCTCACGGCTAGGCTTCCAGTCCAGGAAGGAGCAGGCTGCGAGATACTGGGAGATGCTACTGGCGCCTTCCTGGCCTCAGCTCCACTCCTGCCTTGCCTTTGCACCTAGTCCTCAGGCGTTCTTGTGGAGGGCTTAGTTGCCGGTGGGTTGCACACTGCCACGCGCTCCAGCTTGAGGGCTCTATTAGAGGCAAAGTGAGGGCAACTGGAAGTCTATTCTTACGGTTGCTTGACCGCCCAGACTCAGCACAGCACGGAGAGCACAAGGCTCACAGGGCCCCTGGCTGGGGTCTGCAGCCCCACACACGCAGAGGCTGACTCGGTGAGCGCCCAGAAGGTGCCTGACAGACCTCATTTCCCTACAGCTCTCCTCCCCAGCAGAGACGTGTGCAGGTGGTTGGGGCCTGCCCCTGCGTGTCTGGGCTCCCGTCCACAGCCCCAGCTCAGGGAAGCAGCTCCTCAGCCAAGACCTGTAGGAGGCGCGGGGCGCCCCCGCCTGGAAGCCTAGTGCACAGCATGAGGGAAGCGAGCCTCCATGGGAGAAGAGGAGGCAGCCCAGATGCGTGGGGCTGCAATCACTGCTTGGGCGGAGCCGAGTGCGCCTCCAGTACGGCAGAGCTCCAGCTCTGCTCAGAGGCCCGATCTGGCAGAGTGCTGACGTGAGGCTGCTCTGCCCTGGGCGAGCCTTGCCCAGACTTGCCTCGCGGCTAGGCTTCCAGTCCAGGAAGGAGCAGGCTGCGAGAGACTGGGAGATGCTACTGGCGCCTTCCTGGCCTCAGCTCCACTCCTGCCTTGCCTTTGCACCTAGTCCCCAGGCTTTCTTGTGGAGGGCTTAGTTGCCGGTGGGTTGCACACTGCCAAGCGCTCCAGCTTGAGGGCTCTAGTATAGGCAAAGTGAGGGCAACTGAATGTATATTCTTACGGTTGCTTGACCGCCCAGACTCAGCACAGCACGGAGAGCACAAGGCTCACAGGGCCTCTGGCTGTGGTCTGCAGCCCCACACACGCGGAGGCTGACTCGGTGAGCGCCCAGAAGGTGCCTGACAGACGTCATTTCCCTAGTGCTCTCCTCCCCAGCAGAGACGTGTGCAGGTGGTTGGGGCCTGCCCCTGCGTGTCTGGGCTCCCGTCCACAGCCCCAGCTCAGGAAAGCAGCTCCTCAGCCAAGACCTGTAGGAGGCGCGGGGCGCCCCTGCCTGGAAGCCTAGTGCACAGCATGAGGGAAGCGAGCCTCCTTGGGAGAAGAGGAGGCAGCCCAGATGCGTGGGGCTGCAATCACTACTTGGGCGGAGCCGAGTGCGCCTCCAGTACGGCAGAGCTCCAGCTCTGCTCAGAGGCCCGATCTTGAAGAGTGCTGGCGTGAGGCTGCTCTGGCCTGGGCGAGCCTTGCCCAGACTTGCCTCGCGGCTAGGCTTCCAGTCCAGAAAGGAGCGGGCTGCGCGAGTCTGGGAGATGCTACTGGCGCCTTCCTGGCCTCAGCTCCACTCCTGCCTTGCCTTTGCACCTAGTCCCCAGGCGTTCTTGTGGAGGGCTTAGTTGCCGGTGGGTTGCACACTGCCAAGCGCTCCAGCTTGAGGGCTCTACTAGAGGCAAATTGAGGGCAACTGGAAGTCTATTCTTACGGTTGCTTGACCGCCCAGACTCAGCACAGCACGGAGAGCACAAGGCTCACAGGGCCCCTGGCTGGGGTCTGCAGCCCCACACACGCAGAGGCTGACTCGGTGAGTGCCCAGAAGTTGCCTGACAGACCTCATTTCCCTAGTGCTCTCCTCCCCAGCAGAGACGTGTGCAGGTGGTTGGGGCCTGCCCCTGCGTGTCTGGGCTCCCGTCCACAGCCCCAGCTCAGGGAAGCAGCTCCTGAGCCAAGACCTGTGGCAGGCGCAGGGGGCCCCGCCTGGAAGCCTAGTTTACAGCATGCGGGAAGCGAGCCTCCTCGGGAGAAGAGAAGGCAGCCCTGCTGTGTGCGGCTGCATTCACTGCTTAGGCGGAGCCGAGTGCGCCTCCAGGACGGCAGAGCTCCAGCTCTGCTCAGAGGCCCGATCTGGCAGAGTCGCTGGCGTGAGGCTGCTCTGCCCTGGGCGAGCCTTGCCCAGACTTGCCTCACGGCTAGGCTTCCAGTCCAGGAAGGAGCAGGCTGCGAGAGACTGGGAGATGCTACTGGCGCCTTCCTGGCCTCAGCTCCACTCCTGCCTTGCCTTTGCACCTAGTCCCCAGGCGTTCTTCTGGAGGGCTTAGTTGCCGGTGGGTTGCACACTGCCACGCGGTCCAGCTTGAGGGCTCTAGTAGAGGCAAAGTGAGGGCAACTGGAAGTCTATTCTTACGGTTGCTTGACCGCCCAGACTCAGCACAGCACGGAGAGCACAAGGCTCACAGGGCCCCTGGCTGGGGTCTGCAGCCCCACACACGCAGAGGCTGACTCGGTGAGTGCCCAGAAGTTGCCTGACAGACCTCATTTCCCTAGTGCTCTCCTCCCCAGCAGAGACGTGTGCAGGTGGTTGGGGCCTGCCCCTGCGTGTCTGGGCTCCCATCCACAGCCCCAACTCAGGGAAGCAACTCCTGTGCCAAGACCTGTGGCAGGCGCCGGGGGCCCCGCCTGGAAGCCTAGTTTACAACATGCGGGAAGCGAGCCTCCTCGGGAGAAGAGAAGGCAGCCCTGCTGTGTGCAGCTGCATTCACTGCTTTGGCTGAGCCGAGTGTGCCTCCAGGACGGCAGAGCTCCAGCTCTGCTCAGAGGCCCGATCTGGCAGAGTCGCTGGCGTGAGGCTGCTCTGCCCTGGGCGAGCCTTGCCCAGAATTGCCTCACGGCTAGGCTTCCAGTCCAGGAAGGAGCAGGCTGCGAGAGACTGGGAGATGCTACTGGCGCCTTCCTGGCCTCAACTCCACTCCTGCCTTGCCTTTGCACCTAGTCCCCAGGCGTTCTTCTGGAGGGCTTAGTTGCCGGTGGGTTGCACACTGCCACGCGCTCCAGCTTGAGGGCTCTAGTAGAGGCAAAGTGAGGGCAACTGGAAGTCTATTCTTACGGTTGTTTGACCGCCCAGACTCAGCACAGCACGGAGAGCACAAGGCTCACAGGGCCCCTGGCTGGGGTCTGCAGCCCCACAAACGCAGAGGCTGACTCGGTGAGTGCCCAGAAGTTGCCTGACAGACCTCATTTCCCTAGTGCTCTCCTCCCCAGCAGAGACGTGTGCAGGTGGTTGGGGCCTGCCCCTGCGTGTCTGGGCTCCCGTCCACAGCCCCAGCTCAGGGAAGCAGCTCCTGAGCCAAGACCTGTGGCAGGCGCAGGGGGCCCCGCCTGGAAGCCTAGTTTACAGCATGCGGGAAGCGAGCCTCCTCGGGAGAAGAGAAGGCAGCCCTGCTGTGTGCGGCTGCATTCACTGCTTAGGCGGAGCCGAGTGCGCCTCCAGGACGGCAGAGCTCCAGCTCTGCTCAGAGGCCCGATCTGGCAGAGTCGCTGGCGTGAGGCTGCTCTGCCCTGGGCGAGCCTTGCCCAGACTTGCCTCACGGCTAGGCTTCCAGTCCAGGAAGGAGCAGGCTGCGAGAGACTGGGAGATGCTACTGGCGCCTTCCTGGCCTCAGCTCCACTCCTGCCTTGCCTTTGCACCTAGTCCCCAGGTGTTCTTCTGGAGGGCTTAGTTGCCGGTGGGTTGCACACTGCCACGCGGTCCAGCTTGAGGGCTCTAGTAGAGGCAAAGTGAGGGCAACTGGAAGTCTATTCTTACGGTTGCTTGACCGCCCAGACTCAGCACAGCACGGAGAGCACAAGGCTCACAGGGCCCCTGGCTGGGGTCTGCAGCCCCACACACGCAGAGGCTGACTCGGTGAGTGCCCAGAAGTTGCCTGACAGACCTCATTTCCCTAGTGCTCTCCTCCCCAGCAGAGACGTGTGCAGGTGGTTGGGGCCTGCCCCTGCGTGTCTGGGCTCCCATCCACAGCCCCAACTCAGGGAAGCAACTCCTGTGCCAAGACCTGTGGCAGGCGCCGGGGGCCCCGCCTGGAAGCCTAGTTTACAACATGCGGGAAGCGAGCCTCCTCGGGAGAAGAGAAGGCAGCCCTGCTGTGTGCAGCTGCATTCACTGCTTTGGCTGAGCCGAGTGTGCCTCCAGGACGGCAGAGCTCCAGCTCTGCTCAGAGGCCCGATCTGGCAGAGTCGCTGGCGTGAGGCTGCTCTGCCCTGGGCGAGCCTTGCCCAGAATTGCCTCACGGCTAGGCTTCCAGTCCAGGAAGGAGCAGGCTGCGAGAGACTGGGAGATGCTACTGGCGCCTTCCTGGCCTCAACTCCACTCCTGCCTTGCCTTTGCACCTAGTCCCCAGGCGTTCTTCTGGAGGGCTTAGTTGCCGGTGGGTTGCACACTGCCACGCGCTCCAGCTTGAGGGCTCTAGTAGAGGCAAAGTGAGGGCAACTGGAAGTCTATTCTTACGGTTGTTTGACCGCCCAGACTCAGCACAGCACGGAGAGCACAAGGCTCACAGGGCCCCTGGCTGGGGTCTGCAGCCCCACACACGCAGAGGCTGACTCGGTGAGTGCCCAGAAGTTGCCTGACAGACCTCATTTCCCTAGTGCTCTCCTCCCCAGCAGAGACGTGTGCAGGTGGTTGGGGCCTGCCCCTGCGTGTCTGGGCTCCCGTCCACAGCCCCAGCTCAGGGAAGCAGCTCCTGAGCCAAGACCTGTGGCAGGCGCAGGGGGCCCCGCCTGGAAGCCTAGTTTACAGCATGCGGGAAGCGAGCCTCCTCGGGAGAAGAGAAGGCAGCCCTGCTGTGTGCGGCTGCATTCACTGCTTTGGCGGAGCCGAGTGCGCCTCCAGGACGGCAGAGCTCCAGCTCTGCTCAGAGGCCCGATCTGGCAGAGTCGCTGGCGTGAGGCTGCTCTGCCCTGGGCGAGCCTTGCACAGACTTGCCTCACGGCTAGGCTTCCAGTCCAGGAAGGAGCAGGCTGCGAGAGACTGGGAGATGCTACTGGCGCCTTCCTGGCCTCAGCTCCACTCCTGCCTTGCCTTTGCACCTAGTCCCCAGGCGTTCTTGTGGAGGGCTTAGTTGCCGGTGGGTTGCACACTGCCAAGCGCTCCAGCAGTGAGGGCTCTATTAGAGGCAATGGGAGGGCAACTGCTGGGCTCCTCCAGCGGTTGCTTGACCGCCCAGACTCAGCACAGCACGTAAAGCACAAGGCTCACAGGGCCCCTGGCTGGGGTCTGCAGCCCCACACAAGCGGAGGCTGACTCGGTGAGCGCCCAGAAGGTGCCTGACAGACCTCATTTCCCTAGTGCTCTCCTCCCCAGCAGAGACGTGTGCAGGTAGTTGGGGCCTGCCCCTGCGTGTCTGGGCTCCCGTACACAGCCCCAGCTCAGGGAAGCAGCTCCTGATCCAAGACCTGTGGCAGGCGCAGGGGGCCCCGCCTGGAAGCCTAGTTTACAGCATGCGGGAAGCGAGCCTCCTCGGGAGAAGAGAAGGCAGCCCTGCTGTGTGCGGCTGCATTCACTGCTTTGGCTGAGCCGAGTGCGCCTCCAGGACGGCAGAGCTCCAGCTCTGCTCAGAGGCCCGATCTGGCAGAGTCGCTGGCGTGAGGCTGCTCTGCCCTCGGCGAGCCTTGCCCAGACTTGCCTCACGGCTAGGCTTCCAGTCCAGGAAGGAGCAGGCTGCGAGAGACTGGGAGATGCTACTGGCGCCTTCCTGGCCTCAGCTCCACTCCTGCCTTGCCTTTGCACCTAGTCCTCAGGCGTTCTTGTGGAGGGCTTAGTTGCCGGTGGGTTGCACACTGCCACGCGCTCCAGCTTGACGGCTCTATTAGAGGCAAAGTGAGGGCAACTGGAAGTCTATTCTTACGGTTGCTTGACCGCCCAGACTCAGCACAGCACGGAGAGCACAAGGCTCACAGGGCCCCTGGCTGGGGTCTGCAGCCCCACACACGCAGAGGCTGACTCGGTGAGCGCCCAGAAGGTGCCTGACAGACCTCATTTCCCTACAGCTCTCCTCCCCAGCAGAGACGTGTGCAGGTGGTTGGGGCCTGCCCCTGCGTGTCTGGGCTCCCGTCCACAGCCCCAGCTCAGGGAAGCAGCTCCTCAGCCAAGACCTGTAGGAGGCGCGGGGCGCCCCCGCCTGGAAGCCTAGTGCACAGCATGAGGGAAGCGAGCCTCCATGGGAGAAGAGGAGGCAGCCCAGATGCGTGGGGCTGCAATCACTGCTTGGGCAGAGCCGAGTGCGCCTCCAGTACGGCAGAGCTCCAGCTCTGCTCAGAGGCCCGATCTGGCAGAGTGCTGACGTGAGGCTGCTCTGCCCTGGGCGAGCCTTGCCCAGACTTGCCTCGCGGCTAGGCTTCCAGTCCAGGAAGGAGCAGGCTGCGAGAGACTGGGAGATGCTACTGGCGCCTTCCTGGCCTCAGCTCCACTCCTGCCTTGCCTTTGCACCTAGTCCCCAGGCTTTCTTGTGGAGGGCTTAGTTGCCGGTGGGTTGCACACTGCCAAGCGCTCCAGCTTGAGGGCTCTAGTATAGGCAAAGTGAGGGCAACTGAATGTATATTCTTACGGTTGCTTGACCGCCCAGACTCAGCACAGCACGGAGAGCACAAGGCTCACAGGGCCTCTGGCTGTGGTCTGCAGCCCCACACACGCGGAGGCTGACTCGGTGAGCGCCCAGAAGGTGCCTGACAGACGTCATTTCCCTAGTGCTCTCCTCCCCAGCAGAGACGTGTGCAGGTGGTTGGGGCCTGCCCCTGCGTGTCTGGGCTCCCGTCCACAGCCCCAGCTCAGGGAAGCAGCTCCTCAGCCAAGACCTGTAGGAGGCGCGGGGCGCCCCTGCCTGGAAGCCTAGTGCACAGCATGAGGGAAGCGAGCCTCCTTGGGAGAAGAGGAGGCAGCCCAGATGCGTGGGGCTGCAATCACTACTTGGGCGGAGCCGAGTGCGCCTCCAGTACGGCAGAGCTCCAGCTCTGCTCAGAGGCCCGATCTTGAAGAGTGCTGGCGTGAGGCTGCTCTGGCCTGGGCGAGCCTTGCCCAGACTTGCCTCGCGGCTAGGCTTCCAGTCCAGAAAGGAGCGGGCTGCGCGAGACTGGGAGATGCTACTGGCGCCTTCCTGGCCTCAGCTCCACTCCTGCCTTGCCTTTGCACCTAGTCCCCAGGCGTTCTTGTGGAGGGCTTAGTTGCCGGTGGGTTGCACACTGCCAAGCGCTCCAGCTTGAGGGCTCTATTAGAGGCAAATTGAGGGCAACTGGAAGTCTATTCTTACGGTTGCTTGACCGCCCAGACTCAGCACAGCACGGAGAGCACAAGGCTCACAGGGCCCCTGGCTGGGGTCTGCAGCCCCACACACGCAGAGGCTGACTCGGTGAGTGCCCAGAAGTTGCCTGACAGACCTCATTTCCCTAGTGCTCTCCTCCCCAGCAGAGACGTGTGCAGGTGGTTGGGGCCTGCCCCTGCGTGTCTGGGCTCCCGTCCACAGCCCCAGCTCAGGGAAGCAGCTCCTGAGCCAAGACCTGTGGCAGGCGCAGGGGGCCCCGCCTGGAAGCCTAGTTTACAGCATGCGGGAAGCGAGCCTCCTCGGGAGAAGAGAAGGCAGCCCTGCTGTGTGCGGCTGCATTCACTGCTTAGGCGGAGCCGAGTGCGCCTCCAGGACGGCAGAGCTCCAGCTCTGCTCAGAGGCCCGATCTGGCAGAGTCGCTGGCGTGAGGCTGCTCTGCCCTGGGCGAGCCTTGCCCAGACTTGCCTCACGGCTAGGCTTCCAGTCCAGGAAGGAGCAGGCTGCGAGAGACTGGGAGATGCTACTGGCGCCTTCCTGGCCTCAGCTCCACCCCTGCCTTGCCTTTGCACCTAGTCCCCAGGCGTTCTTCTGGAGGGCTTAGTTGCCGGTGGGTTGCACACTGCCACGCGGTCCAGCTTGAGGGCTCTAGTAGAGGCAAAGTGAGGGCAACTGGAAGTCTATTCTTACGGTTGCTTGACCGCCCAGACTCAGCACAGCACGGAGAGCACAAGGCTCACAGGGCCCCTGGCCGGGGTCTGCAGCCCCACACACGCAGAGGCTGACTCGGTGAGTGCCCAGAAGTTGCCTGACAGACCTCATTTCCCTAGTGCTCTCCTCCCCAGCAGAGACGTGTGCAGGTGGTTGGGGCCTGCCCCTGCGTGTCTGGGCTCCCATCCACAGCCCCAACTCAGGGAAGCAACTCCTGTGCCAAGACCTGTGGCAGGCGCCGGGGGCCCCGCCTGGAAGCCTAGTTTACAACATGCGGGAAGCGAGCCTCCTCGGGAGAAGAGAAGGCAGCCCTGCTGTGTGCAGCTGCATTCACTGCTTTGGCGGAGCCGAGTGCGCCTCCAGGACGGCAGAGCTCCAGCTCTGCTCAGAGGCCCGATCTGGCAGAGTCGCTGGCGTGAGGCTGCTCTGCCCTGGGCGAGCCTTGCCCAGACTTGCCTCACGGCTAGGCTTCCTGTCCAGGAAGGAGCAGGCTGCGAGAGACTGGGAGATGCTACTGGCGCCTTCCTGGCCTCAGCTCCACTCCTGCCTTGCCTTTGCACCTAGTCCTCAGGCGTTCTTGTGGAGGGCTTAGTTGCCGGTGGGTTGCACACTGCCAAGCGCTCCAGCTTGAGGGCTCTAGTATAGGCAAAGTGAGGGCAACTGAATGTATATTCTTACGGTTGCTTGACCGCCCAGACTCAGCACAGCACGGAGAGCACAAGGCTCACAGGGCCTCTGGCTGTGGTCTGCAGCCCCACACACGCGGAGGCTAACTCGGTGAGCGCCCAGAAGGTGCCTGACAGACGTCATTTCCCTAGTGCTCTCCTCCCCAGCAGAGACGTTTGCAGGTGGTTGGGGCCTGCCGCTGCGTGTCTGAGCTCCCGTCCACAGCCCCAGCTCAGGGAAGCAGCTCCTCAGCCAAGACCTGTAGGAGGCGCGGGGCGCCCCCGCCTGGAAGCCTAGTGCACAGCATGAGGGAAGCGAGCCTCCTTGGGAGAAGAGGAGGCAGCCCAGATGCGTGGGGCTGCAATCACTACTTGGGCGGAGCCGAGTGCGCCTCCAGTACGGCAGAGCTCCAGCTCTGCTCAGAGGCCCGATCTGGAAGAGTGCTGGCGTGAGGCTGCTCTGGCCTGGGCGAGCCTTGCCCAGACTTGCCTCGCGGCTAGGCTTCCAGTCCAGAAAGGAGCGGGCTGCGCGAGACTGGGAGATGCTACTGGCGCCTTCCTGGCCTCAGCTCCACTCCTGCCTTGCCTTTGCACCTAGTCCCTAGGCGTTCTTGTGGAGGGCTTAGTTGCCGGTGGGTTGCACACTGCCAAGCGCTCCAGCTTGAGGGCTCTATTAGAGGCAAATTGAGGGCAACTGGAAGTCTATTCTTACGGTTGCTTGACCGCCCAGACTCAGCACAGCACGGAGAGCACAAGGCTCACAGGGCCCCTGGCTGGGGTCTGCAGCCCCACACACGCAGAGGCTGACTCGGTGAGTGCCCAGAAGTTGCCTGACAGACCTCATTTCCCTAGTGCTCTCCTCCCCAGCAGAGACGTGTGCAGGTGGTTGGGGCCTGCCCCTGCGTGTCTGGGCTCCCGTCCACAGCCCCAGCTCAGGGAAGCAGCTCCTGAGCCAAGACCTGTGGCAGGCGCAGGGGGCCCCGCCTGGAAGCCTAGTTTACAGCATGCGGGAAGCGAGCCTCCTCGGGAGAAGAGAAGGCAGCCCTGCTGTGTGCGGCTGCATTCACTGCTTAGGCGGAGCCGAGTGCGCCTCCAGGACGGCAGAGCTCCAGCTCTGCTCAGAGGCCCGATCTGGCAGAGTCGCTGGCGTGAGGCTGCTCTGCCCTGGGCGAGCCTTGCCCAGACTTGCCTCACGGCTAGGCTTCCAGTCCAGGAAGGAGCAGGCTGCGAGAGACTGGGAGATGCTACTGGCGCCTTCCTGGCCTCAGCTCCACTCCTGCCTTGCCTTTGCACCTAGTCCCCAGGCGTTCTTCTGGAGGGCTTAGTTGCCGGTGGGTTGCACACTGCCACGCGGTCCAGCTTGAGGGCTCTAGTAGAGGCAAAGTGAGGGCAACTGGAAGTCTATTCTTACGGTTGCTTGACCGCCCAGACTCAGCACAGCACGGAGAGCACAAGGCTCACAGGGCCCCTGGCTGGGGTCTGCAGCCCCACACACGCAGAGGCTGACTCGGTGAGTGCCCAGAAGTTGCCTGACAGACCTCATTTCCCTAGTGCTCTCCTCCCCAGCAGAGACGTGTGCAGGTGGTTGGGGCCTGCCCCTGCGTGTCTGGGCTCCCATCCACAGCCCCAACTCAGGGAAGCAACTCCTGTGCCAAGACCTGTGGCAGGCGCCGGGGGCCCCGCCTGGAAGCCTAGTTTACAGCATGCGGGAAGCGAGCCTCCTCGGGAGAAGAGAAGGCAGCCCTGCTGTGTGCGGCTGCATTCACTGCTTTGGCGGAGCCGAGTGCGCCTCCAGGACGGCAGAGCTCCAGCTCTGCTCAGAGGCCCGATCTGGCAGAGTCGCTGGCGTGAGGCTGCTCTGCCCTGGGCGAGCCTTGCCCAGACTTGCCTCACGGCTAGGCTTCCTGTCCAGGAAGGAGCAGGCTGCGAGAGACTGGGAGATGCTACTGGCGCCTTCCTGGCCTCAGCTCCACTCCTGCCTTGCCTTTGCACCTAGTCCTCAGGCGTTCTTGTGGAGGGCTTAGTTGCCGGTGGGTTGCACACTGCCAAGCGATCCAGCAGTGAGGGCTCTATTAGAGGCAATGGGAGGGCAACTGGAAGTCTATTCTTACGTTTGCTTGACCGCCCAGACTCAGCACAGCACGGAGAGCACAAGGCTCACAGGGCCCCTGGCTGGGGTCTGCAGCCCCACACACGCAGAGGCTGACTCGGTGAGTGCCCAGAAGTTGCCTGACAGACCTCATTTCCCTAGTGCTCTCCTCCCCAGCAGAGACGTGTGCAGGTGGTTGGGGCCTGCCCCTGCGTGTCTGGGCTCCCATCCACAGCCCCAACTCAGGGAAGCAACTCCTGTGCCAAGACCTGTGGCAGGCGCCGGGGGCCCCGCCTGGAAGCCTAGTTTACAGCATGCGGGAAGCGAGCCTCCTCGGGAGAAGAGAAGGCAGCCCTGCTGTGTGCGGCTGCATTCACTGCTTTGGCGGAGCCGAGTGCGCCTCCAGGACGGCAGAGCTCCAGCTCTGCTCAGAGGCCCGATCTGGCAGAGTCGCTGGCGTGAGGCTGCTCTGCCCTGGGCGAGCCTTGCCCAGACTTGCCTCACGGCTAGGCTTCCAGTCCAGGAAGGAGCAGGCTGCGAGAGACTGGGAGATGCTACTGGCGCCTTCCTGGCCTCAGCTCCACTCCTGCCTTGCCTTTGCACCTAGTCCTCAGGCGTTCTTGTGGAGGGCTTAGTTGCCGGTGGGTTGCACACTGCCAAGCGCTCCAGCAGTGAGGGCTCTATTAGAGGCAATGGGAGGGCAACTGCAGGGCTCCTCCAGCGGTTGCTTGACCGCCCAGACTCAGCACAGCACGTAAAGCACAAGGCTCACAGGGCCCCTGGCTGGGGTCTGCAGCCCCACACAAGCGGAGGCTGACTCGGTGAGCGCCCAGAAGGTGCCTGACAGACCTCATTTCCCTAGTGCTCTCCTCCCCAGCAGAGACGTGTGCAGGTAGTTGGGGCCTGCCCCTGCGTGTCTGGGCTCCCGTACACAGCCCCAGCTCAGGGAAGCAGCTCCTGAGCCAAGACCTGTGGCAGGCGCAGGGGGCCCCGCCTGGAAGCCTAGTTTACAGCATGCGGGAAGCGAGCCTCCACGGGAGAAGAGAAGGCAGCCCTGCTGTGTGCGGCTGCATTCACTGCTTTGGCTGAGCCGAGTGTGCCTCCAGGACGGCAGAGCTCCAGCTCTGCTCAGAGGCCCGATCTGGCAGAGTCGCTGGCGTGAGGCTGCTCTGCCCTGGGCGAGCCTTGCCCAGACTTGCCTCACGGCTAGGCTTCCAGTCCAGGAAGGAGCAGGCTGCGAGAGCCTGGGAGATGCTACTGGCGCCTTCCTGGCCTCAGCTCCACTCCTGCCTTGCCTTTGCACCTAGTCCCCAGGCGTTCATGTGGAGGGCTTAGTTGCCGGTGGGTTGCACACTGCCACGCGCTCCAGCTTGAGGGCTCTAGTATAGGCAAAGTGAGGGCAACTGGAAGTCTATTCTTACGGTTGCTTGACCGCCCAGACTCAGCACAGCACGGAGAGCACAAGGCTCACAGGGCCCCTGGCTGGGGTCTGCAGCCCCACACACGCAGAGGCTGACTCGGTGAGTGCCCAGAAGTTGCCTGACAGACCTCATTTCCCTAGTGCTCTCCTCCCCAGCAGAGACGTGTGCAGGTGGTTGGGGCCTGCCCCTGCGTGTCTGGGCTCCCGTCCACAGCCCCAGCTCAGGGAAGCAGCTCCTGAGCCAAGACCTGTGGCAGGCGCAGGGGGCCCCGCCTGGAAGCCTAGTTTACAGCATGCGGGAAGCGAGCCTCCTCTGGAGAAGAGAAGGCAGCCCTGCTGTGTGCGGCTGCATTCACTGCTTTGGCGGAGCCGAGTGCGCCTCCAGGACGGCAGAGCTCCAGCTCTGCTCAGAGGCCCGATCTGGCAGAGTCGCTGGCGTGAGGGTGCTCTGCCCTGGGCGAGCCTTGCCCAAACTTGCCTCAAGGCTAGGCTTCCAGTCCAGGAAGGAGCAGGCTGCGAGAGACTGGGAGATGCTACTGGCGCCTTCCTGGCCTCAGCTCCACTCCTGCCTTGCCTTTGCACCTAGTCCCCAGGCGTTCTTGTGGAGGGCTTAGTTGCCGGTGGGTTGCACACTGCCAAGCGCTCCAGCAGTGAGGGCTCTATTAGAGGCAATGGGAGGGCAACTGCAGGGCTCCTCCAGCGGTTGCTTGACCGCCCAGACTCAGCACAGCACGTAAAGCACAAGGCTCACAGGGCCCCTGGCTGGGGTTTGCAGCCCCACACAAGCGGAGGCTGACTCGGTGAGCGCCCAGAAGGTGCCTGACAGACCTCATTTCCCTAGTGCTCTCCTCCCCAGCAGAGACGTATGCAGGTAGTTGGGGCCTGCCCCTGCGTGTCTGGGCTCCCGTACACAGCCCCAGCTCAGGGAAGCAGCTCCTCAGCCAAGACCTGTGGCAGGCGCAGGGGGCCCCGCCTGGAAGCCTAGTTTACAGCATGCGGGAAGCGAGCCTCCTCGGGAGAAGAGAAGGCAGCCCTGCTGTGTGCGGCTGCATTCACTGCTTTGGCTGAGCCGAGTGCGCCTCCAGGACGGCAGAGCTCCAGCTCTGCTCAGAGGCCCGATCTGCAGAGTCGCTGGCGTGAGGCTGCTCTGCCCTCGGCGAGCCTTGCCCAGACTTGCCTCACGGCTAGGCTTCCAGTCCAGGAAGGAGCAGGCTGCGAGAGACTGGGAGATGCTACTGGCGCCTTCCTGGCCTCAGCTCCACTCCTGCCTTGCCTTTGCACCTAGTCCTCAGGCGTTCCTGTGCAGGGCTTAGTTGCCGGTGTGTTGCACACTGCCACGCGCTCCAGCTTGAGGGCTCTATTAGAGGCAAAGTGAGGGCAACTGGAAGTCTATTCTTACGGTTGCTTGACCGCCCAGACTCAGCACAGCACGGAGAGCACAAGGCTCACAGGGCCCCTGGCTGGGGTCTGCAGCCCCACACACGCAGAGGCTGACTCGGTGAGCGCCCAGAAGGTGCCTGACAGACCTCATTTCCCTACAGCTCTCCTCCCCAGCAGAGACGTGTGCAGGTGGTTGGGGCCTGCCCCTGCGTGTCTGGGCTCCCGTCCACAGCCCCAGCTCAGGGAAGCAGCTCCTCAGCCAAGACCTGTAGGAGGCGCGGGGAGCCCCCGCCTGGAAGCCTAGTGCACAGCATGAGGGAAGCGAGCCTCCATGGGAGAAGAGGAGGCAGCCCAGATGCGTGGGGCTGCAATCACTGCTTGGGCGGAGCCGAGTGCGCCTCCAGTACGGCAGAGCTCCAGCTCTGCTCAGAGGCCCGATCTGGCAGAGTGCTGACGTGAGGCTGCTCTGCCCTGGGCGAGCCTTGCCCAGACTTGCCTCGCGGCTAGGCTTCCAGTCCAGAAAGGAGCGGGCTGCGCGAGACTGGGAGATGCTACTGGCGCCTTCCTGGCCTCAGCTCCACTCCTGCCTTGCCTTTGCACCTAGTCCCCAGGCGTTCTTGTGGAAGGCTTAGTTGCCGGTGGGTTGCACACTGCCACGCGCTCCAGCTTGAGGGCTCTATTAGAGGCAAAGTGAGGGCAACTGGAAGTCTATTCTTACGGTTGCTTGACCGCCCAGACTCAGCACAGCACGGAGAGCACAAGGCTCACAGGGCCCCTGGCTGGGGTCTGCAGCCCCACACACGCAGAGGCTGACTCGGTGAGTGCCCAGAAGTTGCCTGACAGACCTCATTTCCCTAGTGCTCTCCTCCCCAGCAGAGACGTGTGCAGGTGGTTGGGGCCTGCCCCTGCGTGTCTGGGCTCCCATCCACAGCCCCAACTCAGGGAAGCAACTCCTGTGCCAAGACCTGTGGCAGGCTCCGGGGGCACCGCCTGGAAGCCTAGTTTACAGCATGCGGGAAGCGAGCCTCCTCGGGAGAAGAGAAGGCAACCCTGCTGTGTGCGGCTGCATTCACTGCTTTGGCGGAGCCGAGTGCGCCTCCAGGACGGCAGAGCTCCAGCTCTGCTCAGAAGCCCGATCTGGCAGAGTCGCTGGCGTGAGGCTGCTCTGCCCTGGGCGAGCCTTGCCCAGACTTGCCTCACGGCTAGGCTTCCAGTCCAGGAAGGAGCAGGCTGCGAGAGACTGGGAGATGCTACTGGCGCCTTCCTGGCCTCAGCTCCACTCCTGCCTTGCCTTTGCACCTAGTCCCCAGGCGTTCTTGAGGAGGGCTTAGTTGCCGGTGGGTTGCACACTGCCAAGCGCTCCAGCTTGAGGGCTCTATTAGAGGCAAATTGAGGGCAACTGGAAGTCTATTCTTACGGTTGCTTGACCGCCCAGACTCAGCACAGCACGGAGAGCACAAGGCTCACAGGGCCCCTGGGTGGGGTCTGCAGCCCCACACACGCGGAGGCTGACTCGGTGAGCGCCCAGAAGGTGCCTGACAGACCTAATTTCCCTAGTGCTCTCCTCCCCAGCAGAGACGTGTGCAGGTAGTTGGGGCCTGCCCCTGCGTGTCTGGGCTCCCGTACACAGCCCCAGCTCAGGGAAGCAGCTCCTGAGCCAAGACCTGTGGCAGGCGCAGGGGGCCCCGCCTGGAAGCCTAGTTTACAGCATGCGGGAAGCGAGCCTCCTTGGGAGAACAGAAGGCAGCCCTGCTGTGTGCGGCTGCATTCACTGCTTTGGCTGAGCCGAGTGCGCCTCCAGGACGGCAGAGCTCCAGCTCTGCTCAGAGGCCCAATCTGGCAGAGTCGCTGGCGTGAGGCTGCTCTGCCCTCGGCGAGCCTTGCCCAGACTTGCCTCACGGCTAGGCTTCCAGTCCAGGAAGGAGCAGGCTGCGAGAGACTGGGAGATGCTACTGGCGCCTTCCTGGCCTCAGCTCCACTCCTGCCTTGCCTTTGCACCTAGTCCCCAGGCTTTCTTGTGGAGGGCTTAGTTGCCGGTGGGTTGCACACTGCCAAGCGCTCCAGCTTGAGGGCTCTAGTATAGGCAAAGTGAGGGCAACTGAATGTCTATTCTTACGGTTGCTTGACCGCCCAGACTCAGCACAGCACGGAGAACACAAGGCTCACAGGGCCTCTGGCTGTGGTCTGCAGCCCCACACACGCGGAGGCTGACTCGGTGAGCGCCCAGAAGGTGCCTGACAGACGTCATTTCCCTAGTGCTCTCCTCCCCAGCAGAGACGTGTGCAGGTCGTTGGGGCCTGCCCCTGCGTGTCTGGGCTCCCGTCCACAGCCCCAGCTCAGGGAAGCAGCTCCTCAGCCAAGACCTGTAGGAGGCGCGGGGCGCCCCCGCCTGGAAGCCTAGTGCACAGCATGAGGGAAGCGAGCCTCCTTGGGAGAAGAGGAGGCAGCCCAGATGCGTGGGGCTGCAATCACTGCTTGGGCGGAGCCGAGTGCGCCTCCAGTACGGCAGAGCTCCAGCTCTGCTCAGAGGCCCGATCTGGCAGAGTGCTGGCGTGAGGCTGCTCTGGCCTGGGCGAGCCTTGCCCAGACTTGCCTCGCGGCTAGGCTTCCAGTCCAGAAAGGAGCGGGCTGCGCGAGACTGGGAGATGCTACTGGCGCCTTCCTGGCCTCAGCTCCACTCCTGCCTTGCCTTTGCACCTAGTCCCCAGGCGTTCTTGTGGAGGGCTTAGTTGCCGGTGGGTTGCACACTGCCACGCGCTCCAGCTTGAGGGCTCTATTAGAGGCAAAGTGAGGGCAACTGGAAGTCTATTCTTACGGTTGCTTGACCGCCCAGACTCAGCACAGCACGGAGAGCACAAGGCTCACAGGGCCCCTGGCTGGGGTCTGCAGCCCCACACACGCGGAGGCTGACTCGGTGAGCGCCCAGAAGGTGCCTGACAGACGTCATTTCCCTAGTGCTCTCCTCCCCAGCAGAGACGTGTGCAGGTGGTTGGGGCCTGCCCCTGCGTGTCTGGGCTCCCGTCCACAGCCCCAGCTCAGGGAAGCAGCTCCTCAGCCAAGACCTGTAGGAGGCGCGGGGCGCCCCCGCCTCGAAGCCTAGTGCACAGCATGAGGGAAGCGAGCCTCCTTGGGAGAAGAGGAGGCAGCCCAGATGTGTGGGGCTGCAATCACTGCTTGGGCGGAGCCGAGTGCGCCTCCAGTACGGCAGAGCTCCAGCTCTGCTCAGAGGCCCGATCTGGCAGAGTGCTGGCGTGAGGCTGCTCTGCCCTGGGCGAGCCTTGCCCAGACTTGCCTCGCGGCTAGGCTTGCAGTCCAGGAAGGAGCAGGCTGCGAGAGACTGGGAGATGCTACTGGCGCCTTCCTGGCCTCAGCTCCACTCCTGCCTTGCCTTTGCACCTAGTCCTCAGGCGTTCTTGTGGAGGGCTTAGTTGCCGGTGGGTTGCACACTGCCAAGCGCTCCAGCAGTGAGGGCTCTATTAGAGGCAATGGGAGGGCAACTGCAGGGCTCCTCCAGCGGTTGCTTGACCGCCCAGACTCACCACAGCACGTAAAGCACAAGGCTCACAGGGCCCCTGGCTGTGGTCTGCAGCCCCACACACGCGGAGGTTGACTCGGTGAGCGCCCAGAAGGTGCCTGACAGACGTCATTTCCCTAGTGCTCTCCTCCCCAGCAGAGACGTGTGCAGGTCGTTGGGGCCTGCCCCTGCGTGTCTGGGCTCCCGTCCACAGCCCCAGCTCAGGGAAGCAGCTCCTGAGCCAAGACCTGTGGCAGGCGCAGGGGGCCCCGCCTGGAAGCCTAGTTTACAGCATGCGGGAAGCGAGACTCCTCGGGAGAAGAGAAGGCAGCCCTGCTGTGTGCGGCTGCATTCACTGCTTAGGCGGAGCCGAGTGCGCCTCCAGGACGGCAGAGCTCCAGCTCTGCTCAGAGGCCCGATCTGGCAGAGTCGCTGGCGTGAGGCTGCTCTGCCCTGGGCGAGCCTTGCCCAGACTTGCCTCACGGCTAGGCTTCCAGTCCAGGAAGGAGCAGGCTGCGAGAGACTGGGAGATGCTACTGGCGCCTTCCTGGCCTCAGCTCCACTCCTGCCTTGCCTTTGCACCTAGTCCCCAGGCGTTCTTCTGGAGGGCTTAGTTGCCGGTGGGTTGCACACTGCCACGCGGTCCAGCTTGAGGGCTCTAGTAGAGGCAAAGTGAGGGCAACTGGAAGTCTATTCTTACGGTTGCTTGACCGCCCAGACTCAGCACAGCACGGAGAGCACAAGGCTCACAGGGCCCCTGGCTGGAGTCTGCAGCCCCACACACGCAGAGGCTGACTCGGTGAGTGCCCAGAAGTTGCCTGACAGACCTCATTTCCCTAGTGCTCTCCTCCCCAGCAGAGACGTGTGCAGGTGGTTGGGGCCTGCCCCTGCGTGTCTGGGCTCCCATCCACAGCCCCAACTCAGGGAAGCAACTCCTGTGCCAAGACCTGTGGCAGGCGCCGGGGGCCCCGCCTGGAAGCCTAGTTTACAGCATGCGGGAAGCGAGCCTCCTCGGGAGAAGAGAAGGCAGCCCTGCTGTGTGCGGCTGCATTCACTGCTTTGGCGGAGCCGAGTGCGCCTCCAGGACGGTAGAGCTCCAGCTCTGCTCAGAGGCCCGATCTGGCAGAGTCGCTGGCGTGAGGCTGCTCTGCCCTGGGCGAGCCTTGCCCAGACTTGCCTCACGGCTAGGCTTCCTGTCCAGGAAGGAGCAGGCTGCGAGAGACTGGGAGATGCTACTGGCGCCTTCCTGGCCTCAGCTCCACTCCTGCCTTGCCTTTGCACCTAGTCCTCAGGCGTTCTTGTGGAGGGCTTAGTTGCCGGTGGGTTGCACACTGCCAAGCGATCCAGCAGTGAGGGCTCTATTAGAGGCAATGGGAGGGCAACTGCAGGGCTCCTCCAGCGGTTGCTTGACCGCCCAGACTCAGCACAGCACGTAAAGCACAAGGCTCACAGGACCCCTGGCTGGGGTCTGCAGCCCCACACAAGCGGAGGCTGACTCGGTGAGCGCCCAGAAGGTGCCTGACAGACCTCATTTCCCTAGTGCTCTCCTCCCCAGCAGAGACGTGTGCAGGTAGTTGGGGCCTGCCCCTGCGTGTCTGGGCTCCCGTACACAGCCCCAGCTCAGGGAAGCAGCTCCTGAGCCAAGACCTGTGGCAGGCGCAGGGGGCCCCGCCTGGAAGCCTAGTTTACAGCATGCGGGAAGCGAGCCTCCTCGGGAGAACAGAAGGCAGCCCTGCTGTGTGCGGCTGCATTCACTGCTTTGGCTGAGCCGAGTGTGCCTCCAGGACGGCAGAGCTCCAGCTCTGCTCAGAGGCCCGATCTGGCAGAGTCGCTGGCGTGAGGCTGCTCTGCCCTGGGCGAGCCTTGCCCAGAATTGCCTCACGGCTAGGCTTCCAGTCCAGGAAGGAGCAGGCTGCGAGAGACTGGGAGATGCTACTGGCGCCTTCCTGGCCTCAGCTCCACTCCTGCCTTGCCTTTGCACCTAGTCCCCAGGCGTTCTTCTGGAGGGCTTAGTTGCCGGTGGGTTGTACACTGCCACGCGCTCCAGCTTGAGGGCTCTAGTAGAGGCAAAGTGAGGGCAACTGGAAGTCTATTCTTACGGTTGCTTGACCGCCCAGACTCAGCACAGCACGGAGAGCACAAGGCTCACAGGGCCCCTGGCTGGGGTCTGCAGCCCCACACACGCAGAGGCTGACTCGGTGAGTGCCCAGAAGTTGCCTGACAGACCTCATTTCCCTAGTGCTCTCCTCCCCAGCAGAGACGTGTGCAGGTGGTTGGGGCCTGCCCCTGCGTGTCTGGGCTCCCATCCACAGCCCCAACTCAGGGAAGCAACTCCTGTGCCAAGACCTGTGGCAGGCGCCGGGGGCCCCGCCTGGAAGCCTAGTTTACAGCATGCGGGAAGCGAGCCTCCTCGGGAGAAGAGAAGGCAGCCCTGCTGTGTGCGGCTGCATTCACTGCTTTGGCGGAGCCGAGTGCGCCTCCAGGACGGCAGAGCTCCAGCTCTGCTCCGAGGCCCGATCTGGCAGAGTCGCTGGCGTGAGGCTGCTCTGCCCTGGGCGAGCCTTGCCCAGACTTGCCTCACGGCTAGACTTCCAGTCCAGGAAGGAGCAGGCTGCGAGAGACTGGGAGATGCTACTGGCGCCTTCCTGGCCTCAGCTCCACTCCTGCCTTGCCTTTGCACCTAGTCCTCAGGCGTTCTTGTGGAGGGCTTAGTTGCCGGTCGGTTGCACACTGCCAAGCGCTCCAGCAGTGAGGGCTCTATTAGAGGCAATGGGAGGGCAACTGCAGGGCTCCTCCAGCGGTTGCTTGACCGCCCAGACTCAGCACAGCACGTAAAGCACAAGGCTCACAGGGCCCCTGGCTGGGGTCTGCAGCCCCACACAAGCGGAGGCTGACTCGGTGAGCGCCCAGAAGGTGCCTGACAGACCTCATTTCCCTAGTGCTCTCCTCCCCAGCAGAGACGTGTGCAGGTAGTTGGGGCCTGCCCCTGCGTGTCTGGGCTCCCGTACACAGCCCCAGCTCAGGGAAGCAGCTCCTGAGCCAAGACCTGTGGCAGGCGCAGGGGGCCCCGCCTGGAAGCCTAGTTTACAGCATGCGGGAAGCGAGCCTCCACGGGAGAAGAGAAGGCAGCCCTGCTGTGTGCGGCTGCATTCACTGCTTTGGCTGAGCCGAGTGTGCCTCCAGGACGGCAGAGCTCCAGCTCTGCTCAGAGGCCCGATCTGGCAGAGTCGCTGGCGTGAGGCTGCTCTGCCCTGGGCGAGCCTTGCCCAGACTTGCCTCACGGCTAGGCTTCCAGTCCAGGAAGGAGCAGGCTGCGAGAGACTGGGAGATGCTACTGGCGCCTTCCTGGCCTCAGCTCCACTCCTGCCTTGCCTTTGCACCTAGTCCCCAGGCGTTCTTGTGGAGGGCTTAGTTGCCGGTGGGTTGCACACTGCCACGCGCTCCAGCTTGAGGGCTCTAGTATAGGCAAAGTGAGGGCAACTGGAAGTCTATTCTTACGGTTGCTTGACCGCCCAGACTCAGCACAGCACGGAGAGCACAAGGCTCACAGGGCCCCTGGCTGGGGTCTGCAGCCCCACACACGCAGAGGCTGACTCGGTGAGTGCCCAGAAGTTGCCTGACAGACCTCATTTCCCTAGTGCTCTCCTCCCCAGCAGAGACGTGTGCAGGTGGTTGGGGCCTGCCCCTGCGTGTCTGGGCTCCCGTCCACAGCCCCAGCTCAGGGAAGCAGCTCCTGAGCCAAGACCTGTGGCAGGCGCAGGGGGCCCCGCCTGGAAGCCTAGTTTACAGCATGCGGGAAGCGAGCCTCCTCTGGAGAAGAGAAGGCAGCCCTGCTGTGTGCGGCTGCATTCACTGCTTTGGCGGAGCCGAGTGCGCCTCCAGGACGGCAGAGCTCCAGCTCTGCTCAGAGGCCCGATCTGGCAGAGTCGCTGGCGTGAGGGTGCTCTGCCCTGGGCGAGCCTTGCCCAGACTTGCTTCAAGGCTAGGCTTCCAGTCCAGGAAGGAGCAGGCTGCGAGAGACTGGGAGATGCTACTGGCGCCTTCCTGGCCTCAGCTCCACTCCTGCCTTGCCTTTGCACCTAGTCCCCAGGCGTTCTTGTGGAGGGCTTAGTTGCCGGTGGGTTGCACACTGCCAAGCGCTCCAGCAGTGAGGGCTCTATTAGAGGCAATGGGAGGGCAACTGCAGGGCTCCTCCAGCGGTTGCTTGACCGCCCAGACTCAGCACAGCACGTAAAGCACAAGGCTCACAGGGCCCCTGGCTGGGGTCTGCAGCCCCACACAAGCGGAGGCTGACTCGGTGAGCGCCCAGAAGGTGCCTGACAGACCTCATTTCCCTAGTGCTCTCCTCCCCAGCAGAGACGTGTGCAGGTAGTTGGGGCCTGCCCCTGCGTGTCTGGGCTCCCGTACACAGCCCCAGCTCAGGGAAGCAGCTCCTCAGCCAAGACCTGTGGCATTCGCAGGGGGCCCCGCCTGGAAGCCTAGTTTACAGCATGCGGGAAGCGAGCCTCCTCGGGTGAAGAGAAGGCAGCCCTGCTGTGTGCGGCTGCATTCACTGCTTTGGCTGAGCCGAGTGCGCCTCCAGGACGGCAGAGCTCCAGCTATGCTCAGAGGCCCGATCTGCAGAGTCGCTGGCGTGAGGCTGCTCTGCCCTCGGCGAGCCTTGCCCAGACTTGCCTCACGGCTAGGCTTCCAGTCCAGGAAGGAGCAGGCTGCGAGAGACTGGGAGATGCTACTGGCGCCTTCCTGGCCTCAGCTCCACTCCTGCCTTGCCTTTGCACCTAGTCCTCAGGCGTTCCTGTGGAGGGCTTAGTTGCCGGTGTGTTGCTCACTGCCACGCGGTCCAGCTTGAGGGCTCTATTAGAGGCAAAGTGAGGGCAACTGGAAGTCTATTCTTACGGTTGCTTGACCGCCCAGACTCAGCACAGCACGGAGAGCACAAGGCTCACAGGGCCCCTGGCTGGGGTCTGCAGCCCCACACACGCAGAGGCTGACTCGGTGAGCGCCCAGAAGGTGCCTGACAGACCTCATTTCCCTACAGCTCTCCTCCCCAGCAGAGACGTGTGCAGGTGGTTGGGGCCTGCCCCTGCGTGTCTGGGCTCCCGTCCACAGCCCCAGCTCAGGGAAGCAGCTCCTCAGCCAAGACCTGTAGGAGGCGCGGGGCGCCCCCGCCTGGAAGCCTAGTGCACAGCATGAGGGAAGCGAGCCTCCATGGGAGAAGAGGAGGCAGCCCAGATGCGTGGGGCTGCAATCACTGCTTGGGCGGAGCCGAGTGCGCCTCCAGTACGGCAGAGCTCCAGCTCTGCTCAGAGGCCCGATCTGGCAGAGTGCTGACGTGAGGCTGCTCTGCCCTGGGCGAGCCTTGCCCAGACTTGCCTCGCGGCTAGGCTTCCAGTCCAGAAAGGAGCGGGCTGCGCGAGACTGGGAGATGCTACTGGCGCCTTCCTGGCCTCAGCTCCACTCCTGCCTTGCCTTTGCACCTAGTCCCCAGGCGTTCTTGTGGAAGGCTTAGTTGCCGGTGGGTTGCACACTGCCACGCGCTCCAGCTTGAGAGCTCTATTAGAGGCAAAGTGAGGGCAACTGGAAGTCTATTCTTACGGTTGCTTGACCGCCCAGACTCAGCACAGCACGGAGAGCACAAGGCTCACAGGGCCCCTGGGTGGGGTCTGCAGCCCCACACACGCGGAGGCTGACTCGGTGAGCGCCCAGAAGGTGTCTGACAGACCTAATTTCCCTAGTGCTCTCCTCCCCAGCAGAGACGTGTGCAGGTAGTTGGGGCCTGCCCCTGCGTGTCTGGGCTCCCGTACACAGCCCCAGCTCAGGGAAGCAGCTCCTGAGCCAAGACCTGTGGCAGGCGCAGGGGGCCCCGCCTGGAAGCCTAGTTTACAGCATGCGGGAAGCGAGCCTCCTCGGGAGAAGAGAAGGCAGCCCTGCTGTGTGCGGCTGCATTCACTGCTTTGGCTGAGCCGAGTGCGCCTCCAGGACGGCAGAGCTCCAGCTCTGCTCAGAGGCCCAATCTGGCAGAGTCGCTGGCGTGAGGCTGCTCTGCCCTCGGCGAGCCTTGCCCAGACTTGCCTCACGGCTAGGCTTCCAGTCCAGGAAGGAGCAGGCTGCGAGAGACTGGGAGATGCTACTGGCGCCTTCCTGGCCTCAGCTCCACTCCTGCCTTGCCTTTGCACCTAGTCCCCAGGCTTTCTTGTGGAGGGCTTAGTTGCCGGTGGGTTGCACACTGCCAAGCGCTCCAGCTTGAGGGCTCTAGTATAGGCAAAGTGAGGGCAACTGAATGTCTATTCTTACGGTTGCTTGACCGCCCAGACTCAGCACAACACGGAGAGCACAAGGCTCACAGGGCCTCTGGCTGTGGTCTGCAGCCCCACACACGCGGAGGCTGACTCGGTGAGCGCCCAGAAGGTGCCTGACAGACGTCATTTCCCTAGTGCTCTCCTCCCCAGCAGAGACGTGTGCAGGTCGTTGGGGCCTGCCCCTGCGTGTCTGGGCTCCCGTCCACAGCCCCAGCTCAGGGAAGCAGCTCCTCAGCCAAGACCGGTAGGAGGCGCGGGGCGCCCCCGCCTGGAAACCTAGT